>NC_082678.1:39024885-39331201 GCF_025265405.1 Mesoplodon densirostris | reverse complement strand
ATTTCCCCTGCACTCCTGAGGACAGCAGTTTTCTGCATCCTGCGGGTCATTTTAAACCTTTAAATCTTTCAAGCAGGCAGATGGTCAGGTGCCTTGCTTACCAATGTGGAGTGCAGGATCTCTCCCTTGCCTGTCACGGGGGCTCTCGTGTGGGCCTTGAGAATCATGTTCATTCCAGAAGGCATATATAGCCCCCTCTAGACTCCATGATGAAGGGTTTGTACACAGCTGGCTAGTGGAATAATGGGGGTACAGGCTATCCAGGTGCTTCACACACGTATAAATGTGTGTGTAGTTGGGCTCAGGGTTAGAAATTCAGTCATTGCAGGGGCAAAGCTACAGGTATGTGCATGAGGGAGACTAGCCAGGTCTAAAGCAGTACAAAGTCATGGAGTGTTTGGCAAACTGGCAAGGGTGTGTTCTTTCTAAAGAGGGGGCAATTTAATTGCTGTTCATTGTAGCCATAAGGCAGTGGGGTTCCAGTGTGGCCAGACCTTTTGATTCTTCATGTGAAGTGAAAATGCAGATTTAAAATCATGAAGTCTCCTGGTTTTCCGATGCTGGCATTAAATTCAAATGTTTAAAAATACTGTGAAGTATTTTAAAAACTATATAGCAAAGCAAATTCAGCTTATTTGTTTCTGGTTTGTGACGCTGTGGTATCACTTTCTCCTCTTTTACAGAGTGAGAATAAATCATAATAAGAACACTTGAATGGTTATTTTTACCAAATCTACTTTTTTTTTCTCTTTCTTTCTTTCTTTCTTTTTTTTTTGTGCTACAGAAGTAAGTTATTCTTTGTGGGTTTTCCTAAGAAAATAAAATTTTAAATATTTGGCTTTCCTTATAAATATATGCAATTCTTAATGATAATTATTTCCATCAGGCTAATCTGCATAAGCAATTCTATGATAACAAACCAGGATCTAAGGGAACTGAGCAGAATCACTGCTTCTTAGATTGGAGACTGCAGTAACCAAAGGGATATATTTTGTAACCAAAGGGATATACTTTGTTTTAAAACTATTAAAAATATCAAAATCATATCCTTTGTTCAGTCAGGCCCTTTAATAAAGTTATTTGTTTCACAAGAATAAATCCTGTGAATTTATTTACAAAACATAAATTTATAAATTAAAGGAAACTATACAACTATAAGATAATGATTTATGAACATCTCTTATATAATAAAATGCAACAAAAAGAGTTTTTTTCTGTTCCATCATGATGTTTATCTCTTAAGGTTATGATGCTATCTGATGATGAGTCGAGATTTTGCTGACTTGATTGTCAAATCCTATAATCCTCTCATATTTCTTTTAGGAGTTTCTCTCTTTTATTTGGAACTAATTGTTTAGAACTTGGCAAAACTTCAGTGCCCCAAGGATTCAAGGAAGAACAATCTAGCCATAAATATCAACCCACTGTTTTATATGCTAAAAGTGGGGAAGGGTCTCTAGAATATAAAAATACATTACATAGCACTTGCCCTATAAGGGCTTATAATTAAGACTCAAACAATCTTATAAAGAGAACAGCTGTAATGGCCATTAAGTTCAACTCCAGTGTCTGAGCAACTATCACCCAGTCTATTCTTAGCTCCTTCCAGTAACATACAAATCCCAACCCCTAGTTTATCTTGAATAGCTATAATAGAAAGTCCTCTCTTACATGGACTGACATATCTCATTATTTTGAACTAGTTTTTCACTTGAGCCATAAAAGTTAAGTACAGTCCTCCTTCCACATGGCCACCCTTTTAAATTGTTGAAGACAGGTTTCATGTTCTCTACTGGCTACACAAAACACCTGAGTTCTACAGCATCTTGGCATTATGCTTCCTTCAAACATATGCTCTGGTATTTGGGAGTCATCACTGTATAGTAGTACTGAGCCATTAGACTGGATGAGTGAGCTTACACAAAGAACAGAGATCTGAGGACTGAGCCTTAGGATCCTCTCTTCCTTAAGAGATAAAGGAGACTAGAAGGAACCAGAGAGAGAGAGGCAGAAGAGCTGTCTTTAAAGTAGGATGAGAACCAGGAGAGTAAAGTGTTCTAAAACCCAAGTGAAGCAAGTGTTTCAAAGAGTATGTCAGATGTTAGTGCTAAGACAAGTATAAGAGAGGGAAAAGATGATGCCTGAAAATTAGCATTGAATACAGCAACAAGGAGATTATTGATCTCGATGAATAATTCTGGTGGAATAGTGCTGGTGAAATTCTACTGGAGTAAGTTTTGGAGAGAATGAGAAGAGCCAGGTATTGGAGAAAGTCAGTTTAGACAGCTCCCTTGAAGAAATTTGCTGTTAAAGGGGGCCAGAAGATAGGATGGTGGTGATTAGTGTGATTAGAGAGAGTTTTTTTTTAAACGATGGGAGAAATAACAGCAAGTTTGTGTGCTGATTGTCATGCTCTCACAGAGAGAAAATCATCAGTGGAGAAAGAAAAATTACTGAAGCAATGAGTGTGAATAGGAAAAGCAGAATAGGTTGCTGTTTGTCTGCTTGTTTACATACAGCAGAGTTTGCCTTAGAAAAGGAGCTTGGTCAGCTTATCTGTAGTTAGAGTAGTAAAAAACAAACAAACAAAAAAACACATAAGCTCTGTTTTCACCCTTCCGGTCATCCTTCCTTCTTTGTGCTCTAACAATGATGAAACCAGTAAAGAGTGAGACTGTGGCCTCAGTTTTACTTCTGTATATCCAGCATAAGGTTGTATTAACTGTTTTAATGCCACTCACCAATAGTCGACTAAAACTCCTAAGAATTTCCACTTACGTTATGTTCTGTTTCCAAGACGCACCTAAATGATGCTGCATTTGTAAAATAAGTCCCTTGGATCCAAAGAGAGGATCTTAGCTCTAGCCCTGGTGAGTTTCATCTCGTTAGTCTTGAAACACTCAAAAGTGTTGCTTGGAGCTTAGAGCTTAGAGCTTTGTCTTCAGAAGGAATATAATGTCATGCTAGAAATTAATTTGTTTATGAAAGCCCCTCTTTTGAAACACCTAAATTTTTCATACTCTTGCTATTTTTCTCTTTTTACTCACCTTACACGTGGGAGGTTTTTGTTTGTCTTGCATTCAGAATTAAGGGACATTCATTTACAAACTTGCATGAGTCTCTCTTCAAATATTGAAGGTCCAGATAAAGACAAGTACCCTTTTGCACTGTTGGTGGGAATGTAAATTGATACAGCCACTATGGAGAACAGTATGGAGGTTCCTTAAAAAACGAAAAACAGAACTACTATACGACCCAGCAATCCCACTAATGGGCATATACCCTGAGAAAATCATAATTTGAAAGGACACATGTACCCCAATGTTCATTGCAGCACTATTTACAATAGCCAGGAGGTGGAAACAACCTAAATATCCAACGACAGATGAATGGATAAAGAAGATGTGGTACATATATACAATGGAATATTACTCAGCCATAAAAAGGAATGAAATTGGGTCATTTGTAGAGATGTGAATGGACCTAGAGTCTGTCATACAGAGTGAAGTAAGCCAGAAAGAGAAAAACAAATATTGTATGTTATCGCATATATGTGGAATCTAGAAAAATGGTACAGATGAACCTACTTGCAGGGCAAGAATAGAAACACAGACATAGAGGATACATGTGGACACAGGGGGGATGGGGAAGGTGGGATGAATTGGGAGATTAGGATTGACATATATACACTACCATGCGTAAAATAGATAGCTAATGGGAACTTGCTATAAAACACAGGAAGCTCAGCTTGGTGCTCTGTGACAACCTAGTTGGGTGGGATGGGGGGGTGGGAGGGAAGTCCAAGAGGGAGGGGATATAGGTATACATATAGCTGATTCACTTCATTGTACAGCAGAAACTAATACAACATTGTAAAGCAATTATACTCCAATTAAAAAAAAAAAAGACAGTAGGAAAGTTCGGACTTCAGCTAGCTTTGCTTTGCCAGATGAGGGTATCATCTGTGTGTGAGGAGTCAGAATGGAGCTACAGCTGGAGCCGGCTGTAGGATATCACCGCAGTGACAAATAGCTGATTTCCTTTGTTTGTTGTAGCAATGTGGACTGAGCTGGGACAGTGCCTGTGGTTGCTAACCAGCAGGACTTCCAGGGATTCTGAAACATTCCATGGCCTTCGAGAGTGTTCAGGATCCCCAGTGCTACTGAATTGCTCTCTGCATCAGTGGGTACCTTCTCTTATTTCTAGAAAACCTCCCTTTGGTGATGCACCTCTCATCTCAACTTTGGTTTGGGAGCGTTTTCACTTGAGCCTCTAAAGTCTTTATATTCCTTGAGTTCTGAGAATCAGTTTCTATTGGTGTATCAAACTCTCATTAAGAAGCTTTGTTTATTATTATTTATCCTTGTTTAAGATTGAGTACCAAATGTGCTATTTGAAAAGAGCAGGACAGAAGAAAATAACAACAGTATCAAATGTACTGCGATAAGTAAACATAATCTAACCATGTAGAATAGTTAATTATTAAAATGGTATGTTGCGGAGAGGGAGTCATTAACTAAGCAGTGGGAGATAAACAGTTTCTGACAGCACTGTAGAAGAACAAATTTTGGTCATGGATCAGGACTGTACTAGAAAAACATCCTGCCATTTGGAGCTCATCTGAGATCTGGTTCAACTCTCAGTTCCTTGGGGAAGACGATCACCCTGACACCCCAGCTCAGCAAGGCATGGTCCATGGACAGATTTACACTGTCTTGAGTCCTAGGCACACAGAATCTGTTGTGAGATACCTTTTCTTAGAACTGAAGGGATCTGACGCACTGATCAATTGTGCTGACGGACAGCTGGGCTCCTCTTCAAAGTGCTATGCAACTATCAGCCTCCATGTGTTAGAGATTTTAAGATATAAGCTCTTCTTTTTTTCTGGGGCAGTTAGGCCAGCTGTGATATTCTTATCAGAAGGGAGACATCATCCATGGTGAGCCGTTCTCACACTCCACCCCGTAATAGTCCCACCTCAGGGACTAAGATATTTGACTTTGAATCAAACCAGGTGTCGTGGAGCCCAGAGAAGAGTTGTTATCTGAGAATTCAGAAACCAAAATAATATCTTGTAAATGAGAAGACGATTTTCTTCTGGTCAAACAGTACTAGTTTAACTTTAGGGAAAGTCAGATATTTAGTATTAATATCTTGAAGCCATGGCAAAGGCTTGGGTTTGTGTTTTTTTTTTTGAAATATAGAAATATTTATTTTGGCGAGTACATGTATGAAGCTGAATACAAAAGGCTAACATGAAATGGTGAAATTAGTGCAGTAAAGGGAGGAAAAGAAAAACAAAATCTTACTTGAAAAAATAAGAGCAGTGAAATAAACTTCTATGATTGAAGACAAAAGTAGAAAAACAAAAATATCTGTAAAGAGAAAAGAGCTATAATCACAAATAGTAATAATAATAGCAACAATAATAATACTCTTAACACTCTAAGAGCATTTTTTTGTGTACCAGGCTCTGTTCTGGTTTTTTAAATATATTAAGTCTTTCAATCCTCAAAACAATTCTATGATATAAGTATTATTCTTCTTATTTTATAGGTGAAGAAATAACATATAGAAGTATAAAATACTTCTTATTTTATAGGTAAACTCGCCAAGAGGTTACATTAATATCTCATGGTTTTAATGCTGATACATTTCTAGTCTTAGATACAAATGCTTGTTTCAGGACTTATCACAGTTCTGCTTCTTTGATTTGTATCTTTCCTTCAACGACCACGTCTGAGATCTCAATAAGTCCTGCAAGTTCTACCTCCAAAATATATGCTAAATCTGTCCCTTCTTTCCATCTCTCCCACTGCTATCCTAGGCTAAAGCACCATTATTTCATCTAGATGATACAACCACATCCTAACTGGTCTTCCCCTTGCTGCTCTTTCACTCACAATCTATTCAGCAATTAAAATACACTTGTGAAATAAATCAGATCCTATTTCTTTCTTGTTTCAAACTTTCCAGTGGTGCCTCATTGTACTTAGAGAACATTTTAAACTCTTTAGCATGATTTATAATTCTTTATATGATTTGGCCTCAACCTACCTCTCCAACATCATTTCATTCCATTCTCTTTCACTTTCTTAGTGGTAGAGAGTTCAAGTTCCAATAACTTGTCCTTTACCTTAGGAGAAATATATCCATATGCCCACAGCATTGGATCTGTACAAGGGTTCTGGGTACTTGTTACTTGCTGCACACCATGACTGATTAGCACGATATCAGCATGGTGAAACAACATGCTGTTCTATAAAATGTCAAGACAGTCAAGGTCCCTGAGATGATGTTATGGCAGAGAGCAAGAGAGTAAACGTAGCTCTGGGCAAGAGAGCGAACATGTACTGCTCTCCTTCTCAGATAAAAGCAAATTGCTTTTTCAGCACTATTCACAATGGCCAAAACATGGAAACAACCTAAATGTCCATCAACAGATGAATGGATAAAGAAGATGTGGTGTGTGTGTATGTGTGTGTATACACACATGTATACCCACACACACACACACACACACACACACACAAAATGGAATACTACTCAGCCGTAAAAAAGAACAAAATAATGCCATGTGCAGCAACATGGATGGACCTAGAGATGATCACACTAAGTGAAGTAAGTCACAAAGAGAAAGACAAATATTATATGATATCACTTATATGTGGAATCTAAAATATGACACAGATGAACTTATCTACGAACCAGAAACATACTCACAGACGTAGAGAAGAGACTTGTGGTTGCCAAGGGGAACGGGTGGGGGGGAGGGATGGACTGGGAGTTTGGGATTAGCAGATGCAAACTATTATATATAGAATGGATAGACAACTAGGTCCTACTGTATAGCACAGGGAACTATATTCAATATACTGTAATAAACCATAATGGAAAAGAATACTTTAAAATGTATATACATGTATAACTGATGCACTTTGCTGTGCAGCAGAAATTAACACTGCATTTTAGATCAGCTATACTTCAGTTAAAAAAGAACTGAAGAAAAGCAAATTGTTTTTTATTTTTTTTTACTGAGGGATATTAAAAAGGACACATTCACCAAGTTAATAACCCACATACCAAATGCTAGAAGCTGTGTTGCTCTGTCCCAGTAAAGCTCTCTCGTCTGGCATGGCAGCTGGAACTGGGGCTGATTTTAGGTTTACAGCAGTCCACTTTCATCCACTATGATTCATTTGGTGTTTGCTGGGGCCAGACAGTTTAATTAAAAGGGAAGGGGATGAGACCACCAGCCCTGCCTCTTTCAGTGTCTTTGATGTTGGTAATAAGCGCTTCAGTTTTTCCTAGAATGCAATATTCCTCTGATTTACAGTCTTTGCTGGGGTACTAGGGCTTGGGTAATTTCTGGGTCTTTTACTAGTTCTATTATAATATGACTTTCATTGCATAACTCAGAGAACCAGTGTGAGAGTTTTGCTAGTTGCTAAATATATTTATCCCAGTTAAGCACTTGGGGATTAGAAAACCACTGAGGACTCACTGCAGGATTCCATTTATATCAGGCTTTCATATGTGCTGGAAAATACTTTAATTGGAGGCCCATACTGGCACTTAAGGTTCCCTGATGTCAACATCAGTTAAGACTCCTTATTCAACTGTCCTTTTAAAATCTGGGTATTTTCCTTTCCCCAGCATACAGTTACTCTGTTGAACGGCTGCAGTTTATTTGGGGGAAGTATTAGGGAATGTTTACTGAACATGCTTTTGGTGATGTTGTAAAATTCTTCCTCAAGGTTGGTATTCACTTTAACAAATGATTCTGGGTTTGTGATCTGACTTAGTCTGGAAGCTGGGTAAGGGATTGCAGTTTTCCATTGCAGCTGATGTCGTACTTCTTTTCAACACTCATTTATTTTCATTTCCCTTTTCCAATTTAAGTAAATTTTCTGGTTGGCAGTCTATGTATCTTGTCCCTCTAGTCATCATGGTCTGCTAGCAATTGGCAGAGATGGGCACTCCTGTTGCCACTCTTCCCTTGCTGCCCACTACAGTAATACCATTCACCTTGTCTCTGACAGCTCAGCACCGTTATTACCTGGTGCTGCCGTTATGGAAGCCTGTCATCCCCATTGACACAGAGGGCCAGGCCTGTTGTCAGCTCTCATGACAAAGGACTGACTCGCCTCTCATGGCCTAGAGATGGAAGTGTCCTCTGAACCCCCTGGAGTATATTTTCAGTTGGTGAACTTTCTGACCTCATACAGTGACTTTGCCCTAACATTTCCACTTCCCTGCTCCTTCTGATATCTTCTTTAACAGCATTTTAAGGCAGTTCTAGAATCTCTGCTTCGTATGTTGTAGGTCATTTTTTTGACCAAGTTTTATAGAGTCTTCTAGGATGTTAAAACTGACTCGCAGGAGAGCACATCCATGTTAATAATTTCCCCTACCTGGTCTTACATTGCACTACCTGCTTCCCCAGGCAACCCTCTGAGGATCTGCTCTCACCAGTTCTCCCCCAGTTCTTGCTGGTGGGTATTAACCAAGTGCTCTAATTGCTTCGTTTACTTCCTGCAGGAAGCAGGAACTGCGGCAATCTTGTTGAAGATGCTGAGCACTGACACTTGTTAAATATAAGCCTAGAGGCAATAAGAGATATTAAGTGCAGATCTTGAACTAGACAAGCATTATCCTGCGAGACACCTGCCTCAGGTGATGTCTTTGCAGAATTGCTGTCAGTGGGGTTTATTATCTAGGAAAGGAGACTAAGAACTTCTTCTGTCAGCCTGTAGGTTTTAGAGGAATCTAGAAGTTTGATCAGTTTAGGCTTAAGCGTCCTGTGTCTTAGGGTCCTGTTCTTTTCCTCTCAGGAAATCCATTCAGAGAGACTTCAGCTTTCTACAAATAGAATAAGAGAGTCCAGATTTACCTGTTTGTCCCCCCCCCAAAAAAAGACAAAGTATATGAAACAATGATATTCAAAGCACTGTAAATCAGGCAATAAAGTAGAGTGGTTACAGAGAAAAGGGAACAAGGGTCCAGCCCTATAATTTCCCGGCTTGCTGCTTTGAGAGGGTTTTCAGGTTATAGCACAGGAAGTAGGACCAAAGAGTAGCCTGGTAGACTCTGTGAGTTGAGAAAGTGAAAATAAGTTCATGAAAACCAAGACAGCTAGAATTTGACACACAAAGTACAAGAGCAATGGACAGTATGATTTTGCATTTTAAAAATATCATTTTGAATAGCATCAAAAATATGAAATGGTTAGGGATAAATCTGAAAAAAGATGTGAAAGACTTGTACACTGAAAATTGTAAAATTCTGTTGAAAGAAGATCTAAATAAATGATAGATACATCATGTTCATTGGCTGGAAAATTCAATATCACTATGATGTCAGTTCTTTTAAAATCAATTCTAGATTCAGTGCACTCCCAAACAAAATTCCATCAAGCTTTCTTGTAGAAATTGATAAGGTGATTCTAGAAGAGGCAAATCAACTTTAAAAAAGAACAAATTTGAAGGACTACATTGATTTTAAGACCTCTTATAAAGTTAAATTAACTGATCCATGCAGTATTGGAGGCAAAATTAACAAATGGATCAATAGAACAAAAACAGAAAGTCTAGAATTAGACCCATATAAATATGGACAACTTGTTTTTGCCCCAAGTCAGTTTGGCAAAGAAAGGATCATCTTTTCAGCAAACTGGAATAATTGAATAACCATATGCAAAAATTACACTTGGATCTATACCTCACACCATATAAAAAATTAACTCAAGGGCTTCCCTGGTGGTGCAGTGGTTGAGAGTCCGCCTGCCGATGCAGGGGACACGGGTTCATGCCCCAGGTCGGGAGGATCCCAAATGCTGCGGAGCAGCTGGGCCCGTGAGCCATGGCCACTGAGCCTGAGCGTCTGGAGCCTGTGCTCCACAACGGGAGAGGCCACAGCAGTGAGAGGCCCATGTACCACAAAAAAAAAAAGAAAGAAAGAAAAAAAATTAACTCAAAACGGATCATAGGTTTAAATGTAAAATGCGAAACTGTAAAACTTCTAGAAAAACATAGAAAAAAAATCTTAGAAACCCTGGTATAGGCTGAGATTACTTAGAAATGACATCAAATGTACTATTCATAAAAATATAAATTTGGAAATTGAACTTCATCAAAATTAAGAACTTCTGCTCTCCAAAATACAACATTAAAAGAATGAAAAGACAAGCCACAGACCAGAAGAAAATATTTGCATATCATATATCTAAAAGAGACTTTTTTCAAAAAATATAAAAAACTCTCAAAAACCCAATAATAAGAAAACAATTCTATTAATAAATGAACAAAAGATTTGCATAGACACAGCACCCAAGAACATATAAGAGGGCAATTAGTCACATAAAAACATAGTCAACATAATTTACCATCAGGAAAATGCAAATTAAAGCCATATTGGGATACCATTACACATCTGTTATAATAATTAAAGCTTAAAAAAAGATTGCTCACATCAAGTGTTGATGAGGGTGTGGTGCACCTGGAACTCATACTGTGTTGGTGGGAGTGGAAAATCATACGTTCACTTTGGAAAAGAGTTTGTCAGTTTCTTAAAAAGGTAAACATATCCCTACCATATGATGCAGCCATTCTATCTACATATATTTACCCAAGACAAATTACAGCATATATCCATACAAAAACTTTTAAAAGCTTGTATGCTTTTGCCTTTCACATATAAGTGTATAATCCATGTGATTTAACTTTTGTACATGGTGTGAATTATGGGTCAAATCTATGTTTTTTCAACAGTGATACACAGTTGTCCCAGCACGATTTATTGAAAAGGCTGTTGTTTTCTCATTGTTCTGCAGTGCCATTTTTGTCATTAATCAAGTGTTAGATATCCGTGGACCCCTTTCTAGGCTCTTTGTTATGATTTTTGGGGGTCTGTTTTTTCCATCTTTGCACTAATACCATACCATGTATACCGCATTTCTGTAAACATTTTAGAATCATCCTACCAGGTTTCACAAAACAGAGTTTTAATTTTCATTGGGATTGCACTGAAGCTATAATTAATTTGGAAAGAATTAACTTTTTTGCAATATTGATTTTTCCAGTTAATAATCATGATATATTGTTTATACATTTAGGTACCATTTATTTTTTCTTAATAGGACTTTGTAATTTTCTGCATTGAAGTCTTGCACATCTTTTGTTAAATTTATTCCCAGTTATTTGATTACTTCTGATGATAAGGTAATTTTTTTAAAAATTCAGTTTCTAATTATTGGTATATAGAAACTTAATCAATATCTTACTGTTGACTTTGTATCTAGCAACCTTGCTGAAACTATATTATTAATTTTAATGGTTTATTTGTAGGGTTTTTTTTTAGATAATTGGTATTGTATTGAAAGGTGGACTCAACTAGATGTACACACTTGAAACCTAATTTCAAGATGTTTTTATCAAACAGAAAAGAATGCATAGAATAGAAATATATCTTTCATAACTCAGGGACACCTATGACATTTAGATCTAGTTTCTGGATTGTGGCCCTAGTGAAGTTCTCCACTAACAAACAAAATAAAACAAGAATAAACAATAATAAAAGACTGGGCATTCTTAGAGCAGAGATAATTTTCGTATTTTGAATATCTTGTTGCTAGGGAGCAAAGATTATTTCTTAAGTTCAGAGATGATGTTAAAAAGGACCAAGACATCAAATTAAAAGGTGTTTCCACTGGTCAATTTGTGACAATTTGAGTGTCACTAGAAAATTAAAGCAAAAATTATAGTTAATTAGACAAGCTTAATTTGTAAAACATGAACTAGTCATGGTTCTCAAAAGAAAATTTAGTATTGTTTCAATTAGCTAGTACCATATTCAAGTTAATTTGTTTAGGAAAATATGTTTATGTAAAAATATGTTTATGTAAAAAGCTGACTATCAATGGAATACTTCTAAAGGAGTTAATCCTCAAATTTAAAATGTCCTTATCTGAATAGCAATAGGGCACATACTTTATAGGACAGATTTCAATAAAAATATATGAAGCTTTACAGAATCAACAACACTGTGACTGCTCATGTCACTCAGAATTAGATGAATCATTAAAACCTGCAAGTGGAACTCTTTTTTTTTTTTTTTTAAACTGAGGCCTTGAGACTTTCTGTTAAAACCAGTCATATTCTTACAAGGACAGTCATCTATTAAATAATATTTAACTCTTTATAAATCCATTATGAGCTATGTTAAGACATTCTATTAAAAAATACTCCAAATGAATGGAGTCATGATCTGCATTGTGCCTTGGAGAATAACTCTATCTCAGATTTCACCCCTGCCCAAGGAAAATGCTTTCAGTCCCCAACTTGTCATCTTCATGGGCTGCTCAACTCTCTGCCAGACTTTTACTAGACAAATCTCTCAAGGCGTTTCGTATCCCAGCATCTTCACGTCCATTTCTGACTGACCAGGATGACATTTACCACTTGATCTTAAACTGGAGCAGCTGTGCTGATCACCCATTTTCTGCCAGGAGAAAAACAACTGAAATGCTTTTTATCATCTGAGGGATGGAATCTTCCTTAAAACCTACCCAGTAACCCTGTGACAGAGTGACTGCACTAAGAATTTTTCTTTTCTTAGTGAAAGGACCTATAAATTATAATCACTCAAAAGCTTAGTGGCCACCACATTGACAACCTCTGAAGACTGTACCCAATGTCCCAGATAGTAGGTAAAGAGTGAATCTAAATTCTAAGGGGGGAAATTTATCACACACACACAAGAAATGGACAAATTCTTAGAAAAGCACAACCTTCCGAGATGGAACCGGGAAGAAATAGAAAATATAAACAGACCAATCACAAGCACTGAAATTGAAATTGTGATGAAAAATCTTCCACCAAACAAAAGCCCAGGACCAGATGGCTTCATAGACGAATTCTATCAAGCATTTAGAGAAGAGCTAACACCTATCCTATTCAAACTCTTCCAAAATACAGCAGTGGGAGGAACACTCCCAAACTCATTCTACGAGGCCACCATCATCCTGATACCAAAACCAGACAAAGATGTCACACACAAAAAAGCTACAGACCAATATCACTGATGCACATAGATGCAAAAATCCTCAACAAAATACTAGCAAACAGAATCCAACAGCACATTAAAAGTATCATATACCATGATCAAGTGGGGCTTATCTGAGGAATGCAAGGATTCTTCAATATACGCAAATCAATCAGTGTGATACACTATATTAACAA
This sequence comes from Mesoplodon densirostris, assembly GCF_025265405.1. Taxonomy (NCBI): domain Eukaryota; kingdom Metazoa; phylum Chordata; class Mammalia; order Artiodactyla; family Ziphiidae; genus Mesoplodon; species Mesoplodon densirostris. The sequence continues at coordinate 39,317,963 of NC_082678.1, read as the reverse complement.
ACTGAAGGATAGAAACCATATGATGTCAATATATGCAGAAAAAGCTTTCAATAAAATTCAACACCCATTTATGATAAAAACTCTCCAGAGAGTAGGCACAGAGGGAACCTACCTCAACATAATAAAGGCCGTATATGACAAACCCACAGCCACCATCATTCTCAATGGTGAAAAACTGAAACCATTTCCTCTAAGATCAGGAAGGAGACAAGATTGCCCACTCTCATCACTATTATTCAACATAGTTTTGGACATTTTAGCCACAGCAATCAGAGAAGAAAAAGAAATAAAAGGAATCCAAATCAGAAAAGAAAAAGTAAAGCTGCCACTGTTTGCAGATGACATGATACTGTACATAGAGAATCCTAAAGATGCTACCAGAAAACTACTAGAACTAATCAATGAATTTGGTAAAGTATCAGGATACAAAATTAATGCACAGAAATCTCTTGCATTCCTATACACTAATGATGAAAAATCTGAAAGGAAAATTAAGGAAACAATCCCATTTACCACTGCAACAAAAAAGAATAGCATACCTAGGAATATAGCTACCTAAGGAGACAAAAGATCTGTATGCAGAAAACTATAAGACACTGATGAAAGAAATTAAAGACGATACAAACAGATGGAGAGATATACCATGTTCTTGGATTGGAAGAATCAACATTGTGAAAATGACTGTACTTCCCAAAGCAATCTACAGATTCAATGCAATCCCTATCAAACTACCAATGGCATTTTTCGCAGAACTAGAACAAAAAATTTTGCAATTTGTATGGAGACATAAAAGACCCTGAATAGCCAAAGCAATCTTGAGAAGAAAAACAGAGCTGGAGGAATCAGGCTCCCTGACTTCAGACTATACTATAAATCTACAGTAATCAAGACAGTATGGTACTGGCACAAAAACAGAAATATAGATCAATGGAACAGGATAGAAAGCCCAGAGATAAACCCATGCACGTGTGGTCACTTTCTCTTTGACAAAGGAAGCAAGAATATACAGTGGAGAAAAGATAGCCTCTTCAATAAGTGGTGCTCGGTAAACTGGACAGCTACATGTAAAAGAATGAAATTAGAACACTCCCTAACACCATACACAAAAATAAACTCAAAATCGATTAAAGACCTAAATGTAAGGCCAGACACTATAAAGCTCTTAGAAGAAAACATAGGCAGAATACTCTATGACGTAAATCACAGCAAGATCCTTTTTGACCCATCTCCTAGAGAAATGGGAATAAAACCAAAAATAAACAAATGGGACCTAATGAAACTTAAAATCTTTTGCACAGCAAAGGAAACCATAAACAAGATGAAAGACAACCCTCAGAATGGGAGAAAATATTTGCAAATGAAGCAACTGACAAAGGATTAATCTCCAAAACTTACTTATAGGCAGTTCATGCAGCTCAATATCAGAAAAACAAACAAGCCAATCCAAAAATGGGCAGAAGTCCTAAAAAGACATTTCTCCAGAGAAGATATATAGATTGCCAACAAACACATGAAAGGGTACTCACCATAGCTAATCATTAGAGAAATTCAAATCAAAACTACAATGAGGTATCACCTCACACTGGTCAGAATGGCTATCATAAAAAAATCTACAAACAATAAATGCTGGAGAGGGTGTGGAGAAAAGGGAACCCTCTTGCACTCTTGGTGGCAATGTAAATTGATAGAGCCACTGTGGAGAACAGTATGGAGGTTCCTTAAAACACTACAAATAGAACTACCATATGACCCAGCAATCCCACTACTGGGCATATACCCTGAGAAAACCATAATTCAAAGAGTCATGTACCACATTGCAGCTCTATTTACAATAGCCAGGACATGGAAGCAACCTAAGTGTCCATTGTCAGATGAATGAATAAAGAAGATGTGGCACATATATACAATGGAATATTACTCAGCCATAAAAGGAAACGAAATTGAGTTATTTGTAGTAAGGTGGATGGACCTAGAGTCTGTCATACAGAGTGAAGTAAGTCAGAAAGAGAAAAACAAATACTGTATGCTAACACATATATATGGAATCTAAAAAAAAAATGGTTCTGATGAACCTAGGGGCAGGACAGGAATAAAGACCTAGACGTAGAGAATGGACTTTAGGACATGGGGAAGGGGAAGAGTAAGCTGGGCCGAAGTGAGAGAGTAGCATTGACATTTATACACGACCAAACGTAAAATAGACAGCTAGTGGGAAGCAGCTGCATAGCACAGGGAGATCAGCTTGGTGCTTTGTGATGACCTAGAAGGGTGGGACAGGGAGGGAGGGAGGGAGACACAAGAGGGAGGGGATATGAGGATATATGTATACATATAGCTGATTCACTTTGTTTTACAGCAGAAACTAACACAACATTGTAAAGCAGTTATACTCCAATAAAGATGTTAAAAAACTAAAATAAAAAACCTAAGAGGCTCCACATGCCAGTATGTAGAATAAGTAATCATAACATTAGTAAAAATAGAATTGGAAATAAATTGAGAAGAAAGTTATAAAACTTGTACAGATTCAGGTTTTTGAGGAGATGGTGCATATGGGGGAAACACCAAAATCAGGAAATGGGAGGTCCAAATATATTTTCCTTTCTTTCAGAAAGAAAACATAATATCAGAAATACAGGTTTCTACTTTAAGATGCCAGTTTTTAATTAGTAAATTCCTTTTTATTTGTTTGTTTATTTACTTAATTATCTAATCTGTCTCTGTAGTTTACAGTTTTTTAACTTCCTGGTACCCAAGGAGAAAAAGATGAGAACTTTTTTCATCAAATTTAGGAATTCTTTGATTATTTATTTCTTCAACTATTCCTTATGTCCCTTTCTCTTTTTATTCCTTCTGGGACTCCCATTATGAGTGTGTCGGTCCATATAATGGTGTCCCACAGTTCTCTGAGACATTATTCATTTCTCTTCATTCTTTTTCCACAGACTGGATAATCTCAATTGACCTATCTTCAAGTTTTCTGATACATTCTTCTGATTACTCAAACCTGCTCTTGATCCTGTGGTAGGCAGAATAACGGTCCCCCGAAATGTCCATGTTCTACTCCAGAATTTGTGACTATATTGTTACATTGCAAGGAGGGATTAAGATTGCAGATGGGAATAAGAATGCTAATAAGCTGACTTTATGATAAGGGGATTATCCTGGGTTTTCTGGTGGGCCCATTGTAAGTACAAGAGTCCTTAAATGGGGGGAAAGAGGCAGAACAGTTAGAACGAGAGATAGCATCGTGAGAGAGATTTGAACTGCATTGTTGTCTTTGAAGATGAAAAGGGGTGATGAGTGAATGAATGTGGGTAGCCTCTGGAAGCTGGAAAAGGCAAGAAAATAGATTCTTCCTTAGAGCCTCCAGAAAGGAAAACAACCCTGCCAGTACCTTTTATTATGATTTTAAATTAGTGAGAACCATTTCTGACTTCTACCTCAGAAACTATAAGTAACAAACGTTTATTGTTTTAAACTACTAAATTTGTGGCAGTTTGTTATAACAGCAACAGGAAACTAATACAAAGCACTTCTGTTGGGGTTTTCATTTCAGTTACTAAACTTTTCAACTCCAGAATCTCTATTTGATTATTTTCAAAAAAGTAATTTCTATATCCTTACTTATAATGCTATAATTGCTGAGACATCATTCTCATTCTTTCCATTGGTTATTTAGGTATGGCCCTCTTTAGTTCTTTTAATGTATTTAAAATACCTGATTTAGAGTCTTTGTCTAGTAAGTGCAACATCTGTGCTTCTTCAGGACTGTGTTTCTGTTGATTTATTTTTTCCTGGCTATGGGTCATACTGTCTTTTTTTTTTTTTTATACCCGTTTTTTTTTGTTAAAAACTGAACATTTTAAGTAATAATAATGTAGTTACATGTAGCTATGTTGGATATTAGATTCTGCTCCCTCTCCTTCTTCAGCTTTGCTGCTGTGGCTGTTTTTGCTGTTGTTATTATTATTGATTGATTGTTTAATGAGTTTTCTAAAGTAATTCTATATAATCTTCATTCTTTGTCATGTGTGGCCTCTAAAGTCTTGCTTGATAACCTTAGTGGTTGGCTAATGATGGAACAGAGATTTCCTGAAATGCCTGTGACCAATAAATCTCCCTGTGTTTGCTATTGTGTCCTGTGTGTGTGTTGCGGGCACAGTTTACAACTGTGTCTTAGTCTTCCCTGCCTGCTTGCACAGTTCCTCAAGGTTGTCCAGAGGTGAGGTCTTAGGGCCTTCTCAATTCTTTCCTAAGAATGTTCACAGTCTGCCCATGTACACAACCCAATGCATGCAAGTGGCCTTTCTGACTCCCAACAGTATGCAAGAGCTTTTCTAAACCCCGCTCTGGACAGTTTATTCGGTAGCTTTTCCTTTTAAACTTTTTGGTTGGTCTATTGTGTGCCTCAACTAGTATTGACCTTAGTCAGTCACAATGTTAAACAATTGTTTATGATTGTTTTCAACAAGTTCCTCTGGGCACAAAAGCCATTAATACTGGAAGAGCTCTGAGTTAGGTCAAATAAAAACAATCTTTCAAGTGGAGTCTTCCAGGGAACCACCAGGCAGGGAATGGGGTTTTGAACAAGTTCCTACCCTGATCAGCCATTTTTTGTGGCTGCCAGGCTGTTGGCTTCCACTGTGATTGTAGTCTCTTGATTTTCAGGGCTACTACAAAGCTGGAGAGAAGCGATGGGAACATGAATAGCTGAAATTCTACAAAGCTTGCTGTTCTTAGCAAGAGTCAGCCATTTTTCTTGAATACTCCATTGATTACTGAAAGCTTTTGTTAATTGTCAGCGTTGTAACAAAGTTAATTCTGACAACTTTGTAAGTGTTCTCATTGCTTTTATGGGGAGAAGTTTCGGAGGTCTTGACATCACTTTAAATTAGTTTTATGGTTTGAAAATCATTAAGTGAAAAATCTCAAAACGATGTCTAACCTAAAAATTAGTCATGGTTCCAAAAGGTACTAGTAAACATAAATAGCACAGCAATAAAAGTTTTCTAAATTAAAAGTTTATTTTCAAAGTAGTAAATGAAAACTTTTCATGGTTAAGATGAGCAACTCCCATTTTTCTCTTCCTGTGACTTCTATGTTTTTTGATGCCTAAATATAACTAAGTGTTTTTGTTTTATTGATTATTGCTATACCTAGCAAATCTACATCTTGGTATTTACCCCAGAGAAATACTCACCCTTTTCTGAAAGAGCTGAATCCAAGGATTTACAAAGTAGAAAATTTTGGTGACAAGTTGAATTTCTATCGATATGAGGACTAGTTAAATAATTCATGAATAGCTACAATGGAATATTATGCAGCTGTTAAAAGATTTACTGAAACTTTGTGTGCCAATATGGAAAAATATTCATGACACAGTTTTAAGCAAAGAAAGGTAAATAATTGTACATATATATGTTTGATAATAATTATGTTTAAAAAACAGTAAGATAAAACATAACTATTTCTACATGTGCATATATATTTGCAATTATTCATAAAACATCTGGAAATATACATATAAAGTAAACACAATTGGTTATTTCTAGCAGTAATTGTGAAATCAAGGTGGGGTCTGGGTTAGGGTGGGGGAGGGAGGATACAGGGAAGAGATGGATTGTACAAGAATATTAAACTTTGATATGTTCAAAATCTCTCATAGGTGGCATTATGTTAATATAAATTAAATCTAACATAGATACAACTAAAAAAAAACTTTATGTGTGAACATATATCAGACTTTTGTGGCAAAATCTAATAGTAGTTATCTTGGTGGTCCTGGGAGATTAAGTATAGATTTAATTTTCTTATGTGGACTTTGCTATTTTTCCATATTTTTCTATAATAAACACATATTACTTTGGAATAAGAAAACTTTTAAAGTTGATGCTGGTAAATATAGATAATAAAGAGTAAATAAGGAATTTCTAAATATTCTTTTACTATCTTAATGACATTAATAGTTGGACAAAAATTGTAATTTTGATTCAAAATCAAACAGCAGTGCCTATTACATCTTGTGAAAATGTATAACACTTGGAGAAGCCTATGTGTATGGTTCTAGAAACTAAAATCTATTATCATCAATTAAATAATAGGCCAAAAGTTTTTCCTCTTCCCTTTGTCTTTTAATGTGACAGAATTTCTTAGAGATTCCCAGAAGGTTCTCCTTGAAAATTATATCTCTAAATAACCCTAGCACATGTTAAAATTCCACCATGGGCCTGGAAAATAATATATACTTTAATTGAATATATGTGGTTAAGTCCCATAAGATGAACAGAAGTTTATTCAACTTTCCATCATAAGTCCCTAAGCCCTTTGAAGTTATAGATTGAAATGCATTTTATATCCACATGACAGATGTGACCCAAGAAATGCCATTGAATTTTTATAAATTTCCGAATTCATTGCTCTACTTCCCCAAAGCAATCTCTTATAGGTTTGTATTTTGTTCTTGCTTTCGAAATGCTGTTATTCTGCATATAAAAATCACCGTAGTCACAAGAGTGGCATCAAAAGAGTTTCTAAAAATGTCTTGAAATGAAACAATCTCGTTACAGAGTCTGTTCTCTAATGCCTCTTGATGTGTCCTGGTCATTACACCCACCACAGCCCTGCTGAAAGAAGATGACAGCACCACCTCTTCCTGCCCCAGGAGAACCCCAAGTTGATCTAAATGTTTGGGTGTCCCAACTCTGTCACCCTCTTCATCCCCTGATGAAGTAGTGTGAATTAATGACAACTCCCTTCCTGGGGTTGTAGAAAAGAAAATGTGATCCGAATGAATAAAGTATTGCAAATGTCAAAATAAATTTCAGCTAAAAATGATATTTTTTCAAGGAGATCTAATGAGAAAACTGTTCAAAAGGCAGAGTTAGAGTTTCCTGGTTCCACATTTAATTAACTCAATCTGACTTTTGTTATGCTTTATATTATGTGTTTCCCTGTTCGGTAAACAAACAGCAGAAAATTAAACTAGGGCAACTGCCAACGAACAGTAAATTTAATTGAAAAATAATGAATTGCCACAGGGTACCACAGAGTTTTGTGAAGATAAACTTATTTTTCCTGGAAGGTTTCCACTTGCATTTGTCACAACTTGATATATAAAGGGAACAAAAGAAGTGAAATATGGTACTTGATGCTAGATACATAAGAGGGGAATGGCCTTGGAGAATAATTTAAAGGCTGGTTTCTGGGACTTTCAACAGATGAGCCGTGTTTCCTCCTGAAGAACAGAGTGGGCTTCCAGAGGAGTTCTAACTCTGCCCTCTGGATCTGCAGAACCTGCCAAAACTCTGCCCTATCAGCTTTCAGTCAAAGAAAGCTCACTGTGGAAGAAGCAGAGTGACCCTGAAAATGAGGAGTGTACGTGGTTTAGGGAAAAGGGAGACTTCAGACAAAAAAGGATACTCCCAAATAATTCTGTGCCATGTGACCAATAACTGCTTAAGTCATTCAAGCTTGATATGAATCAAAGGTATTTCTAAACATTTGGCTATTTATTTTCTTTCCTTGATCTCTTTTCCTGATGTATTGGTACTAGTCTAATGATTCTCTATGTCCAGGCAGGAGAAGGTTTGAATTAAATCAGGAGAAAAATAAGGTCTTTCTGAGTGATATGAAAATGACCACATCTGGTTCTCAGTCTCACAGTGTGAAGGGCAGGTGTCTGTTTATCTGCTTGTAGATGCAGTCTTCCAGGTTCAAGTGCTGGGAGCTCAACAAAACTCCCACTCCATCCCCCAAACCCCGCGAGCAGGAGTGGAATTGCTGGGTTCTCTACACGTCTACTCTTTCCTTCTTGCTGCTGAAGAAGATATTACTGTTATTCTCCCAGATTTGCAGCAACAGTTCCCATGATGAACTATGATCCTTTTGGGCTTCTCTCGGAGGTTATTTGACACAAAATAATCCACTGTTTGATGTCAGATATTTGTTTGGACTCCCTACCCACTCCTTACTGGTTAGATAGACTTTGAAGAGTCATTCATTTATTTAATAAATATTTTCTGAGCACCAACTATGTGACTGGCACTATTCTAGCTACCAGGGCTTTAAAAACAGAACAAACCAAAACAAAAAATCGCTAACTTCATAAAGCTTACATCTTTGGGGGAGAAAGCCAGACAAAATAAGTGACTGTGTCATAAAGTGATGCTTCCTAAGGAGAGATACATGGAATTCCAGAAGGCAGCAGCTGGTTACGGCGAACCTCCCAAGGAAGATATCAGTTGAGAAAAGACCTGAAAGAAAGGAGAGCATGACTTGAGGGTATCTGAGGGCAGAATGTTCAGGCAGAAATAAAAAACTTGTTGCTCCTTGACAGGGTTCTGGGCAAGAGTATGCCTAGGGTGTCCTTGGAAAAGCACAGAGGCCAGTGCAGCAGAAATGAAGGTGCCAGGAAACGGGTCAGGGAGGTAACAGGGGCCAAATGGTGCAGGGTCTTTGCAATCACTGTATGGATTCTTCACTCTAAGCAAGGTGACAAGCTACAGAAGGGCCTTGGGTAGAAGTGACAAGACCTCACTCTGACTTCAGTGTGGGAAGAGGCTAGAGGATGCAAGAGAGGACACAGGCAAACCCATTAGACTCTCTGCAGCCGTGTGGGGGAGCCAGGGTGGCTTGGACGTGGGTGTTCAGCCTGGGAAGTGAAGAGCTTCTGGAACAACCTAACATCTTTAGCCAATTTAGCCAATGAGAAGACAAGACTTGTACTTGGTTATCTTAAAACTTGAAATAATGGAGGTCAAGGTCTATTGCCATATAATAGGGGATCAATAAATGTTCATTCTTTTCTGTTTCGAAGCTTCTCACCTAAAAAGTGGTGCATGAAACCATGAGAACCACAGGTTTTGCAAACTTTGTACTTATAAATTCAACTCAAAGAAAGAGTTGGAGGCTGTAATTATAATTCATCTATGATTGTTAAAAAACATCTACAAGGAACAATACTGACAACCATAGAGCATTAGTGAAAATGTTTATGTACATGAAGTTTGAAATAGTGCTGGAGTTTATAAACCAAACTTATGATAATTGTTGCTGTAGCAAGGCAGAGAAAGAAAATGGACTAGAAATAGTGCTTAAAAGGAATTGTAACCTTTTCTTTATTTTGAAAGCAGTTAAGAGAAAAATATCCATAGTTGCTAAGTCCTGATGGTATTAACAAGGATGTTTTTATTAATTTTTGATTTGTTCGTAATATTTAAAACATTTAAAATTTTCATTGTAATTTTAAAATTAAAACAGAAAAATAGAAGAAGGTAAGGAAGAAAGAAGAGAGAAGGGAAAGAGGAAAGGAGAGAGGGACAGAACAGAGAATCAGTCAGATTTACCATAGTCTACCTTAAGCAGATTTTATTTCAGTTTGAAATACGGCTTTTAAAACATTCATCAACAGCTAGATGTTAACTGAAGATTATCTGTGTAAGTAGTAACAGCTCTGACTGATGCCGGAATAGCACTTTATAGATTGTAATACCCTTTCGTAGAACTTAGTGCATTTAGTTCTCAAAACAATGGTAAACGATAACGTGGTAGTTATGGAATTTCCATTTTTTCCAGGTGAGGAAATTAGCATCCTGAGTTGCTAAATGATTTTCCCAAGGTCTCATGGAATAGATGCTGCAGAGCCAGGCTTGGGACCCCAAATTTGGGGTCTTAGGATTCAAATAGCTACTCTCTTCTTAAGCCTCCATAAACATGTAATTGTGAATTTTCAATTTCATAGTAATTTTGTTCTTTTTATTTCATGAGAAACATATGGATTCTGTTTTTGCTCTAAAAACCCAAACACTAAGGGAAGCTAAGCACTCCCTTGATTTTCTGGCACCTCTTCCTAAGCTCTATGACCTACCTCAAGAGCATTGACTTCAGAGGCAACCATTGATCCTTGTGAACCCATTCCTGTACAAGTCCATACATATATTTGTACCTTTAGAGATATAATTTCATTTTGTTTTTGATATTAGTAGGATGAAATTATATCTCATTCTATAATAAATATTTCTGAATTTTCTTCCAAAATGACTAAACTAATGGTAACAGTATATATGAATTGATTGCTTCAGACCCCCCAATACTGGCTATTAATTGCCTCTTTTATTTTACCAATCTAAGAGGGAAAAATTCCATGCTATGTTAAGCTGTATTCCCTGAATACAAGAGAAATTGAGCATCTTTTAATGTGTTCATTGACTGTTTGCATTCCCTCTTCTTTTTCCTTTATTAATTTGTCTTTTGGATGGTTTACCTTTTTCTTATTGATTGCAGATTTTCTATATTTATCTGGTTGTTAATTCTTTATGTCTAAATGTATGTCAAGTTTTTTTGTTTTGTTTTGTTTTGTTTTTGTGGTACGCGGGCCTCTCACTGTTGTGGCCTCTCCCGTTGCGGAGCACAGGCTCCGGACATGCAGGCTCAGCGGCCATGGCTCACGGGCCCAGCCGCTCCGTGGCATGTGGGATCTTCCCGGACCGGGGCACAAACCCACGTCCCCTGCATCGGCAGGCAGACTCTCAACCACTGCGCCACCAGGGAAGCCCTATGTCAAGTATTTTTCCACAGTCTTTCTTTGCCTCTTAACATTCCCTATGGTATCTTTTCTCATATAAATAAATTTAACATGTTAATAGAGTCATATTTTCCATATATACATTCTCTTTGGGTCATGTTTTAGAAGACCACACCTATCCAGAAATTAATAAGCACACTTACATTTATATGTGATTTTGCTTTTACGTTTAGTTCCTTAACTGCACTTGGAATTTATTTCTGTGGGAACTCAGAGATCAATTTTATAAACAGAAATACAATAATTTGAGAGCCATTTAAACAAAAGCCCATACTTTCCTCAGTGATCTAAATTGCTGGCTAGATTGTTCTATACCAAAATCCTTATGTAAACTGAATCTATTATGTGCTCTATCCACTTTAGAATTGATACACATAGACTGATGCATTTTAGAATTTACTTGTTGAGTTACATGAAAAATCGTATGTATTTGAAAACTCAAGCAGCTCAGACTGTAGAACTAATAAATACTTCAATTCTTCTTTCACCTATATCCTCCTGCCCTAGCTGTAGGCTCTTCCTCAGAGAAAACCACTATTTTTGGTGTTTATTTTTCAGACCCTTCTCAGTCTTAAAGTACTAAACAATATATGATAGATTCTCTTTGTAAAAAAAATAAAATGCTAAGAAAGGACTCCAGGTGACTTTCATAATCCTTTCCAACACCAACACCCTCCTTTGCAGTAACCACTATGAACAATTTAGGTATTTCCTTCTAGACCATTTTTTAACATGCACTTACATGGATGTAGGCACATAAAAGACACATAAGGCTGATGTTTAGCTGGCATACAATCATGTGGTTCTATCAGTTATTAAAATATTGATAAACTTCCGTGCTGTTTGACAGAGAGCTTCTGCCTCTAGTTCCCCAAGTACCCTCCAGTTGCTGGACCACCCCTCACCATCCTAAGCCCCCACCTCCAAGCCCCTGCAGATCCCTCATAATATAGCAACTTGTTATGAGGAAGGTTAATGCCCCCAAGTAACAGTGGGCCCCCAGCACTACAGGAGCATCTATTTTGGTCTGTTGGTCTCCTGCATACTAGTTGTTAAATATCTTAAGTATCATCCCTGACTATATAGTATATATAGCAGATCTCTAAGACTTACAGTTTAGTTTAAAAAGTCAAGTTGGAGAATATGGTAGGCAGAATAACAGTCCCTCTCCCAGAATGTTCATGTCCTAATTCCTAGAGCCTGATCCCATACAACCATATGTTATAGTATATGACAAGGTGGGGGGATTAAGACTGTAGATGAAATTAAGGTTGCTAATCAGCTGATTTTGATATGGGGAAATAATCTTGGATTATCTGGGTGGACCTGATGTAATCGTAAAAGTCTGTACAAGTGAAAGTGTTAGGAGTGTCAGAATCTGAAAGAAATTAGAAGATTTTGTGCTTCCGGCTTTGAAGATGGAAAGGGCCACCAGCCAAGAAATGTAGGCAGCCTCTAGAAGGCATAAAGGCAAGGAAAGGGATTCTCCCTTAGAGCTTTCAGAAAGAGTACAGTGCTGATGAGACCTTGATGTTAGGCCCATGAGACCCATTTCAGACTTCTAACTTCCCAAATTGGTTAAGAAGATAATTCATTTGTGCTATTTTAAGTTACTAAGTTTATGGTAACTTATTAGAGCAATAGGAAACTAATACAGAGAACTGAAAGTACAGTGTACAGTTTATACTACAATACAATTCATTCCGAACCCCTCTAAGCTGTTTCTGATCTCTAAATTCTTAGAAAACTGTCCCTTTAATGGCCTTCTAATTGTGGCACTTAGTGGACTATCTTTGGTTCTCATCTTACTAGATCCTGTGGCACTTGACACTGTAGAGACCTCTTTCCTAGAAAGTCCTTCCTTTCTTGGTTTGTATGGTGCTACTGTTTTTTAAGCTCTCCTCCTGCCTCTTTCACTACTAGCATACCTCATAGCTTATTTATTTATTTATTTGCATTTTGTTGCATCTACAGTATCAGTGTTCTACACATTTTGTTTTCTCTCCTTCTCTACTGAATCTGTATGATTTTCTTTGATAACCTCACCCACACCTGTAGCTCTGCTACTCTGTGCTTATGACTCTCAGATACTTGTCTCTAGTTCAGTTATGAAGATAATCATATCATTTTGATCTTCCTTTTCCTCTCTTATTTATGTTTCTGCAACTTCTACAGGATCAAATAGTACTTACAGTTGGTTCACTGTTATCAAAAGGCTTCATTCTTTCTAAGAAGGTGTGCTGGCTTCACCTCCAGGCTGCTTCCTCAGGTCTCACACTCCACTCAGATCTAGAGGAATAAGATACACTGAATCTCACACTTTCCAGCCTATCATAGAAGCCAACTATGTGTTCATGTCAGGGTTAAGGTGAGAGTGCAAATATGAATAAAGCCTGGGAGAACTAATTTCCAAACAGAAGTATGGAAAAGAAGGAAGCCCATCCCCATTGTCATCATCACCATCATCCTCATCATCATCACCATTATCATCATCATCATCATCTTCAATAGACCAGAAAATCATACTTAAAAGGTATCACATTCTTTTGCTAGCCAGTGGGTAGAGTTTTTAAGAAAGATTGGATCTATCTGAGAGAACAAAGAAACTCCATTTTCTTTGCCCATTTGAACTGTATTGTAACTTGTGTCATTCTGTGATTCTACTAAATGAAGGGCCTGCCTAAGAGATAACAGAATCAGAGTATAGCTTGTAATTGGCATCACACACTGATTACAAACTAGAAAGACTAAAATTAAAAAGACAAGTTTTATTGAGACCAGGGCAGGACCCAGAGAGGTGGGGAGAGAGTGCGGGGAAGGGAAAGAGAAAGAGAGAGGAAGATAATTTATAGAGGCAAATATAGAAAAGGCATCAGATGAAAGGGCAGGAGGAGATAAGGAAAGGTATCATTTAAACCTCCCACGGGCTCTGCAGTTTTGGAAGAACTAAAAGTAAAAAGCCTGGTTCTAACATCAGCTGCTCCAGGTCATAACTGCAGTGGCTAGATGTTAACTGGGGAGACTGTGCTTCTGTGCTTTATAGAGAAAGTTTTGGTTTCATAACTAGTCCAGGAAGAGAACACTCGATTAGTAAGACCAGGTCGAAGGCCATGTTGAAAGATCCTGATAAGAGAGAGAGAAGATCCTTTCTGACCTCCCAAGTAGCTCAGCAGCTCCTGCTTCCCCATCAGGTTAGACAGTTGAAGCTGCAGAATAGACAGTGGCAGTGGGAGAAGAAATCATGGAGGGACCCTGGGGTTGGAGTGCACCCATATCTGCTGTAAGCTTTCAGTGGGGACAGCTGCTCACTTCTTGTTTATTTCAGTGCAAGGGAAGTGTTGGCTGCACCTAGGGGCTCTGGAAGTTGAGCTTCCAAAGTGGGTTCTGAAGGTCAGTTCTAAGAAGGAGCCATATCTTAGAGGAATGAGAAACAACCCTTATTCTAGGAGATCTCTGAGATTTCCCACCAATACCCACTTAACCTAAACATGTAGAGAGCCTGGGGGATAAACCAACCACAGATTCTAGTTGGAGACCTCAGTTCTTCTACTGTACAGTGGAGTGTGCTCTTAGGCAGAAGTATGTGCCTTTGAGGGGTCATGAAGCCTCACTAGGAAGAGGTGAAGTGTAACAGACAAAGTTGTTCTGAAAAATCATATTGGATCTCTTCTGCACTTCTGCGTCCAAATCCTTCTCCTTGACCAATTCCAAAAATAACCATCTACCTTTGAGTTAGGGGTGGGATGTAGGTGATTATTTCTGTAAGGACACAAAAGAGAATGAAAGAGTTCCAGTTTGAGTATCCAAACTAGGATTTTGGAGTAAAATAATGAGTTGGAAAGCCAGGTGATCAAGCCCACCCAGAACATTTTTCCTCAATGCAGGGATTATACCCCTTCAGCTTGGAGAAGGGACTGCAGCTCCTGCCTGCCTTGTTAAACCCCTTCTTATCAGAGACAAAAGCAGTGAATCAGTGGACTCCATATTTTATTGTCATTCTGCTGCTCAGTGCTCAGGCTGGAAACTGGTGCTTTCATTGCCCGGTATCTCTCCCTCCTCCTGGGAGTAGCCACCCTTATCTTTTGCAGTGTTGATACCCCACCCCATTCACCCTGCTCTAACGTAGGGTCAGGGTGGTAACTGAGCTTCTGCATGGACTTCCCGCTGGAGCCACAGTGATTGGAGGAAAGAGCAGAAAACTCAGCTAAGCCAATAAGTGTCCTTCCTTGAGATCTTTTGAACCACACCAAGTAACTAAGTAGCATCTTTTCAAGGTGAAGCTCATCTGAGTAACATCCCTCCCATCTTCCCACCATCACTCAGCCATCCCTGAGGACACCAGGATTCTGCCCTTCCTGCAGCTTAGCTATGTGAATCAATACATTTTCCTGCTTCACAAGCTTATTTAAGTTTGGTCTCATTTGCTTGCAATTAAAGCGTTCTGATCCTGCAGTGCTCTTGTGAGTATCTGAATTAGAACAGTATTGAATGAAAACACTCTCCCTCTCTCTTTCAATCCTACAATACCATATAAAAGTATTCCTAATACATTCAGATACTTCCTAGAAAAGTTTGCCAACGTTTGTCCACGTGTTAAAATTTTTAAATAGCTTTTTCTTTCACATCCCTTTGCAAACAATACTAACTCCTTTTGGAATGAACAGACAAAAGGAAGAACAGTTCTTCAGAGACGTGAGATGCTACGATGTAATTTGTCTGGCCTTTATGTTGGAAACGATTTTGCTTCATTTCTGTTAATTTTTCAGTGGTCAGATAAAAAAGGAACACATTATTTTCCTTTTTGTGTGTATTATAAATGAATATAATTGCCAAAAATTCAACAAAGACTTCTGATGTAAAAGTGTATCAGTTTCAGCTAAGCCCCTTCAAACGCCATCACATACCTAAGGACCTGGGTATCGGGATCTATTTTCACAGTTCCTTCCAATTCTAATGAGCTCTGAAGAAGTTTATTTCAAAATAATCCTTCTGTATTAAGCTCTGGCTTATTGACAGGTCCCCTTTTGTCATAATTGTGTGAAGTTTATTTTCCAAATGAAGGTTTATTTTCGCATGGAATTCTGAGGTTTTTCACTGTGTATGTGAGACAATTAGTTAGGGATTTTTGGAATTTATTTTAGACCAGACAGATGTCTTCAATTTACACACTCTAGGAGGTGACAAACCCTATTAACATTCAAAAGCTATCAATTTACTTTATCTTTGTTCTTCAGCATTCTCAGCTATGATCCAAGCTAACTCTCTTTTTGTTTGCTTGATTTTATGGTCGTGTGTTTTTATGTAGACAGAAGCAGAAATTTAAGAAAAAGATGGAAGATAGCTTTAGTAATTTTATCACTGTCAAAATCTGGTGGGTTACTTTAAGAACCTTGAATTTTACCTTTATTAGGAATGCATTTTCGCTAACTAAAATTCTTCCCCCTTAGCAGTCATGGTTTTGCATATACACACACATGCTAGTTGCTTATCTTTGTGTTATTCTTTACCTTGTTGGTGGCCCCTGAGTTAAATCTGGTACTATACTGCCTTTGCCTACATTTTCTTTTTTTAGTTATTGGCTGTTTTTACACAGGTAATATAAACATATCTCTAAATCGTACATGCTTAAGCATGAATTCAGTTATTCTTCAATTCATTGGTCAAATCCCTTGTAGATCAAAAGTAATGGCACTTCTGTTGTGTGCAAAGTTAAATCCTGGACTGCTGATTTAGGACAGTCTGGGGATGGGGGAGTGGTCAGTGACATTGTCCCATTCATTTTTATTCTGAAATTGAAGACCGCATACTGTTACATCTTTTTCAGGTGCACTCTGCAGCCACTAGATGGCTCAGTGGATATGCTCAGGTCTTTTCCAGAGTGATTATTTCAGAATGTAACAACCTAAATTGCTATTCATTTCTCACATTGAAGTCCAAAACTGCACCCGGATTGCGATTATAGGATTAAAAAAATGAGGGCATGACAGTCCCAGGACTCAATCTGAACAAACCCAGCCCACTGTCGTCCAATCTTGTTTACATGTTTGCCTTTTATTATGGCCGCCATATTTTATTTTAGGTGAATGTGTATTCTCGCTGGCAAGGAGAAGGTTATGGACTAACAGATGTCATTGGTAGTGTCAGATCTAGATCAGATGTAGAATGATTATACATCCTGACACAGTTGTTTTTGAAATCAAAAATAATCATGATGATGGGCCTCCCTGGTGGCGCAGTGGTTGAGAGTCCGCCTGCCGATGCAGGGGACACGGGTTCGTGCCCCGATCCCGGAGGATCCCGCATGCCGCGGAGCGGCTGGGCCCGCGAGCCATGGCCGCGGGGCCTGTGTGTCCGGAGCCTGTGCTCCGCAACGGGAGAGGCCACAGCAGTGAGAGGCCCGCGTACAGCAAAAAAAAAAAAAAAAAAAAAAAAAAAAAAAAAAAAAAAAAAAATAATCATGATGTACAGAATGTCTGACTGGTTTTGGTGACATTGTACTTGACTTTGAACTCATTCTGTTTCCTTTATCTTGGATTAAGTTATTTACCTATGAGTCCAATAGAGCTTAAACCACTTAGAACTAAGATTAAAAGGATACTTCCTTAACATAACTACTTCAGACCACTTCAAATATATATACTGAAATATACTTAATGCTGATATATCATAGGTATTCTTATTAAAATAAAGATCAGTGTGCTTCCCATCATAATTTAAAAGTTTTTTTCGTGGACATTCTAGGTAATGCAGCAAGTCAAGAAAAATAGAAAAGATATTACTATTGGAAAAGGAGAGACAAAATCTTTGTTGTGTGTAAATCATATTATTTTCACTGATTAAGGAAGTTTTGATGTCGGTCAGTTACTGAAAAATTATACAAAAATCATTAAATTAAAAAACTAATTGTACAAAAAATCAACTTCCCTATATGCAGCAATTACCAATTAAAATAAAATAAAAATATATTCCATTTAAAACAGTATGCAGGAATGCTTAAACAAAATGCATATGACCATATGGCAAATACTACAAAAATTTCTTTTTTTAAAAATTAATTAATTTTATTTTTGGCTGTGTTGGGTCTTCGTTGCTGCTTGCGGGCTTTCTCTAGTTGTGGTGAGCGGGGGCTAATCTTTGTTGTGGTGCACGGGCTTCTCTTTGCAGTGGCTTCTCTTGTTGCGGAGCATGGGCTCTAGGTGTGCGGGCTTCAGTAGTTGTGGCACATGTACTCAATAGTTGTGGCTCTCAGACTCCAGAGCGCAGGCTCAGTAGTTGTGGAGTACAGGCTTAGCTGCTCTGTGGCATGTGGGATCTTCCCAGACCAGGGCTTGAACCTGTGTCCCCTGCATTGGCAGGTGGGTTCTTAACCACTGCGCCACCAAAGAAGTCCTAAAAAACTTTCTTGAATGACATAAAAATACATTTAAAAAAAAGAAAAGATTACTCTGTTTCTGGGTGGGGACAGAAATATAAATGTTCTTCCCCCTAATTAATTTAAAATTTTAATGATAGTTCAACAAATGTCACCCCAGGATTATTTTCTTTTCAAATTTGATGTGAAGACTCAATGGAAGAAAAGGGGCAATAAAATAAGAGAGACTCATTGTTAAGTACTTTGTTTATAATTTATCATGAACCTAAAGGAATCACAAAAGTTTAGCACTAACTACTCAAGGAGAGTAATAAGAATTCACATATAATATGATATATTATTAACTAAAGACTAACGCATATATTATAGTATTTATATATTCATGTACAATACTATACTATAAGATACTATTTTAGGTATAAATTAGTATTTAATAAGGTAGCTCTTCAAGTTATTAGATGAAGAATGGATTTACTCAAAAAACTATGGTTATTTCATATTTCTAAAATAATTAACATAGTTTCCTACCATGAACTCTACTGCAAAATATAATCCAGGTGGATTATAGAGAGAAATGATGAAATATAGATGAAAACCAAAAGTATTAATTGAACATTTACATAATAAGGTAAAGAAAGCTTTTAAACAATTAAAGGGGGAAGTATTCATATATATGATTACCTAAAAATAAATGTTTTTTCCCCCAAACTATAAAAATGATAAGTTATCAATAAGGAAAGATTTTTTTTGGTGGAGATTAATGAAAAAATGCTATTATTCTCAATATATTGAGTTCTTACAAATCAATAAGAAGAAAAAAAACACAGTACAGTAGTTTTAAGGGCAAAGACATGAACTGGCAAGTCTCCAATGAAGAAATATAAATGACAAGTGAACAAGCTGAAAACATTTTCAACTACACTAGTAGCCAAAGAAATGAAAATTACAACAACCGTGAAATACTGTTTTTGTCTCAAATTGGCAATGAGTAAAAGGAATAATTATAGTGCTGGGCAGGGTACAGAGAAATGGACACTCATATTCCAATGGTGGGTACGTAAATTGGAACAACATTTCTGGAGGGCAGCTTGGCAGTGCATTTCAAACACATTAAAATGTGCATATCTTTTCACCAAGGAATGCCACATTTAGGAATTGATTAGATGTATATAAAATAAAAATATCTGTGCAAGAATGATCACTACCCTATGTCTCATTACCTTGAAGATTTGGGCCAAATTTAAATGTTCAGAAATACCAGAGAGATTAAATAAATTATAGTATGTACATAGAATTCTTTTATCTATACATTCGGCAAATATTTATTTACAATAATATGATATGTACTCGTTAGAGATCTAAAACACAAAGGACTAGGAAATGTTCACAGGATATTGCTGGGTGATAAAAGCAAGCCATGAAGCAATACACATGGGAGATCCCATTTTTATGAAACCTGGATGCCCCGACCCTCAGGAGAGTGAGAACACAAAGGAACATATAGCAATGCTGGCACCCATATTATGCACCCCATGAACATAACTGTGGGATTTTAGATCCCTTCTCAAAATTTCCCCCAGTTATTATTCTTCAATTCACATAACACTGACTCAAGCCTGTTCTGTCATATCTGGTGTGTAACAGTGTTCTCCAGAGAAAGAGACAAATAGGAGATTATATATTTATATTTACATGTAATCTATATGTAATTCCTTTATTATAAGGAATTGGCTTGTGCGATATGTAGGCTGAGAAGTCCCAGTATTTGCCCTCTGGAAGATGAAGGTGCAGGAAAGCCAGTGGTGTAGACCCATCTGAGTCTGAAGGCTTGAGAACCAAGGGGGCTAATGATGTGAGTCCCAATCCTGTCTGATGGCAGGAGAAGACTGATTTCCATGTCAAGCAGTCAAAGAAAGCACATTCTCCTCTCTCTGTGGTTTGGTTCTGTTCAGGCACTCAAAGGACTGGATGATACCTACCTACACTGAGGAGGGCCATCTGCTCCACTGAGTCCACTGATTCAGATGGTAATCTCTTCCAGAAA
Source organism: Mesoplodon densirostris (assembly GCF_025265405.1). Taxonomy (NCBI): domain Eukaryota; kingdom Metazoa; phylum Chordata; class Mammalia; order Artiodactyla; family Ziphiidae; genus Mesoplodon; species Mesoplodon densirostris. Next base: position 39,297,962 of record NC_082678.1, on the reverse strand, counting down.
TGCCCTCACAGACACACTCAGAAATAACATCTAACCAGATCCCATGGTCAGGTCAAATAGACACATAAAATGAACCATCACACAATGGGAGGTTGCAAACCATCCTGCGTTCCTGAGAATTTTAGGGATTTAACTTTTCATGCTATTCTCCCTACCCAAAGCCAGCCTAGATATAGAATTTTTCACTCTCCAATTTTTAAGTAAACATCTCATCTAAAATTACCTAAGGCCTCATCCACCAGAAGGCAGACAGCAGAAGCAAGAAGAACTACAATCCAGCAACCTGTGGAACAAAAACCACATTCACAGAAAGATAGACAAAATGAAAAGGCAGAGGACTAAGTGCCAGATGAAGGAACAAGATAAAACCCCAGAAAAACAACTAAATTAAGTGGAGATAGGCAACCTTCCAGAAAAAGAATTCAGAATAATGATAGTGAAGATGATCCAGGATCTCGGAAAAAGAATGGAGGCAAAAAGATCAAGAAGATGCAAGAAATATTTAACAAAGACTAGAAGAATTAAAGAACAAACACCTAGAAGAATTAAAGCAAACAGAGATGAACAGTATAATAGCTGAAATGAAATATACACTAAAAGGAATCAATAGCAGAATAACTGAGGCAGAAGAATGGATAAGTGACCTGGAAGACAATGGTGGAATTCACTGCCACAGAACAGAATAAAGAAAAAAGAATGAAAAGAAATGAAGACAGCCTAAGAGACCTCTGGGACAACATTAAATGCACCAACATTTGCATAAGGGGTCCTAGAAGAAGAGAGAGAGAGGACACAAGAAAATATTTGAAGAGACTATAGTCAAAAACTTCCCTAACATGGGAAAGGAAATAGCCACCTAAGTCCAGGATGTGCAGAGAGTCCCAGGCAGGAAAAACCCAAGGAGAAACATGCCGAGACACATAGTAATCAAACTGACAAAAATTAAACACAAAGAAAAATTATTAAAAGCAACAAGGGAAAAATGACACATAACAACATACAAGGGAACTCCCATAAGGTTAACAGCTGATTTCTCAGCAGAAACTCTTCAAGCCAGAAGGGAGTGGCATGACATATTTAAAGGAATGAAAGGGAAGAAGCTACAACGAAGATTACTCTACCTGGCAAGAATCTCATTCACATTTAATGGAGAAATCAAAAGCTTTACAGACAAGCAAAAGCTAAGAGAATTCAGCACCACCAAACCAGCTCTACAGCAAATGCTAAAGGAACTTCTCCAAGTGGGAAATATGAGAGAAGAAAAGAACCTACAAAAACAAACCCAAAACAATTAAGAAAATGGTAATAGGAACATACATATCAATAATTACCTTAAATGTGAATGGATTAAATGCTTCAACTAAAAGACACAGGCTCGCTGAATGGATACAAAAACAAGACCCATATATATGCTGTCTACAAGAGACCCACTTCAGACCTAGGGACACATACACACTGAAAGTGAGAGGATGGAAAAAGATATTCCATGCAAATGGAAATCAAAAGAAAGCTGGAGTAGCAATACTCATATCAGATAAAATGGACTTTAAAATAAAGACTGTTACAAGAGTTAAGGAAGGACACTACATAATGATCAAGGGATCAATCCAAGAAGAAGATATAACAATTATAAATATATATGCACCTAACATAGGAGAACCTCAATACATAAGGCAAATGCGAACAGCTATAAAAGAGGAAATTGAGGGTAACACAATAATAGTGGGGGACTTTAACACCTCACTTAACCAATGGACAGATCATCTAGACAGAAAATTAATAAGGAAAAACAGGCTTTAAATGGCACAATAGACCAGATAGATTTAATTGATATTTATAGGACATTCCATCCGAAAACAGCAGATTACACTTTCTTCTCAAGTGCATACAGAACATTCTCCAGGATAGATCACATCTTGGGTCACAAATCAAGCCTCGGTAAATTTAAGAAAATTGAAATCACATCAAGTATCTTTTCTGACCACAACGCTATGAGATTAGAAATCAATTATAGGGAAAAAAACATAAAAACACCAATACATGGATGTTAAACAATACGTTACTAAATAACCAAGAGATCACTGAAGAAATCAAAGAGGAAAAAAAAAATACCTAGAGACAAATGACAGTGAAAACACGATGATCCAAAACCTATGGGATGCAGCAAAAGCAGTTCTAAGAGGGAAGTTTATAGCAATACAGTCTCACCTCAAGAAACAAGAAAAATCTCAAACAATCTAAGCTTACACCTAAAGGAATTAGAGAAAGAACAAACAAAACCCAAAGTTAGTAGAAGGAAAGAAATCATAAAGATCAGAGCAGAAATAAATGAAATAGAAACAAAGAAATCAATAGCAAAGATCAACAAAACTAGAAGATGGTTCTTTGAGAAGATAAACGAAATTGATAAACCTTTAGCCAGACTCATCAAGAAAAAGAGGGAGAGGACTCAATAATATTAGAAATGAAAAAGGAAAAGTTACAACGGACACCGCAGAAATACAAAGTATCATAAGAGACTACTACAAGCAGCTCTATGCCAATAAAATGGACAACCTGGAAGAAATGGACAAATTCTTAGAAAGGTATAACCTTCCAAGTCTGAACCAGGAAGAAATAGAAAATATGAACAGACCAATCACAAGTAATGAAATTGAAACTGTGATTAAAAATCTTCCAACAAACAAAAGTCCAGGACCAGATGGCTTCACAGGTGAATTCTATCAAACATTTAGAGAAGAGCTGACACACATACTTCTCAAACTCTTCCAAAAAGTTGCAGAGGAAGGAACACTCCCAAATCCATTCTACAAGGTCACCATCACCTGATAACAAAACCAGACAAAGATACTACAAGAAAAGAAAATTACCAATATCACTAATGAATATAGATGCAAAAATCCTCAACAAAATACTAGCAAACAGAATCCAACAACACGTTAAAAGGATCATTCACCATGATCAAGTGGGATTTATCTCAGGGATGCAAGGATTCTTCAGTATATGCAAATCAAACAATGTGATACACCATATTAACAAATTGAAGAAAAACCCATATGATCATCTCAGTAGATGCAGAAAAAGCTTTCGACAAAAGTTAACACCCATTTATGATAAAAACTCTCCAGAAAGTGGGCATAGAGGGAACCTACCTCAACATAATAAAGGCCATATGTGACAAACCCACAGCAAACATCATTCTCAATGGTGAAAAACTGAAAGCATTTCCTCTGAGATCAGGAACAAGACAAGGCTGCCCACTCTCACCACTATTATTCAACATAGTTTTGCAAGTTTTAGCCACAGCAATCAGAGAAGAAAAGAAATAAAAGGAATCCAGATAGGAAAAGAAGAAGTAAAACTGTCATTGTTTGCAGATGACATGATACTATACATAGAGAATCCTAAAGATGCCACCAGAAAACTATTAGAGCTAATCAGTGAATTTGGTAAAGTTGCAGAATACAAAATGAATGCACAGAAATCTCTTGCATTCCTGTACACTAAGAATGAAAGATCAGAAAGAGAAATTAAGGAAACAATCTTATTCACCATTGCAACAAAAAGAATAAAATACCTAGGAATAAACCTACCTAAGGAGGTAAAAGACCTGTACTCAGAAAACTATAAGACACTGATGAAAGAAATTAAAGATGATACCAGCAGATGGAGAGATGGTATACCATGTTCCTGGATTGGAAGAATCAATATTGGAAAATGACTATACTGCCCAAAGCAATCTTTCAATGCAATCCCTGTCAAATTACCAATGGCATTTTTTACAGAACTAGAACAAAAAATCTTAAAATTTGTATGGAGACACAAAAGACCCTGAATACCCAAAGCAATCTTTTTTTTTTTTTTTTTTTTTTTTTTGCTGTACGCGGGCCTCTCACTGCTGTGGCCTCTCCCGTTGCGGAGCACAGGCTCCGGACACACAGGGTCCGCGGCCATGGCTCGCGGGCCCAGCCGCTCCGCGGCATGTGGGATCTTCCGGGATCGGGGCACGAACCCGTGTCCCCTGCATCGGCAGGCGGACTCTCAACCACTGCGCCACCAGGGAAGCCCCCAAAGCAATCTTGAGGGGAAAAAAACAGCTGGAGGGATCAGACTCCCTGACTTCAGACTATACTATAAAGCTACGTTAATCAAGACAATATGGTACTGGCACAAAAACAGCAATATCGATCAATGGAACAGGATAGAAAGCCCAGAGACCAACCCACGCACCTATGGTCAACTAATCTATGACGAAGAGGCAAGGATATATAATGGCAAAAAAACAGTCTCTTCCATAAGTGGTGCTGGGAAAACTGGACAGCTACGTGTAAAAGAATGAAATTAGAACACTCCCTAACACCATGCACAAAAATAAACTCAAAATGGATTAGAGACCTAAATTTAAGACCGGACACTATAAAACTCTTAGAGGAAAATATAGGAAGAACACTCTTTGACATAAACCACAGCAAGATCTTTTTTGACCCACCTCCTAGAGTAAGGGAAATAAAAACAAAAATAAACAAATGGGACCTAATGAAACTTCAAAGTTTTTGTACAGCAAAGGAAACTATAAACAAGATGAAAAGACAACCCTCAGAATGGGAGGAAAGATTTACAAATGAATCAACGGACAAAGGATTAATCTCCAAAATATATAAACAGCTCATGAAGCTCAATATTTAAAAGACAACCCAATCCAAAAATGGGCAGAAGATCTAAATAGACATTTATCCAAAGAAGACATACAGATGGCCAAGAGGCACATGAAAAGCTGCTCAACATCACCAATTATTAGAGAAATGCAAATCAAAACTACAATGAGGTGTCACCTCACACTGGTTAGAATGGGCATCATCAGAAAATCTACAAACAACAAATGGCAGGAGATGGTGTGGAGAAAAGGGAATCCTCTTGCACTGTTGGGGGGAATGTAAATTGATGCAACCACTATGGAGAACGGTATGGAGTTTCCTTAAAAAACTAAAAATAGAATTACCATATGACCCAGCAATCCCACTAATGGGCATATACCCTGAGAAAACCATAATTCAAAAAGACACATGCACCCCAATGTTCATTGCAGCACTATTTACAATAGCCAGGTCATGGAAGCAACCTTAATGCCCAACGACAGATGAGTGGATAAAGAAGATGTGGTACATATATACAATGGAATATTACTCAGCCATAAAAAGGAACGAAATTGGGTCATTTGTAGAGACGTGGATGGACCTAGAGACTGCATACAGAGTGAAGTAAGTCAGAAAGAGAAAAACAAATATTGTATATTAACGCACATGTGGAATCTAGAAAAATGGTACAGCTGAACCAGTTTGCAGGGCAGAAATAGAGACACAGATGTAGAGAACAAACGTATGGGCACCAAGGGGGGAAAGTGGTGGGGGTCAGGTTGTGGTGCTGTGATGAATTGCGAGATTGAGATTGACATATATACACTAATATGTATAAACTAGATAACTAATAAGAACCTGCTGTATACAAAAAAATAAAATAAAACTCAAAAAAAAAAAAAAAACCCTTTACAGCAACATCCAGACTGGTCTACGACTGAACAGCTGAGCCCTGCAGCCTAGCTAAATTGACACACAAATTAAATCATCTTGCCTCTCTATCTCCCTCCTTTCTCTGTGCTTTCCATTCCATATTCCTGATACATTCTTATGTAGAGTGGTTTAATTTCGTCAAACAATCTTTTCAAATAGGCCATAACCTGGAGCTCTTCATTTTTTATTCTCTTCAAAATCTCAGGAATCTCCTATTTACTAAATTCTAGAGTGATTTCTATAGGTGGAGAAGCACCTATTTTCTCTTGTAGCCTCAAATATTAAATAACAACAACAAATCTCCCAGTTTATATACATGTATGTATATTATTCTGTATGAAGAATGACAGATGGCAGATTTTGTTTTTTGTTTTGTTCTTTACTTTCTCAGCACTCTTGTATGTTTTCACTGCTTCCAGCAGTATATACTTTTGTAATGGGGAGAAGTTACAGAAATGTATTCAGTTAGCAGGTATCTATCTGTCCTTTATTTATTGCTTATTTACAAAATGGACCTGCAGGGGACTTAGAATAATTTACATTTAAATAACATATTGCATCTTAGTTCTGTTATTTTCTTCCGCATTATTTATTTTATTTCATTTCCTACAGCCCTATGAAGTAAGCAGGGAAATTATTATAGTTGTCCTTGTACGTATGTGAGCATAAGGCGATAAGAAATGTCCATGCTGAGAACAATTATAGGTCTTCTGATTCTGGGGTTGTGATTTTACCATTTACAACCATCCCTGAATTAATGTGGGCAGAGCTGGTCCATATGACACCCACCTCTTTGCTGCCACACATACCATACAGGGGAAACCACAGAAATGTGTTCTGTTTCACCGTGCCTTTTTCTTAGGGGTACTCCCAGTTTTCACTCGTGAATCCTATGCTGTAGACCCTACTGATAAACCTGTTTGTGCTTCCCTTTCTTAGCTAGCTCTTTAGTGCTTTGCTATGTGCTTACCATACAAGCACATTCAGCAGCATCCTCTGGTCTTACTAGACTTTCTCTTCACTAGCCACACTCCCGGCCTTAGTTTCTCATAGATGGACCCATCTGGAGGGCCTAGGGAAAGTTTTCCTGTTCCTTCCAATCAAACATGTGGCAAATTATAAAACAGTTTTCACTGTATTGACTTATTCCTGGGACAAAAAAGTTAATCAATAGGAAAATAGGCCCCAGAAAGCCATTTGTTTTCGCATTGGGTCTTAACGAGAAATGGCATCCCCAGTGGAAGAAAACATCTAAAAGACTTCAATTGCAAGGTGATCGTTAAGCTAAAAACTTAAACTTTGAAATGTAAGCTAATTGAACCATTTTTTAACTATAATAAAACTATTTTAGCTATTTGTGATGTATGTAGTATAGATACACGGTTTTAGAAGTTGTATATAACGCCTATTTAATAATTTCTATGTGGAAGGCTCTGTTTTCAATACTTGAGCAAAAAAATTTTGTTTAATTTTCATAATAATCATCACATAGGATGATTCCCATTTTTCTAGATAGAGACACCGTAGCATGGAGAAGCTAAGGTAAATGGCCAAGGTCACACAGCTGGTAGATGGCAGAGATGGGAGTCCAGTCCCAAGATCATTTTCTTACCCTACGCTGTGGGTTTCATACACATCACAGGGGTCACTGCTCTACGTAGATTTATTGAACACCTACTGTGCACCACGTACTGTTCTAGACATCTCATGTGTTACTCGTTGCTTCCAAAAAAACATTTTTATACTGATGAAGAAAATAAGACCCAGGGAGGCAGGTGTTCAGTCACTTCCTTACTGGCAAAACTTGGATTCAAAGCTATATCCATTGGCTCTGGATTCTCATATCTGTCTGATTCCAAAACGTGTGCTGAATTGAGTATTCAATATTACCCTGTGATTACTGAGTGTGAAATTTTAAGTTAAGCAATGAAACCCCTGATTTTTTTTCTTTGCGAAGATGTTTAACAGTGTTCCATGGGAGTGCCAATGGCAGAATTATCAAAGTGGCTAAAATAAAGGAACTGGGGAGGGACAGTACTGATTCTATCCTACCCATAATTGTCCCCCTACCTTTCTAGGTTCTTGACTGAGATCCCTCCTGTAATAAAAGATTAACAGGAGAAAGACAAACAGAAGTTGAATAACATGTATACCTCCTTATTCCTGACTGCGACTTCCCCAAATCTTTAGAATTTCCTAATTCATAAGAGCAATGGGGTCATCTTTTGTTATAATATTTGGTCTTTTGTCTTCAGTTCCTGAAATGGCCATGACCTGGAGCCATTTAACAGGGAATCAAGTCACAGTAATAATTTGGTCTAACCCTCCCTAACTACAGTGTCAGTTATTCTGATTTATTATTACCTAGAAAGTACCAACAGATAGAAATTTAAAGTCATAATCCATATGCTGCCCCGAAGAGAGTTCACTCTGGAGAGAAAGAGCTCAGGTTCTGGAGTCATAATGCTTTGGCTCAAATCTTGCCATATCTCCGCCACTTCCTAGCTTTTTGGTTCGGGGCCAATTAATTCACTTCTCAGTTCTTCCATCTGCAGAATAATAGCTCCAGCTCCTTCAAACTGCCTTGAAGATTAACTGAGTTGATTAAATGAGTTAATTTACATCAGGAACGTTGAAGAGGACTTGTCACATAGCAAGGACTCAATAGCTATTATTATTATAGGAAGAATAGATTGCTGTGGAAGTGTCATAGTATTTATGTACATTCTATTAACTATGTTTATGTAACCTATATCAGAGACCATCTCTCACAATTCTTGGGACTGTAGTCTTTAGGAAAGTGTATTGTCACATTCAAAATATGTAATAACCTGTAACATTCAGGCACTAACCAGTCATAGAGGACAGACACTGCTCTAAAGGGGCGTCTAGTGTTAACTTTGTAGGTGCCAGATTGTGAAAGGCTTGGGAAGGGGCCCCTGACTGCTGGCATGGTGGGGCAGCAGAGGCTGGGGCTCGGGCGCTTTGGGAAGCATCTCTTTACCAGCCTATAAAAAGGTCTTTCATTATTTTCCCCACTGGCAAACTGGATGTTAGCCTGGCTTCACAACTACCATATGAATCATGTTCTTTCTTACTATCCTAATCCGTAATGAAGCAGGAAATAAATATAATTATAAAACAGCGAATATCTTTTACCCTCCACCCAGTTCCAGAGGAATTAAAGACTTTTTCCCTTTAGTGAAAAAAAATGTAATACAGAACTGTGTTTAGATTTTGTGTATCTATTACATTCTCCCAAAAGGGTAAATGGACCAGAACCTGGGTAAATGGCCCTGAACTAACCAGTCGCCTCAGCTTGCTCAGCTGTATAGCATGAGTATGTTAGACTAGGTGATAGTTTACATCCTTTCATCTCTTTAAACTCTGTTCCTTTTTCTTCTTTAATTACACAACTCCAGCCTGAGGTCTAGCCCAGGGCTCCTGAGTGTAGCCTGAATCCAAAAAAGTTAGGAATGCTACAATAAATCCACTGGGTAGAAAAATGCACCCAACCCACAGAGTGATTCATTGGCCCCTGAAAAGGGTTTTGCTGCTACAAATTTTTGTCCAAAACATTTGATCCAGCAGTAGTTCAGTCTAGACACAAAGTGGCCAACATGCTTTGAACAAATCTGCTTTTAATGTGCAGAGTGCTCTTGTTTCCAGTTATTATTCTGAGTGATTAAACAAACTGCCAAGCTTTTCCTGCTGCAGTCACCATTTATTACTGAGATACTTATTGGGGATTTAATAGTACTCCATTTGAGACAATATCTTGAGACTGACGAACTCAAAAGAAAAGAGATGTATTTTTGGCACAAATTGATAGAGTTTCAAGATTTCTGTAATAGATACATACACAATCATATTGTTGAATCGAAAGAAATGTGTTTCCAATAAGCAGTATTTACTGGGGTTTAACGACGATATAATAGTTACCTGTCTGTTACGTGGTAGTCAAAGCTAAAGAAATGTGTTTCTAATAATCAACTGGCATTTCAAATAATATAACTGCCATATGATATCAAAACCTAGATACGACCTGCATTTTAGACTTGTTTTGGGAGCCTCATTCACGAAATCAAGGTATCAGTGATTGGCCATTATAAAAAAGCATATTATCATCTAAGGGCTAGAATTTTTACTTTTTTCTCTTACATTTTCTCAGCTTTTCTTTTTTCATTATTCCTTTTCCTTTTCCTTTTCCTTCTACTTAGCATGTATTTCCTTACACCTCGTATTATAGCTAGTTGAGATTGAATTTTGCCTATATAAAGGAGAGGGATCCTTCCTTCCAAGTGGGAAACAAAGAAAGTAACTGAAAACATGCTCATTTAATCCACGCCTGGAGAAGCAGACAGGACAAACCTGAAAGTGGCAGTGATGTCTATGTGGTGACACACTCCCTTGGGAATAACTCTGCCTGTCACTTTGCAATCATAATTTCATGAGTTATTATGCTGTACACCTTAAGCTTATTCCGTGTTGCAGGTCGGTTACATCTCAGTAAAACTGGGGAGAAGAACTTTTAGCTACTCTCTCTCCCTGGGCCACTCTGAAAGCAGCCCATTCTCCCACACGTACACAGACTTTGACTCGTTCATTCATTCATTTGGCAAATATTCATAAGGCACCTATTTTATGCTAAATTGGTCTACTAGGTACGAGTGCCACAAAAACAAAAGGCAGAGCATCCACTTTCAAAGAACTCTCCGTCAAAAGGAGAAGGGGGGAAAGACAACCCCTAGTGACACGCTGCAAGGTAAACAAAGGACACCATCCATATGAGCACAGGGCTGGGGGTGGTGATCACCTATCATAGGCCCAGGCGGCTTTCTTGTCCAAAGGGTGCAGGATAAGGACCGTCCAAAAGATAATGGTGCTGTAAGACGTTACTTTCAGATGCCTTACGGTTTATAAAACACCTCCTGACACAGTCCTTCCCTTACAGAAGCTTCTCCCTGGCACTGTGTACATCTCACCTCTCTGTCTGGAATGCTCCTTTTTAAATTCTCTCCATGGCTGCACCCTGCTCACCCACCACATCTCAACTCACCTCTACAGGATCTTCCTGCCTACCTTCTCGTAAGTGCTGTTCCTAACGCCCAGACCCCCTGTGTTTTCATATCACCTCTGTTTTCTTCAAATACTAAGCACACTCCATAAAGATGCTGTTGATGTAATGGCTTGTTATCTGTCTCCTGGTAGAATGCAGTCTCTGCAAGGTGCCAACCGCAGCCCTGTTGACACTGCAGCCCATACAGGTACAATAGACAGAAGAGTCTCTGACAGTCGTGGGCCCTTATCCTCATGGCTTGAATGAATGAAGTTACAAACCTATCGTGCCCTTAAACTTCAGAACTATAGCCACCCAGGCAGCCACTGGTTGAGACTTTTGGGATGAGGGAATGCTCCCTCCTTGAGGAAATAACACAATGTTCAGGGTGTGACACAGAAGGCTAGCTCTCACGTGTGACCTGGTGCCCATCAGAGGCTGGCTCTGTTGCTGCCCAGCCAGCACTTCTTCTGCAGAAGACACTCAGAGTGCCCACTCCAGGAAGGGTCCCTGGACTTTGTTCTGAGCATTGCCTGTTCTCCGCCCCAAACCAAGCCCTGGCAACGAGACACCCAGGGTCTCCAGTCAGACGTGGCATCTCTGCCTGTAGCTAACTGCAGCCTCCAGCGCCTGGAGAGCAGGGCAGATAGCAGGAGGAAGCACGTGGCAGGACAAAGGTTCCTGTGATGACAAAGCCTCTTCGGAATGAGAGCTCGTTAAAAGCCTGTGCCTCTGCTCCCCACGTCTGCCAAGTGCGGACCTTCCTTATAGGGCTCCGGGCGGAGGTCAGCTGCAGAACGTGGTGAGTCCGGGCGGAGGTGGGACTTCCCCTGGAAGCTGCAGAGGGCTGGGTTGCGCAACTGCGGGCGGACTTGTCAGACCAGGAGCTTTCAAGGGATTCATCCACTCCAACACGTGCACGTTTTGAAAAGCAGGGATCTGCTGAGAGTTGATTCATTCCTCCGTGGGGTCTCCTAATCCCACCTCCCGCCATTCCTAGACTGCCCTCCCCCCTTTTCTTTGCTGCCCTTTTGGAATGATGAGACCCCCATGTTAGGAAGTGTCCTTTGCTGCTTGAGATTAGTGTGTTTTGGAAGAAATCTATTCCAATAATAATACTAATATAATGAATTTGTACTATCCTTTGACAAAGGAAGATTATTGTTTCTAAAGGTACTTTGAAAAATGTTGCTATACAAATATCTCACTTTGAGTTTTCAGCCTATTAAAAATTGTGAGAGAGTAACATTCCGATTTTGAGTGACAGTAAATTGAGACTCAGAGAGGTTGAACAGTTTACCCAAGGTCACACAGCTGAGGATGGGCAGAGAGGGGAACAAAGCTTCTATTTTCTCTACCATTCCATCTCAGTGCAGATCTCTTGGTAATTTCCCTCCAAAACATGGTTTAGAGGGACAGAAATTGAAAAATTGCTTCCTAGTTTGGGAGGTTTCCTTTTTGATCTAAAAGAAAATAATAGCATATTTACAGATAAACTGTGAGATTAAATATATCAGCAAACATTCATGTATAAGCATGCGTAATGTGGCTTACACCATGAGTTGTATGTAGTTTTCTGAAACATTTTTAATATTTCAGAATATGTCCCTAAGGATGAACTTTCTGCAAATACATACTCAAACTTCTCTCTCTTTAAAAAGGGCCACAATTTTGTAATTTGATACTTGAAAGGAAGTGACATATAATTTTTAAACAATTTACAGTTTTACTTGGCATTAAAATTATTGCTTGATATTTTAAGCTTTTATGAATAGTGATCCCATTTCATTAGTTTTATGAATGCACATAAAAACAATTTTTATGAACCCTACTAATTTGAAATTCATGACCATTCAAACATAGACCTTTACCTTTGTTTGGCTAATGGGGAAAACCTGTAGGCAACCAGAAAATGTAAACTCTAAGTGTTTGATATACTTAAGAAAATATATTTTTCAATCTCTTTAGAACCAGATGCTTGCATTGTATGCACATCTTACTCATTTATTCATTAAGACCAATCCCCAAGGGCTTCTATGAGCCAACAATTATTGGCTTAAGTATTATGTCTGGTATAGTCTTGAAAGTAATAGTTATAATTCATTTTTCTTAAACCTTATTTGCAGAGCTTTACTGATTCAGCCTACTAGTCCATATTAGTAATATTTAATAGCAGTGGAAAGAACACAGAGTTTGGAGCCAGACAGACCTGCTTTGAATTCCAGTGCTGCCACTTTTTAGTTGATTATCCTTGAACAAATGAATTAATCCTTCTGTGTTTCATAGTCATCCAAACCAGGGCACTTCTAAGAATAAAAGAGAGCGTTGTTAGTAATTACTCTGGAAAAACAAACAGAATCAGGGACTCGCCTAGGCAAACCAGACATACGTATGGTTACTCTATCAAAATGTGATTCATCTTCCAAATTTCTGGTCTGTGGCTTATCTAAGTTGGTGTCTTGTTTCAATTTGTCTATCATTGCTTCAACTCTATGGACTCAACTCTCCTATCTAAGCCTCATGATGTCATCTTGAATATGACACATTCACTTGTAAGAATAGTCTTGTTAAGGTTATTAAGTCACATGTTCATGGGTAGAAAAGTCCTAAAATCAAGTTTAGAACTTCTTATGTAATTCAAAACTTTTCCACTCCCTAATAATCAGGTCTGACTGTGGCCCTTGGGAACAGAAGAGGGAAGGGGTATATTCTGCTCCATTTCTCTTTATTCTTTTAATCCTTCTTCCTCTCCTCAATCCAGTGCTCTGGCTCCCCAAGGTCCAGGCAGGGGAAAGCGGGATTATAGGAAAATAGCCCGTTCCACCCGCCCTAGGCTTCCTTGGGCAGCATGCCCACTGTGCACCGTGTGCTTTATCAAAAATCTGTGCCACTTGTGGCTTGAATTTGCAGGCCTTTGTCTGACAGTGATGTTGAATATATTTTTTACTTGTACTTCTCTTCTGTAGATTACCTATTCATATCCTTGGCCAATGTCTCTTTCTTGACTTTTTGTAATAATATTTTCTTTCATTTTCTTAAAATAAAAAGAATAAGAAAAACCATCTCCATGCCTAAAAATGATGATGATTAACATTTTATAGTATTTTCTGTATCTGCTTTTAATAGAAGAAATAAAACACTGCAGGTAAAATTGAAGTACACTTTATAACTACAGTACCCATGAGCTCTAAGTAGTATATTATTCATGTGTGTGTGTTTTAAGTTTATATAAGTGATAAAATACCATACCCATATTCTGTAATTTGCTTCTTTACTCAACAATATGCTTTTTAGAGCTTTCCATTATATATGGTAAATATATATATTTAAAATTTCTTTTAACTGCTGTATAATATTCCACATGTGTACTTGATTATTGAAAACCCCATAATTGCCAAATAATGTTCTATCACGTTTCTAAGGTTTGACTATTACAAGCAATGCCTGTAAACATCCTTGTACCCGTCTCTCCATGTTTGTGTGCAAATATTTCTGGAAGATGTTTACTGAAAGTGGAGTTTCTGAGTGGTAAGATATGTGCATTTTAATTTTACAAGCTACTGACAAAATGCCCTTTGGTTGGTCATACCACTTTATACTCCTGCCAGCAAGGCCTGGTACAACCCATTTTTCCACTTTCTTACCAGCAAGTGATATTGCAGAACATTAGAATTTTTATCAGTCTTATGAATGAGATATAAAGTTATGTTTTAATTTGTAATCATCTGATTTCCTTTCTGCGTCACATCTTTCAGTTAATATGGAGTGTGAACATTTTTTATGCATAACGGCAAGTTCTGTTTCTTCATCTGTAAATTCCCCATTTGTATTCTCTGCCCATTTTTCTTTTGGGATAATAGTTTTTATTTGTGTCTTAATAGAAGTATATTTACTAAAGATAATAGCCTTGATTTTGTTCCTGCTTATATTTTACTTTTAAGTTTTCTTGTGGGGTTTTGGACACTTAGAAACATTAAGTTTTCGTGCAGTTATAAATTAGCCTTTTCCTTAATAATTTTCCTATTCATTGGATACTTACTTTATTTGGATGTGTGGATATAGGTTAATATGACTACAAAGCTGTTTTCAGGGGAAGAGGGACTTTTATAAAGGAACACATAGTGAATAACTTTAATATTCTTAAATGGAATAGGAGGCAAAAATGTATGTGAAAGGTAATACTTAATGTGGGAAAAAATATTGCCTGAATTTTTAAGAACATACGTAATTTTGTTTTGATAGGGTGAGATAGCATTTTATAAGCACAGCTTCTTAACCTTCTATGTCTTTCTCAGGCACCAGGATAGTCCCTGTCGAATGAACTCCAAGACCATGCTTCTCGTGGTAATTATTTATTTCTGGACGTCATGTCAAAACCAATAAAATATTTCTTTGAGAACAGTTTGTGACATTGTGGAGTTGAGTAGCATAATCCTTTTAGTGTCTAGATAATCAACAAAATAAGATTTCTCCAGGAGTAATCTGACCTGAACGCAACATAAAGAGAAGGGAAATTATCACGTAGACAAACAACAAACATAAACATAATCAGCCTCTTCTAACAAGTGACACTTGAAGTTCCTGGGTCAGCAAAGTGAACCTTCCTGATCTTACACAGAGACATTCTCTGATGGACATTTCCTGTGTGTAAATTCTGTTCCGTCTGTAATTGTCGGAATTGATTATTTAAGAGTTGGCCGGATGCTGTGCTTTTCTGGACCTGGCATGTGTCTGAGTCACTGCCTCCCAGGATATTACCCTTCAGGCAGCATGTGCTGATATTCTGTGTCCTTCCAGGACTGGATACCTGAAAAGAAACCTAAGATTCATGTCACAGATTTGTATGGGGTGGTACCTGGTATGGAGAAAACACCAATCGACTACTGGACCCTCTATGGATAAAAGTTAGAAGTAAATTATATACTCTCCAGCGACTGGCCTGGAAAAATAGGGAGACAGAAATTCTAATTCACAGTTACAAATATTAAAGTGGCTCCAAACTCAAGTCATTAAAACTCCTCACATTAGGGGCACTCTGCCTCAGATGGAAACAAGCTCCAAACTCAACAGGAATCTTCATGGCCACGGCAACTTACCTGCCACTAATCATCTTTAGATCTACACGTTTAATACCTTCTGCTATATTGGGAGCAGCCTCATTATCTTATTTCCACTGGTACTTGGAATGAAGATTATTTTCCCAGTTTTCCCTGTAGCTGTTGGAATAATATAATCCCTTTTGCTTCATAGAGAATTCCCTTCTTTCTTTTTTTAAAATATTTTATTTATTTATATTTTATCTTTGGCTGTGTCGGGTCTTAGGTGCAACATGCAGGATATTTGATGTGGCATGCGGGATCTTTTGCTGCAGCGCGCAGGCTCTTCGTTGCGGTGCACGGGCTTCTCTCTAGTTGTGGCCTGGGGTCTCCAGAGTGTGTGGGCTCTGTAGTTTGCGGCTTGTGGGCTCTCTGGTTGCGGTGCCTGGGCTTAATTACTCCCGGGCATATGGGATCTTAGTTCCCTGACCAGGGCTCAAACCGGCATCCCCAGCATTGCAAGGCGGATTCTTTACCACTGGACCACCAGGGAAGTCCCGAGAATTCCCTTCTGTAGCTGTTGGCAGAAGCCTTCCTATCCCCTAGATGTAGATGGGACGGAGCACTCCTGAAACACAGACAGTGTCATGTGCTCAGCCGGGAGCTGAGTGTTTTTAATGCAATCTGTTATTTCATCCTCATCAAAGCCCTACAAGTGTGATGTAATGGCCCACAATTTTTACAGAGCAGGCTACTGAGACAGAATGAGTCCAGTTATCCAGTTTGTATGTGGGAGTCGAGGATTCAAACCCATGCTTTGTTGTTCGTTTGTTTTGTTTTTTGTTTGTTTGTTTTTGACCGAACTGCACAGCCTGTGGGATCTTATCTCCCCAACCAGGGAGATAAGATGGAAACATCTTATCTCCCCACGCCCTCAGCAGTGAAAATGCAGAGTCCTAACCATTGGACTGCCAGGGAATTCCCTAAAACCCATGTTTATTGGACAATAAAACACTTCTCTTTTTACTGTGCCACTCATTGTACTTGTTTGATGCCATCATTTTAAAAAAAGTAATAACTGGGTGATCTTGGCCAAGCCATATCATCTTTCTTACTTCATGGGGCATAAAATGAGAGGGAAGAACTAAATAATCGTAAACATTCTTTTTATCTCATAAGTCTTCCAATTTCATAAAAGAGGAATAGAAATGGCAATGTTATTTTTTATAACAGTAATTGTTGTAAAGAAGTGAATGACTACCAAAATGAGACAAAGCATTCAGAAAATACACTTGGGTATGATTTCCCTCCATATTAAATAAAACTTCCCTATTTTTTTTTTATTTTATAGTAGAGCTACTGGAACATTTATAGTGGAATTTTCACGTCAGGTTTTAAAAAATTTGTAAGTTTATTATCCAGTCAATTTTGTTTTTCCTTCAAAGGTTTGTTTAGTTTTATGATGTATTAGGATCAAAATATCCAACAATAAATTGGCATTTCAAAAGCAAGAAAATCTATAAAAATATCCAGGAAGTAACTTAATGAGAAATATGTGGGCTTTATGACAGGACAGAAAAGAAAACTTGAATAAGTACATGGAAATATTTCCTTGGAAGGAAAGGTTTACTGTAGAAAAGTGATCAATTCTCTTGGAATTAACATAAATTTAATGAAATGTCAATTAAAAATTCAACATGGTTTTTGGGGAAACTTAATATAAGGATTTTAATGTTTACTTGATGGAATAAAGTCCTAAGAAAAGGGAATTTAAAAAAATTAAATGGTGTTATGGAAGGACTCTTACCAGATTTCCAGTTGCATTATGAATTTTGGTAATTAAAACTATAAGCAAAGTTTTGATGAAAAAGGTAGAGAATCGATATTCTAGCTTAGCCAGCGTATCAGCTTAGCCTTCTAAAAATGTAAATGAGGTATCAAGGATTCTGGTCATGGTTTGTTTAGAGTGTAAAGGATGATATTAGACCTCTTAAGACAAAGGGTGAAGGCAGGGTTGTGATTTATTGGCTGCCTTACCCTGACACAAACATTAGATGTAGTTATAATTAGGTAGGAGGTTACATTATTGAAGGTAGAATTCAGCTTTAAGCATACAGCCCAGAGAAGTAGGAAGAGCCCTCTGCTGCAAACTATTCTATCTTATTCCAGGTCACATCTTGTCATCCCGAGAATATGGCCCTCATCCTTTTGATCCAAGATGGTGGCCTCTACATTCTAGGCAGTAAGATGTAAAAAGAGACTGAGAAGAAGGAGAGGGCAAAGCTCATAGGCCAACAGCCCTAAAGGAAGGTTCTGGAAATTTGCCTTCTTCTTATATCACATGGACCAAAACTGTGTCACTTTTTAGTCACATGGGTACATGAGTACCAGGAATTTTGTCTTCTTCTGAGGAACCTGGTACCCAGCTAAAATTCTACTATCCTGGATGGAATGGATTCTAGGAGACAAGCAGCAGACTCCACTACAAAGGGATGGAGAATTAGAGGGAGGAGATCTGGGGGCGGGTATTATAATGTGAGATTTGGAAATATCTTTGTGAAATCTTCTCTGACATAAACATATAAGGGGATATTCCTTGACTCCTTTGGTGTGAGTGTGATCATGATACAAACTAAAATCTCCTAACATCCTGCCAACCGGAGTCACAGCCCCCTATAGTGTTCATTTATGTTATGCCAGAACCTAAACAACACAACTTTAGGAAAAAGAGGTTCTTGTTTTAGAAAATGAAAAGAAAAAATAATAATTTATGGACCTATGAAATCATGCTGTACAAAATATTTAAATCTGTATTAAGGCTTAAAATTTTGATAATAATGTTTGGAACAGTAACCAGTGTAAAGTGAGAAACTCTCAATCTTTCTAAATCATTATGTTTTTAATGCCTGATGGCATTTCACCATAATTCATTTTACCAATTCAATTGGATTACCACGTACATGTAGCTTCGTCATTGTAGGTAAAGCATACCCTAGCTTAACCTGATTTAAGGACCACGAGAATGCCCCATAGCATCAAAATCAAACAAACAACTGCTCAGCTTCTCCAGAACGTGTTTAGCTTAAGCCTCTTGTCCGTCTTCCCAGTATCAATTGTCCTGGTAAACCGTTAATCCCAGTTGCTCACTTGGCTTTGAACGATTTTTTTTTCCATTTCCCTTTAATCAGTGCAACCAAAGGAAACCACAAGTAACTTTGACTCTCAGGTATCAAAAGCTGTCTCCCAGGTTTATGACAGGTTGAATTGAATGTGTACAACAGGGGATGCAGGTCTGCTGCCCAGATGGCTGACCCACTCTTGTTTTGTTTTTTGACTGAGCCAGTTTACAACAATCAGGTTATTTCACATAAACATCTAGTGTTCTGGCTTTTCTTTCTTTTTTTTTTCTAAAGATTTTTTGATGTGGACCATTTTTTTAAAACTCTTTATTGAATTTGTTACAATATTGCTTCTGTTTTATGTTTTGTTTTTTGGCCGTGAGGCCTGTGGGATCTTAGCTCCCTGACCAGGGATCGAACCCACACTCTCTGCATTGGAAGGTGAAGTCTTAACCACTGGACCGCCAGGGAAGTCCCTGGCTTTTCTTAAAATATCGGTAGATGTGACAGTTCCTGACCACCCCCATCCCCCAACACATGACAACAGAGTAGGAACTGAGCAGTAACTGTCCCCTTTACAACATGCACCCTAGTTCCCCTCAGACTTCACCACTTTGTATTATCTCCTCCATCCTGAGAACAAGTGCGGGTTGCTTTGTAAGCACCCATAGAGTGTTGGTTTTCTTACCCTTCTCTTTGACCCTGTCTCTATCAAAATGGAGAAAGTGAGACATAAACTAAGAGGGTCACCTTCTTCAGGAAAAACGTGAGAGAGCACATTGCTTTGTGGAAATTGAAGATTCTTAAATAATAGCATGTCATATTAGGTCTCTTCTGCTATTACCTTCCTGGCCCTGTTAGGTCTTTGGGTCTGAGATCTCTGGAATACATCTTACTCCTGAAATATTTACGCAATGAAAAATCTGATGTAAAGTTTCATCTCATAAGGGAAACCATCTCTGTAACTTTATCCATCCCATTCTCCATCTTAACATAGCCCCGCGTCTAGATGACTATCTTACACCTCTCGCCGTGCTCATGCTCTTGGCCACGCTCGACACCTGGGAGCTTTGCTTCCAACGCTAAGCCCATCTGTTTTTCATATCTCTCTGCCATTTCTGCTCAGATCTCATTAGCTATAAAGAAAATTGTTACTTCTCTTAGCTACTGCTGTTTCTTCCTTTTATTGCCCAGATTCTAAAGCAGATAGTGTGTGGTCCCTGACTCAGTCTTTATATCACCCAAACCATCTGCTACACTTACCCCAAGCCAACCTTCACTCACGCATCGTGGGGTCCTTTCCAACAACTTCCCCATAATTCTCTCATCAAGATGACCAATGGTCTCCTTCTTACCACTTCCAGTTACTTTATATCTTTAAATTAAAAAAAAATTTTTGGCCATGCCACACGGCATGTGGGATCTCGTGTTTCCCGACCAGGGATTGAACCTGGGCCCCCTGCACTGGAAGGTGAGGTCTTAACCACTGGACCACCAGGGAAGTCCCCAGTTACTTTACTTTAATTAAACTTTCTGGGCCTTTTGGAAACATTGATTCTTCCATGCTTTCTTGGGATTTGGCTGTTGTTGGATTCTGTGACAATATAGGCTGCAGATTTTCCCACCCCCTAACTGCGACTGAATTTCTTGCTTCTTTATTTTTTCTCTATACTACACACACTAAATTTTCTCCTATGAAGAGTTCAGATATTTATGGCTTTGTTATTCCATATATTTCTCTCTTTTTTTAAGGATTTGTTTATCTTATACCTGGAAGTTTGTACCCTTGACCACCTTCACCCATTTTTGTTCAACCCTCACCCCACCGCTGGCAGCCACCAGTCAGCTTTCTGTATCTGTGAGTTCATTTGTTTGTTTGTTGTTTACTTTTAGATTCCACATATCAGTAAGATAGCACAGTATTTGTCTTCCTCTGTCTGACTTATTTCACTTAACATAATGCCCTCAAGGTCCATCCATGTTGTTGTACACAACAGGATCTCCTTCTTTATATGGCTAAATAATATTCCATTGCATATCCACTTGTTTCTTATGCCCCCAAGATACACATCTTCACAAAATCTTTTACCCAATTATGTGTATAGCCTTTTAGATTTTGAAAAGTTCTCTTCACTTACAATTAACCGAGTGACTCATGCATCATCTTCTCAACAACGCTAATGTTGATATTGTTATTATTATTCCCACGTTTAGAATAAACTCCAGAGAAGTTAATAGGCACCTGCTCATGACTGATTGGGAATTAGTTCAATTTCCAGTTTACTGGCTGGAGGACCTTGGTGCTGGGGTAGGTGGCAGCTGACAAAGGTGGCTGGGCGCGATGAATTAATAGTAGGAAGTCCATCTGGTGATGGAGACAGAGAATCTTAGCCTAAGTACCAGCTCTGTCACTTAACTTAGTTACATGACTTTATTAGCTATGTTAACTAATTGCTCTGACCTGTTTTCTTATCTTTAAAATGAAAAATACAGTAACAACTAAATTACTTGAAGCTGGTATCTGGAACACAATTCTTGCTTTAGGCATGAAGGCATGTTTGTTGTGCCCACACCACTGGGATTTTCTCCCTTTCTGTACCCCCAGCGCCCCCCATGCAGCCTTGTCCTGAGTGCAGTAGAGCCCTAGCACACTGCCTGATGCTTACAACTCCTGCTGGGAGCGTAGACTCTCCTCGCCTCCCCGGAAGGTGAGTGGTTCACTGCTCAGCAGGAACCATGATGAAGTGTCCTGTCTCCACCAATGTCTGTCACTCTACACACTCCTGTAGCTACAGCCCATCATCACAGAGAGCTCCTTTGGGGACTGAAACTACTTCCTCATTATACCCGAGTTCACTGGCTGTGGTGGTCACTTCAGAATTTCTACACACGAGGGCCCTGAGGTCAGCTTTTTGCTTGGAGGGAGCTTGTATATATAGGGGCCTTTCCTTAAAACTGCATATGGGGACTTCCCTGGTGGTGCAGTGGTTAAGAATCCACCTGCCAATGCAGGGGACGTGGGTTCAAGCCCTGGTCCAGGAAGATCCCACATGCCGTGGAGCAACTAAGCCCGTGCACCACAACTACTGAGCCTGCGCTCTAGAGCCCACGAGCCACAACAAGAGAAGCCACCACAATGAGAAGCCCGCGCACTGCCACCAAGAGTAGCCCCCACTCGCCGCAACCAGAGAAAGCCCACATGCAGCAACGAAGACCCAACGCAGCCAAAAAAACCCCAAACAAACAAAAAACTGCATATAGATAGCAAGTATATTGTTGCTACATAAATTGCTTGTGTCTGTTTCTTCTTTGGAAGAAGACCTGCCACCAAGCAACTGCGAAATATTAGCCACTTTCCTCTTTGTCAGGGGGTGACACAACCCTGCAGTTAGGCTGTTACCGCTAATCCTGGCCCTGGTTTATCCACCTTCTTCCCTTCCCATACATCCCCTTATTGATGGTTCCTGAGTACCTACTCACTCTCCTGAGATGTGACATGTTCTCCTAGGAACAATCCTCCTCCCATCCAGAATCATTCATCTGTCAGCTACACAGGCTCTTTTCTCTTCTTCACTTAATAGGTCAAGCCATTCATGAAATCCAGTAGAGTTGTCCCTTGTAATTCTTTTTGTCCATGGGATCAGTAACGATCACACCTCTTTCTTTTCTGATATTTGTAACCTGTATCTTTGATCTTTTAATTTATTTTATTTTTAAAACCTGTCTTAAAAATTTTTTTGATGTGGACCATTTTTTTTTTTTTTTTTTGCGGTACACGGGCCTCTCACTGTTGTGGCCTCTCCTGTTGCAGAGCACAGGCTCCGGACGCGCAGGCTCAGCGGCCATGGCTCGTGGGCCTAGCTGCTCCGCGGCATGTGGGATCTTCCCAGACTGGGGCACGAACCCGTGTCCCCTGCATCGACAGACAGACTCTGAACCACTGTGCCACCAGGGAAGCCCTGATCTAATTTTTAATACCTCTTTTCTTCTGCTTGTTTTAGGTCTAATTGATTTTCTGTATCTAATTTCCTGAGATGGAAGCTTAAATGATTGATTTCTGATATAAGCCTTTGATGTTATAAGTTGGCCTCTAAGCTCTACTTTTGCTGCATCACATAAGTTTTGATAAGTTGTATTTTCATTTGGTTCAAAATATTGTTAAAAATTTATATTGAGACTTTTTCTTTGATCCATATGTTATTTAGAAGTGTGTAGTTTAATCTAAAAAATTTGAGGATTTTCCTAATATTTTTCTGTTAGTGATTTCTGATTTAATTTTCATCATGGTCTAAGAGCATTCTTTGCAGGATTTCTATTCTTTTAAATTTGTTAAGGTGTGTCTTATGGCCCAGAATTTGGTTTATTTTGGTGAATGTTCCATGCAAGCTAGAGAAGAATGTGTATTCTGCTGTTGCTGGGTAGGATAGTCTATAAATGTTACTTAGAATGATTTGATTGATAGTGCTTTCAGGTCAGCTATATCCTTACTGATTTTCTGCCAGCTTGATTTATCAATTAATGATAGGAAGGTGTTGAAGTCTCCAACCATAGTAGTGCTTATCTGTTTTTCCTTGTAGTTTTTGCCTCACATATTTTGATGCTTTGTGTTAGGTGCACGTGGATTTAGGATTAATTGAGCTGGAGAATTAACCCTTTCATCACTGTATAATGTCTCTCTTTATCCCTCATAATTCTCCTTGATCTGAAATTTGCTTGTCTGAAATTAATGTAGCTACTCCAGCTTTCTTTTGATTGGTGTTAACATAGTATATCTTTCTCCATCTTCTTACTTTTAATCTATACATGTGTCTTCATATTTAAAGTGGGTTTCTTATAAATAACATCTGACTGGGCCTTGTTTTTTATCCACTGTGACAATCTCTGTCTTTTTAATAGTGAGTTTAGATCATTCACATTTATGGTGATTATCGATATAGTTGGATTGATAATTAGCACGTTTGTAAATGTTTTCTCTTCATTGTATTTGCTCTTTTTATTTTTTTTCTATTTTACCCCTCTTTTTCTGCCTAGAGAAGGCATTTTATATGCTTCCATTTTTATCTCCTCTCCTGTCATATAACTTATACTTCTTTAAACCTTTTTTTTTTAGTGGTTGCCCTAGAATTTCCAAGATATATTTTAAATTAATCTAAATCTACCTTCAGATAACACCGTACTGCTTCACATGTATTACAGATAACTTGTAACTGAGTACAGTTGACCCTTGAACAATATGGGGGTTAGGGATACCAGCCCACCGTGCAGTCAAAAATCCATGTATAACTTTACAGCTGGCCCTCCTTTTCCACAGTTCCACAACTGTGATTCAATCAACCACAGATCGTGTATTACTATAGTATGTATTTAGTGAAAAAAATCCACATATAAATGGATCCATGCAGTTCAGATTCGTCTTGTTCAAGGGTCAACTGTATTCCCAATTCCTCCCTCTGTTCCTCATGACTTCTTGTTATTCATTTCACTTATCCACATGCTATAATAACTGAAAATATTATTTCATTAATACATTACTTAAACAGATAGCTTTTTTTTTTTTTTTTTTTTTTTTTTTTGCGGTATGCGGGCCTCTCACTGTTGTGGCCTCTCCCATTGCGGAGCACAGGCTCCGGATGCACAGGCTCAGCAGCCATGGCTCACGGGCCCAGCCGCTCCACAGCACGTGGGATCCTCCCGGACCGGGGCACGAACCTGCGTCTCCTGCATCGGCAGGCGGACTCTCAACCACTGCGCCACCAGGGAAGCCCCAGATAGCTTTAAGTTCAATTAAGAATAAGAAAAATATTTTCTTTTATTTCATACAATCCTTCTCTGATGCTCTTCCTTTCTTTTTTTTTTTTTTTAATAAATAAATTTATTTATTTATTTATTTTTGGCTGCGTCGGGTCTTTGTTGCTCCACACAGGCTTTCTTTAGTTGTGGCAAATGGGAGCTATTCTTTGTTTTAGTGCACGGGCTTCTCATTGCGGTGGCTTCTCTTGGCTTCTCATTGCGGTGGCTTCTCTTGTTGCAGAGCACGGGCTCTAGGTGTGCAGACTTCAGCAGTTGTGGCACTCGGGCTTCAGTAGTTGTGGTTTACAGGCTCTAGAGCTCAGGCTCAGTAGTTGCAGCACACAGGCCTAGTTGCTCCACAGCACATGGGATCTTCCTGGACCACGGCTCAAACCTGTGTCCCCTGCACTGGCAGGAGGATTCTTAACCACCAGAGAAGCCCCTCTTCCTTTCTTTCTGTATATCTTAGTTTCTGACCTGTGTCCTTCTGCCTTTACATACCATTCTTATATGCTTCTTATACCATTTCTTGCAAGACAGGCCTTGTGGTGATGAATTTCCTCAGTTTTTGTTCGTCAGAGAAGGACTTGATTTCCCCTTCACCTTTGAAAAATAATTTTGCTGGATTTAGAATTTTTAGGCTGTTGTTTTTGTTTATGTTTACTTTTAATACTTTAAATATTTCACTCCAGTCTCTTCTTGCTTGCATGGTTTTTGATAAGCTCATCATAATTCTTATCCTTGTGCCACTATAGAAAAAGTACCCACCCCCAAGTTGCTTCAAGGTTTTCAATTTGTCTTTGGTTTTCTGCAGTTTGAACATGATATGCCTGGGTGTTGATTTTTTGGCGTTTACCTTCCTTGGTATTTTCTGAACTTCCTGAATCTATGATTGTCAATATCTTTGGAAAATATTTTGCCATTATTATTTCAAATATTTTTTTGCTTTGTTCTTTTCCTCCTTCTGGTATTATAATTATGCATATTTACATGTTTTGAAATTGTCCCATAATTCTTGGATGTTCTGTTCTGTTTTTTCATTTTTTGAAATCTGCATTTCAGTGTAGGATGTTCGATTGACATGTCTTCATACTCACTGATTCTTTCCTAGGCTGTGTCCAGTCTATTAAGGAGCCCATCAAAGAGATCCTTCATTCTGGTACAGTGTTTTTGATTTCTAGCATTTCCTTTTGATTCTTAATGTTTCCATCTATGTATTAATTTATTGATATTAATCACAACTATATTAAATTCTCAGTCTGATAATTCCAAATTCTGTTTCTATACCTTAGTCTGGTTCTGATGCTTGTATAGTGTCTTCATGCTGTGTTTTTTCTTGACTTTTAGCATGTCAAGTAATTTTTATGTTCAAAGCAAGACTGATAATAAGAATGGAGATAATAGGAACAGAAGCAAGTAGGTTTTTATTGTAAAGTGTTAAGTTAATCTGGCTACATATTGAGCTGTTAATGATTGCTGTACCCTCAGATGCTAGAGGTTTCAGTCTCCTCCTCTAGGTTCTTGTTTTTGTCTCCCCTGTTGACTTTCCTAAGAACTCTTACTTAGATAGACTATGTGTCTTGCAGCTCTTTTAGTTGTGACCCACTGCTATTATACCAGAGCCCAATTGGCGTGGTGTCACAATGTGGGTGAAGGAAAGTGTTCTATGATCCTGTGATTAAATTCCATCCTTCTGGTGTGCTTCCGTCTTTAGGCTGTGATCTTTAGTGTCATGGTTTTTTCTAGCTTCTTCCCTCCTCCCTGAGGCTAGAGTGGCAGAAATGCCCACGCCCAGGTGGGATTAGGATGTGGTAAAGTCTTTCCCTTTGAGATTGACCCTTTGTTGTAGAGACTGCTTGGGTTTATTGGACAATAGTTACTCTTTCCCTCTCCCTGCCTGGGACACCAAAGGGGCTCTTTTATGACTCTTCATTCTGGACTATGACTTTAGAATGTGTCTCTCCAGATTTGGAGGTTTTCTCTGTGACCTCAGCTCTCTCAAAGAGTCCATAAAAGTCCATGAAAAGGCATCAATTTTCAGCTTATCCAGGTTTTTCTTGTAAGGATGGGAGTGACAACATTCAAATTCTTTCTATGTCAGTGCTGAAGTTGGAAGCTTTTAACACTTTGAATCACTTCTGATTCTCATGTGTTCCATATTACTCCCATTTATGCCCTGATTATTCTTTATCCAGGGATTCCTAGGAATCTCCTAACTTCCCATTCTGCCACAAACCTCTTATTTTTCCTGACATCCAAAACATCACTTCCATTATGTCATTGTCCTGCTCATCAGCTGTCAGTGACGATGGATTACTTACTTACACAAATCAAAAGTTTTTATCTTGACATTCAAGGCTGTTTGCAGTATTTGTCCATAACTTTCCTTTGGCTACTTTCCAACAAGAAAGCAATGGTTCAGGTTAGGAATACTGTCTCATTATCCTTCTAACCTATGTACATTGATGTCTGGAATATTCAATAGACTTTGTCAAGTAAGTTCTCCATTTAAAAAACAATTCAGATACTTTATTAAGTTCCATATTCTCTGTGAAACATTTTCCTACTACTCTTTGTGCCATACATTTTTACATGGATGGAAAAAATAATGTGCCTAGAAGACTTCTGATTCATTGGATAGATGAAGAAACTAATGGGCTGAGTTGAAGGGGCTTTTTCAAGGGCACACAGCTAGTTAAGGTCAAAACTGAACTTAAAACCTACCTCCCAGTTTCTTTCCTCAATTTCAGGTCTCCTGGAGTAGTGATTATCAAATGTCAGGGGGCATATAGTCTCCAGGGAATTCATCTTTTTTTTTTTTTTTTTTTTTTTTTTTTAATGTTTCTGGGACACACCCCCTGAGATTCTGACTTAGTAGGCTAGAGCTGGGGCTCAGGAAACTGCATTTAGAGCAAAGGATTCTGAAGCTGGTGGTTCAATAATTCACTCTGAAAAACACCATCATAGAGGACATTTACAGAATATAGAACAGTGGTCAGCATTCAGAGAGTGCCTGGGTAACCGAACTGGTAAAAGCAGAGAGCTAGAGGAAGCAGTGTCCGTCTGGCTCTGTTAGGTTTTCCCAGAAATTAAAAAGTTCTGCTGTTGAACTTCTGGACCTTCAACTACAAATAAAAATCTTGATAGCTTTCTTAAACATGCACAGCATTAGTCATCAGGGAAATGGGGAAATGGCTCAATGTAATTCAGTATTGCCTCAAAATGTATTTATTCATTATTATAGATAAACTTCTACTCTCACCCTCCACTTAGGTAGAGGTGAAATATATACTTACTGAGAAATTCTGGGAAATACTGAAAAATATAAGAATACCCAAGATACTATTTATTGAACTTGCTCTGTGACAGTGCACTATGGCTCTTTATTATGAATTATCTCATTTGATTCTTATAATTACTCCTGACATAGATTTTTACATTTTAATTATGTTTTAAAATTTTCATTTTATAGCTGAAAAAGTGAAACTTAGAGAGGTTAAGTGACTTTCCCAAGGATACATAGCAAGTTAAACAGCAAAGTCAGGATTTAAATACTGCAGGTCATATTCTGAAGCCTATGTAGGCTTTTAAACACTAGACTCTATTCTGTGAAAATCCCATTAGTGCCGATTGTGTTGACCACAGGCAAACCCTGTTAGTTCTCTGTGCAGTTCCTTTCAGCTGTTCAGGAGGCATATGAGTAAAATATTGAAAACTCTGCTCTTTGGAGACAAAATGAGCTTGGTTCTATTTCTGGTTTTGACACTAACCTTATGAATTTGAGTAAGTTTTTTAAAAAATATTTCTCTAGTCTCAGTTCTCCCAGCTGTAAAATGGTGAGAATAATATTTAATATGACTGAGAACAATTTAATAAGATAATGGTTGCAGAGCACTTAGCACTGTGCCTAGCTGATTCTAAGCACTCAGTAAATGTTATTATAAATATGCATATGATTTAAATTTTATATATTTAAAATTTGCAGTCATACTGAAAATTATTATGTGCTGTGTATTCTGCTTACATTTATGATCTAGTCCAGACAAGTGCCCAAATGTCTGTATTGCCCACACCCGTCTTGAGAAAATCCATCCTACCCGTCGACCCTAATATTTAGATCACTCCTCCACCCCTCACCCCTGCTGATTAGAACTGGGGAAGGCATCTGATACAAAGAGGGACAATATGGACAAATAGAAAAGACAACTGAGAAGTGCTAAAAAACCTGACCAGGATCTGCAATGAAAGAACAAAAATGTTGTGAGACCAGGACAGCCATGGGGAGTAACTACTAAAGCCAGAAGGGAAGAGGGGAGGCCAAAGAGGATGAAGAGAGAGAGAGAGAGAGAGAAGAAGAAGAAGGGGAAGGGGAAGGAGAAGGGGAAGGAGAAGGGAGGGAGGGAGGGAGGAAGGGAGGAAGAACATGAGTCCCAAAGCTTTATCTGCTTCCAGCTCAGATTCCATTTCCAGAAAGACCTCAAGGGGGTTTTACTTGGAATTTCCAACATGATTCTTAAGTTGGAGCAATAAACACTCAGAAATAACTAAAAATGAGTAATGAAGAAGGTCTTTCCCTGTCAGTTAGAAGGTATGCGTTAAAAGAGTGAGATAGCGTATCTGCAGACAGACTGATGGATGGGGCAGCACGTGAAGTCCCGAAACAGATGATGAGCACAGGAAAGTTATGATGTAATAAAGGGGGCATTTAATTCAATGGGGAAGGGATGGATGTGCCAATACCTGATACTGAAGTAAATGGGCTCACCAATTTGAAAAGTACAAAGCCAGCTCTTTCTTCACTTCTTTTACCAGCATAAATTCCAGAGGGGTTAATGATTTAGACTTAGAAAAGAAAACCATACAAGCTTAATATGAAAAGACAGGGGATTATTTACATAATCTAGGGCAGCTGAAGAGTTTTCTATGGACAATATTAATGGTATTGATCATAAAGGAAAATAGAGTAGATTTAACTACATACATATAAAACATTTGCATGTAAAAAAGGTTTAACCAATAAAAACTAATTAAAAATTGGAAAAATGTTGCAACATACATAACTAACAAAGGATTCAACCTCTTAATATGTAAAGGACTCATAAATAGCTAAGAAAATATATTGGAAAAATGAGAAATGGATACTGTATATGCAACGTGGTCTACTTTTTGTGATCTACACATGTATATGTGTGTATTTATATGTATAAACATGCTTTTTGTAAAAATACATATTTCTGTTAAGAAAGAAAATTAACATATTAGACAGTTAAATAAAAATAACTGAAGAGATCTACCCCAAATTGTAAAAGAATCATGGGATCATGGGTGATTTTTATTTGTTTCTCTTTTATCTTTCTGTATCTTCTGAATTTTTCAGCAGTAAATGGATTTTGCTTCTGGAATGAGAAAAAAAAATGTGTAGAAATTAGGAGGATTATGAACAGTGGGATGAATTGCTACCTAATTTTGTTCGCTTTCTCTGGCTTTCTGAAGACGCTTTAATTTGAGGGGGAGCAGAACTGTCAGTACTCTGACTGAAGGCCCTCGGAGTGGTTCCTTGGCCTCTAGGTTTGGATGTTTCACACAGGGGATGGTATTGTGGGAACCGGGCTTGCTGGCCCAGCCTGCCTCCACAGGGTGTGTTCCTGGGCCCAAACAGAGCACAATGAAGAAAGATGAGAAAACAGCCATAGGCTTATATCCCAATAAAGAGAGAGCATGACTCCAAGAACTTTCCAGGGTGTTTCCAATTTGACATTTCCTTCTTGACCTTTTAGCTACTCACTTTGCTTCACATACACTGGCCTGGAACTAGATTTAGCATTATCGTTAGAAAAAGGCTGTTTCCCCAAGAACTCAAACTACAGATCTCTGAACCCAAGAAGGAAGATTCAGAGATAGCCTTGCATGGGGCTTGTCTGACACAGAGTGACATAACCTTGGAATAGTTTCTGCCTGGCTGAGGAGAGTGAGCAGGTGGCTTTCCAAACTTGAACGAGGCTTGGGTATTCAGTGGTCTTTCACCTGTACAAATGTCATGATATATCAGACTGTTCATGCAGCCTCATAATCACATCATTTTGCAATTTCACTTCATTGGTTTCCCTTGACCTGCCTCCAAACATAAAGAAAAAGATGCTGCTTTGGCTTCTGATACGGATGACAACCTTGACACTCGGGGTGATGTGGGTTGTTGTAGGGGTCAGCAAGGAGAGTCAGATCGTTATGGCTTTGAACCTGCCGATTGGTCCAGCATCGAGCCCCACCACTCCCTGCCCCTGTGTTTCCATCACACGCAATCGCTTGGGTCCTCCGAGCAACTCATGTGCTTTGAAACTCTCCGGTCTCCGTCTTGGGACATTGGCCCCACCTCACCTTCTCCCCCTTGTTCATTTCCTAAGCAAACCATGGCTGACCCTTAGCCCCGTTCAGAGACTCTGCGAGCATCCCTTGAGCCAAGACTTCATGTTCCTCTGGCCTGCTTACTCCTCTGGCTCCCCTATTCCTCACCTGCCACATAAAACCCAGGTGGCAACACACAGACCAGCATCTGCACTCGGGCATCAAAAGTCCTGGGTTCAGACCTCCGTTCCCGACCTGTGTGATTAGCTCTGTGTTAGGCAGTCGACTCAACTCTACTCTCTCTTCTCTCTTTTGTTAAATGTGGGTGATGATAATGATGCCTAGCTTATAAGCTTGGAGTGAGGTAGTGCCTGTGGATGACTCAGGCTAGTGTGTGGTTACCTAGAAAACAGTATAACAGTTGGTCAATATAGTTAGCCAGTATTCTTGTCAGCGTACAGCATAGTAAGAGCCATTCATATACAAAGAGCTATTCATATTTCTGTCTTGCCAATCTCCCCCCACAACTAACTTTATCTGGCCAGGTTGGCCTATGTATTCTCCAAATATGAACTCTTCCCTGCCTCAGGGCCTTTGCACTAGCTGTTCCCCATGCCTGGAGCATATTTCCCTGACTCTTGCCCTGTGTGTCTGGTTTCTGCTCTTTCTTCCTATTTTCAGCTCAATTACCATCTCCTCCTGAAGGTCTTTGGCCTTATCCTAGGTGAAGTAGATAACCTTACCTCCTGTTTAATCTCCTGTCACAGCGCTAGTTTACCTCTCCCTAAGTTACTTATTTACTTCCCGATTGCCTGTTTCTCTCACCAGCCTATAAACCCTCTGAGAGTAGAGGCTCATTTTCTTTTCTCTTGGTACCTTCAGCATCTATGCAGTATCTGGCACAATCGTCAGTAAGTATTTGTTGAATGAATAAGTGAATAGATCAATAAGTGGGCTAAAGGAATGTGCTTCTCTTACAAAATTTCTCAAATGAAACAGAACACGGAAAGGCTTAGCAGGAAATCCAAGTGCTCCTTGATAGTCAGTTGCTAGAAGAGAAGTCTGTCTCCATTTTCCCTTATCAAGACCCACAAAACTATGCAGAGTCCTTTGAGCTTCTTAGCGGGGAAAAGCAATGCATCAATACAAAAGATAATCTTGTTTCTTTCTATGAATTCGAAATAATTTTTGAAAAGGAACAGGCCCTCTCAAAGCATTATGCCCACACAATCTTTCCTTTAAGTAGCAAAAAACCCCAAATAGTTTTATGATCTCTAATGTAATGCAGATGTAGAGGGTAAGAATTTGATGGTCAATTAATTTAGAAAATATCCAGGGCCTTGCAGAGGTTCAACTTATGGACTTTGAAATTTAACTCATGATTACAACACCCTTCCCCCTACTCCTCTCCCCAGCCCTAGATACAAAAAGAAAGGAACACTTGTAATATTGCTTATGGAATGTTCTAGAGGGTTAGTTAAGCTGCTCTTCATAAAAACTCTTGGATCAAGTTTTCCTGGCCTTTTCCAGTTGGGACTGTTCCTGAGCATTGAAGTGAAGCAATATTAAACTGGCAGGCTGCTGAGAGCCGATTATTGTGGGGAGTTGAAAGGAAAGAGCTGGCATCTTTGTGCTTCATTAATCTTTGAAGGAAAGAAAGCTCTGGCCACTGGACCAAAGGCCCACATGTCAGAGCTTGATTTCCTGTTCTTCTGGGTTTCGGTTTGAATGTAAAGCAAATGTTTCAGGGAACTCCAGGCGGCTAGAAGGTATGCTCTTCTCTCCTGTGACCAAGACTTGATTTCATGAATTAATATCCAACTCCAAGAAAGCCAAGAGCTGTTGAGGCTAGAGGCAGTTTGGTGCTGAGAGCGAGATGTAGGCGCAGTGAGCCATCGGTCCATCCATCAGTCAGTTAGCAAATGGTTATCGAGCTTCCCTGAAACTTCTTTTTCCCCGTAGCTGCAAGCTTTAGGGTTAGTTTTTTTTTAAATTAGTTTTTATTGGAGTAAAGTTGATTTACAATGTTGTGTTAGTTTCAGGTGTACAGCAATGTGAATCAGTTACATACATATATCCACTCTTTTTTTAAAAAATATACATCTTTATTGGAGTATAATTGCTTCACAATGCTGTGTTAGTTTCTGTTGTACAACAAAGTGAATCAGCCGTATGCATACATATATCCCCATATACCCTCCCTCTTGCATCTCCCTCCCTCCCTCCCTATCCCACCCCTCTAGGTCATCACAAAGCACCGAGCTGATCTCCCGGTGCTATGCTGCTGCTTCCCACTAGCTATCTGTTTTACATTTGGTAGTGTATATATGTCCATGCCACTCTCTCACTTCGTCCCAGCTTCCCCTTTTCCCCACCCCCGTGTCCTTAAGTCCATTCTCTATGTCTGCGTCTTTATTCCTGCCCTGCCACTAGGTTCATCAGTACCATTTTTTTTTAGATTCTATATATATGCATTAGCATAGAGTATTTGTTTTTCTCTTTCTGACTTACTTCACTCTGTATGACAGACTCTAGGTCCATCCACCTCACCACAGATATCTCAGTTTCGTTTCTTTTTATGGCTGAGTAAGATTCCATTGTATATTGTATATCCATTGTATATTCCATGTATATTCCATGTGCCACATCTTCTTTATCCATTCACCTATCATTGGACATTTAGGTTGCTTCCATGTCCTGGCTATTGTAATCAGTGCTGCAATGACTCTTTTTTAGATTCTTTTCCCATAGAGGTCATTCCAGAGTATTGAGTAGACTTCCCTGTGCTACACAGTAGGTCCTTATTAGTTATCTATTTTATATATAGTAGTGTGTATATGTTAATCCCAATCTCCCAATTTATCACTTCCCCCCACGATTCCCCTTTGGTAACTGTAAGTTTGATTTTGAGATCTATGAGTCTGTTTCTGTTTTGTAAATAAGTTCTTTTGTATCATATCACTTTAGAAATTAGATTCCACATATAAGCGATATCGTATGATTTCATCTTTCTCTGTCTGACCTACTTCACTCAGTATGACAATCTCTAGGTCCATCCACGTTGCTGCAAATGGCACTCTTGAACAAAATAACGTCCTCTTTTTCTTTGTATCCAGAGTTCTTCAAACACACCCCCAACATTACACTTTCCACCCTTTATTGCATCTGAATACAATATTTTCCTCAAGAGAGAATAAACTACATAACAGCATTTTTGGTAACTGTTATATTGAGACATAATTGATGAATCAAACAATTCATCCATTAAAGTATACAATTTGATGGTTTTGTATTATCCACAGAGTCGTGCAACCATCAACATAATTTTTAAGCATTTTTATCACCCCAAAAAGGACCCTCCCATATCCTTTATCTCTGAGTCCATCTAACTCTATGTCACTCTTCTCCAAACCCTAGGCAGTCACTAGCCTACTCTCTGTCTCTAGATTTTCCAAGTCTGGCTATTTCATATAAATAGAATTATACAATATGTGGTCTTTTATGACTGGCTGTAATAGCATTTTATGTATGACATTTATCCTTGTGTGAAGCACAAAAAAATGTTCTCAGTAAATACAGGTATTTGAATGAATGATTGTCCTTCTACTATCAATTCACCGCTGTGCAGTCACTGTGTGGAAGGAATAAGACATGAATACTGACCACAAGTTATATTCAATCCAGATGACAAGAGAGGATTGATCTAAAATAAGAAAACTAGCTAAAACACTCAATTAAGTGGTACATAGACTGGAAGAAAAAGATGACATATCACAAGGTACTGTTTTAGAGTCAGTTTTAGGACAAAATATCTTAAGTAATACAGATGTAGTTTGGGATTGATCAAAAAGGGTTATTTATACCTTGTATTCTAGTTTAACTTATCCAAACATTTATCCTGGCCCCTCCACCTATATCTAAATGTCTGTGTATCTATATCATCTATTTCTACTTCTACATCTCAATTTCTTTCAGTATCATCTGTATCATGTTTTTGGAGAAGCATGATGAAACTTTAGATTCTTGCAGGCATTGCCATGGTTTCTTCTCCTGAAAAATGAATATGGAAACCTACACTTTGATTGATGAATACTAGGTAACCTCAAATGAAATAATCCTTCCATGCTCCCCATTACTCTTTCCTCCTCTTGTTCCGTGACTGGGCATTGTCCAAATCTCGTCTTCAGTTTGCTTGTTGACAGTACAGCACTGTAACTTTCTCTGAAGCAGGAGCTCCATTCTCTACAAGCCTTTCCCACTTGGTTAGTCCATCCTACTTCAAACTCCATGAGTTTTTTTATACCAGCCTTCTCTATTTCGATGAAGCCACACATGATTGAAACCCGAGAGTCATATTTCCTTCTTCCCAGTTCTTCATGCTCTCGGTTCAATTAATCATCAAAGTCTGTTAATGTTTGCCATGGATGGTGTTTCATGAGTTATTTATTTTTGCTTGTGCCAAGCTCCCTAGTTGCAAAATGTAGATAAAGATTTCCAACCCCACAAGGGAAACTATGAGGAATAAAAAGCACAGGCATTCAGTTCTTCCCTTTAAAGTAGAGAATGCACATTCTTAATCAAGATCCCGGACTCTGGGGTCTGCCTGAATGTGACCCTGTGGCCTTGGAGAAGTAACTTAGCTTCTCTGTGTCTTGTAAAATAGGAACATCTTATATGAGTAATAGCATGGGAGGTGGTCAGGATTAAATGAGGTGATCTATGT
This sequence comes from Mesoplodon densirostris, assembly GCF_025265405.1. Taxonomy (NCBI): domain Eukaryota; kingdom Metazoa; phylum Chordata; class Mammalia; order Artiodactyla; family Ziphiidae; genus Mesoplodon; species Mesoplodon densirostris. The sequence continues at coordinate 39,262,326 of NC_082678.1, read as the reverse complement.
AAAGTGCTTAGAAAGATGCCTGGAGCAGAGTAAGAACTCAGAAAAGGTGCCTCTTGGTAGATATACATGTTGTGTTTGTTTTGCTTTGACAGAAGTAGAGGACCCCAAAGTTCCTGTCATAGGCTGTCCTGTACCCAGGTAGACTGGCATATAGTCCCACCTGCACTCACCTCATCATGAATTTACCCAGATGTGTGTCTGTGCCTTTGCTTTTGCTCTGGCCAGTAAGAGAGAGGTGGGGCTTGGTGCTTATGAACTTTTCTGAGACTATCAGAGCTGTCTCTGATAGTGAATGAAAAGATAAATGATAAAAAGATAAAAGATAAAATGATAAAAATGAAAAGATAAAAAGATAATGAAAAGATAAATATTTATAAGGATTTAATGCTTTCCTTGCCTTAGATTTTTTTTAAGGATACAATTTGAAGCTTGCTGTGACATAGTGAGTCCTGACTGATGCTGAATGAGCTTCAACTGGCTACTTTAAACCAACAAACCTACTTCGCCTTGAGCCAATTTCTAACTAAAGGACCAACCTCAAACTTCCGCAGCCAAGTTAAGACACAACCACGCACTAAATCATCTCATGGCACTGTAGTTACATCTCACACGACTCTCTCATTCTTTTTCCATTTTCCTTTTCATTCTTCAGTCTATAAGAGAAGTATGCCTTTTAGTTCCCCACCCTATTCACCATTGTAGTTCTGAGTGATGTTTGATTCTTTTCGAAAGAAGGTGTCGCAGACTCAGGAGCCATGCCCACAGAGGGCTCCAGAAAGGACATGAGCATGGTTCTTTTAAGTGCTCAGTTTCCCAGGGACCCTACACTTAAGATTCGTGAACTCACTTATGCTCATAATGTCTGGTATGTTTGATAAAAGAAATCAGAATCATTACCTACCTAAATTGGGGGAAAAAAACCCATCCAATCTCATTATCTTTGAATAAAATCAACCTGTATTTATCCTGGTACACAGCCATCTCCAAAATGTATTTTCTTTGGCTGTTGATTTTATGCATGTTCACAAGGAAAATCTAAAAAGCCCATTCAGCAGGGATGCAAATGTGGCTTGGGAAGGAGTGAGAGTTCTTATAAAGTTCTCCAAAAAGGGCCAATTCGCTATTGGATTCTCAAATCCTTCCTCCACTGTGAATATCAGTTACAAATGCAGCAAGGAGCCTCATGGTTTTACCATCTTCTCCAAGCACAAACAGCCAACATCATCACACAGAGATTTGCACAGGCACATTGCAATCGACCAGCCTTTGGCTCTCTCGTGACAAAGAGGCGCCATCCTCTGAAGCAACAGCACATTTTCTCCCCAGAGGTCTGGGCAGCAAAGAATGCATGCGAAGACCGCGAGGCTGTAGATATCAGACTTCCCCATTCTGTGTTCCAAATGGCAAGGAGGTGGCCATCATTAAAAAGAGATCATCCCTAATAGCATATTTAGAAAATTCAGCCAACAGCCTTCTTTCCTTTTTTAGCCCTCATGAAAGAGTAACGTAAACCAGCCCAGCGGCTTTGGAACTACTTTAAAATAATGCCACGTACTCCCCAACAACAGCCCAAGAAAGAGGATGTGTTGATTTTAGACAACTATCCCCTTTGACACTTTTCTCTTTCTTTTAATATTTCAATAAGTATTTAGTGGTTGTCTGCTATGTACCAGAAACCGGTGAGCAAGATGGCCATCATACCCACCCTCAAAGGGCTTACAGTCTGGTGGGGGAAACAGAAGGAAAGTGCTACCAAAAGATGCATAAGGGCAAGGGCTGTAGGAGCACACAGAGAAGCATTTGATCTAACTGTGAGGGGGTCAAGGACAGCTGGCTAGAGTAAGTGCAGCCTAAATGGTGACTTGAAAGATGGAGAGGAGAGAGCCCAGGAAGGAAGAACAGCCCAGGTACAGGAAAGCTTGCGCATGAATATGAATGTGAGACAGGACATGGCACATTGGAAACACTGGACTATGGGAAAGGGAAAAGAGGGAGCAGGCTCATTAGGTTATATGAAGGCATGTTAAGGAATCTGGGGTCTGTGTGTGTGTGTTGTCAGGGGCTACATGGAAGAGTGAACTTACTAGATTTGTATTTCAGGCAAAGCACTATGACTGCAGCATGCAGAATGGATGGGAGAGTACAGGACTGCAGGCGGGGACGTTTGGGTGGCTGGCACCCAAACCTAGACAGGAAGATGTTGTCTGAACGAAATTAGCAGCAGTTTGATGAACAGACATATCAGGGTCCATGGTGTCCAACATCACTGCCAGATGTTAACAGCATCCTAGTTGCAAGAAGATTCCTCTGCAGAGGCTGGATCTATACTATTGACGGGGCTGCTGAAATCCAGATCACATGTTACTAGAGATGCGTCACTGTGGATGGCAATGCCCAATTATCAATTGAACAGGTCTACCTTGTGATCCTCTAATGGAAAAAAGTGACAGGTTAGGGTGGCTGAGATTTAGGAGATACCACAGGCATTGAGCTACTTGTTTTTATGCCAGTATCACACTTTCCTGAATACTGTAGCTTTAAGACAAATGTCGAAGTTGAGTAGCACTAGCTCTTTTTTTTTTCAGAATTGTTTTGGTTGCTTTTTGTGTTTCCTATGGGTTTTAGAGTGATCCTGTCAAGTAAAAAATACTGCTAGGGGTTTCATTGTGATTGCATGGTGGCAAATAATAAGGATTCTAGGTATGCAAAGATTAAGAAAATTTGCCTTTCATGTACCATTCTGAGGAAATTATTTGAGGATTTACACCAGCAAAAATAGGGAGGGATCAAAGAGAGGATATTGTGGAATGCACGAAATGCTGATAGACCCCAGTTGTATCCATGAAGCCTAGAAAGCATCTGGTCTGGGTGGTGGCAAGAGGTCAGGGGGTGGTGAATGTCCTCAGGAAGAAAGTGGATTCCATGCAGTATTCGACCACATAATGGAAAGGCTGAAATGTTTTGAAGATATAATGGGGGCAGATTACATTTTTGAGAAGAAGAAAAGAAAAAAGGAAGGCATTTAGAGACTCTGGCAAGGTGAGGAGAAAACTATACAGGAAATCTGTGGTCAGAATGTGAAACGAAATTTGAAAATGACATTTTAATAAAAGCTATTGTTAGAGCATAAGAAAAGGAAATTTATTTAACTTTGATGCAAGAAGAATTCTACTTTATGTGGTCCTGAGATCATCGTACTGATGCAGTAAAGAAAGAAATGTAATGCTTGCACATGCCTGGGGTTAGCAGTGAAGAATAACTAACATATGAGTTTTTAACATGTACCATGGGTTAGTTACATAACCCTCACAACAACCTCAAAAGATGGATATCATTTTCCTCTTTTTCCTCTTCTTAGAGGTAAACAACTAAGATGAGAAGAAGTTAAGTGACTTGTCCAAGATCACAAAGTTAGTAAGTGGCGAAGCAAGATTCTTAAACATTATTATATGCTGTCTGTGTTAAAATATATATATATATGTAATATTATACATATATTTAAATACATACACATATATAGTATTTCTGGTTTGTGATATTTAGAATCAATTTATGGATAAATCATGGAATAACGTTCTAGAACAGAATGCTAATGCTAGCAGTCTCACATGTACAAACACATATTTGGCTAATGGAACTTGATAGGTGGGATGGGGAAGACGAATGACGAGGTAAGGAGGGTAATATTCTTATCTTGCATAGTGGGTAATAATGAGATAATGTGTAAATTTGATGAACCAGACATAGAGGTATAAGCTTTTGTTTTAAATTAGAAATGCAATCAATAGAAAAAAACCCATTAATAATTATATCACTACCCAAAGTGGGGAGCCTAGGGAAAGGAGAAGATGGGAGTTGTACAAGTATACTAAATCTTCATTTCTCATAATGAACCATCTCAAATGGGTAAGTCAAGCAATTGCTGGGTAAATATGTAACTCAGTGATTCTTAACTCTCAAGATGCATCAAAATTACTTATTGGGCATTAAACATAATACCACTGCCTGAGTTCCAACTCAGGGATCCAGATCAATTAATGCTGGAGAAAGACTAGTATATGGGGAACTTCAGAAAACTCCTGGCTAATTTTCATGTGAAGTCAGAAATGAGAACCTCTGATTTAAAATAGGAAGATCCACCAGAAGTATCTAAAACAGAAACTGTTAAAAGTGGAGGATGTGGGTTGGGAAAGATTGGAGTGGGAGATTTTGTGCTATTTTAGCATAAACCATTTGTATAATTAGATTTTTTATTATATGCATAACTAAATTTCATTAAATACCAAAGAAATACATACCAATAATTTTGTAAAATAATATTTAGATGTAGATAATAGATTACAAAGGAACCAGTACAAACAGTATCATCCCAGACTTGTGAGAAATATATCCATTTCACACAAACATGTATGAAAATGTTAACAGTGGTCATCTCAGAGTTTGTCTTCTCATTTATATTTTCTGAATTTCTCTTGAAAGCGTTCTCTTGAAAGCGTGGTAGAATCCTATCTTCTTATACTTTCGAAGAAGTAACAAAACATTTATAACATATCTCAGAGAATATGCCAATGGACCTGTAAGGGTACACATTTCTCAGCTTGGGAAATAATTACTTAATGATACTAAAGTCTCATTCTCTGAAAATATCTTCCTGCTATAAATTATCAGTGTAAAACATTTGTTCACAGTAATTATATAATAGAATATCAACATGAGACGCCTGACCTTGGATCCCAAAAGCTAATAAAAATATAATAAATCCCAAGTATCCTGACTCCTAAATCAAGATCCAGGGATCACCAAAAGTTTGCAAATTAAGTTCTGCCAGCATTAGCCCATCACTCAACCTGAGGGTGTAGACGAGTTGACATGGAGGAAAACGGGCAAGAAAATTGCTTCGGAGACAATTGTGAAAATGGTGGCAATTATCCTTTTTCCTTTTCTTTCCCCACGTTGGCGAGGAGGAGGGTGTCTTCCCTGCACCTTAAGGCAAGTAAAAATACTTAAAGACTTGCCTGTGTGTTCTCAGACATTGGAGACACAGAGTCCAGTGTTGTCACAAGCCTGAGAAGATGCAGCTGACAGAAAAGAAGAGAGATGAATGCACTGGGCGGGGCACGCATTTCTACTGTTGGCAGGGGCAACAACACAGGTTTTCCTTGGGATTAGGTATGGATACAATGGGAGGGAGACAACCCTAGTGTTGTCTTTTAAAGGATTCGTATCCAAGAGGATGTCTGGGGTGGAGAATTCCAATAAAGAGCTGGGCTACATGAAGCCCAGGCTACCTAAATCTATGGGAAACCACAGCTGGAAGACCCCAGAGGAGGCTCTGTGGAAGACCCACAAATAATGCCACGCTGGGAAACCAGGCTATGGAATCTGCCCCAGCTAGAGGGCACCAAGACACACCCTACCTGTGCCGTCCAGGTCCTAGGAAAGAACCTCCCCCTTCTTCCCTCCTCCTGGGTCCAGCACTGCAGGGGCCAAGAGCTGCTGCTGAGAAATGGGAGGAGGGGTGGAGCTGGACCCAGTGAAGAAACCCACTACCCATCCCCACCTCCCCACCCCACCCTCTGTTCTGGGCTCTGGGCCTGAAGCAACCCGAGCTGAGGGAGGAGAAAAGTTTTAAACATGAATGGAATTCGGGGTTTTAAAATTACTCTGAATGGGAATTGTGTGTTTATTAAAAGAGATTGGATTCTTTATTTTTATGAGAGTGACAGAAAAGAGCCATGTGAGATGAGAGCGAGGGGTAGATTAAGAACTTTTCCACAGAATAAGTTTAATGGAAAGTGGTGTAAAAGAATACGGTGGGTTTCAGCCTACACTCCATTGAGCCCAGTCCGTTCAATTGACAGGATAATTTTCTTGAGTTATTGTTGTTCATTTAAGTTTTTTTTTTTTAATTAACTTGAGGGTAGTTTTTGTGCACAGAAGAGACCATACAGAAGTTTATTTAGTTTCTAAAATTAATATTAGATACATTACAGTTACAAAGTTAAAACCTAGTTCTTCCCCATGCTTTTAAATTCTGCTTATAAATGGTATTATTCTCTTAGCAAATTTTAACAGTTGCTTTTAAACTTCTTTTCATTAATGCTTGGTCTCGATTATAAACTTAACTGATTTAATTCCTTCAAATATTTTAGACGGCATATTTAAATTTGACATGTTTGATTTCCTTCTTAAGTGCTTTAATTGTCTAACTTAACCATTCTTTATAAATCTAATAAGCAAACATAAATATAATGAACTTTGAATCCTCTTAAATGTCCCAATAGAGGATATATACTTGGAAAGATTTAAAACTAAACTCACAAGAGTACATTAAATATCTAACACATTTTAATTTTCAGTTACTGGGCTGTCACTCTAATTGGCCAAATTTTCCTAAACATGAAAAAAGTCCTAAAATACCAAATATTAAAACCCTGGTATTCCTTTTCTTGCACATTTAAAGGCTGAATTCTAACTCTCCTAGGGGTTATGAGATGCTTACCGCTAAGGAAGATATTTACCACTTCAAGTACCTGATGTGAATTTTGACAGGCGATTTCTGATGAATGTGAGATGCATTCAGGACAACTGTTTCTGCCAATTAAGGACACTACTATATTATGCCACATATAACATGGGTTGCTTTCTCAGCATGTCTGGGGTTGCAAAAAGAAAAACTTCAGCCAGGATGCTGACTGCATTTTGTCAGCAGCTTTTTGATGTGATGCATTATCTTGTATTGGTGATTGTTTATGTCAATGACTCTATAACTCGAAGGAGGTTTTCACATGGCACAAGACCTCTCGATTCATATCTCACACATTACCTAATTCTTTTTTCTACTCACAAACATCTGCAACTTGAACCTAGCTTGATTACCTCATTCGATTTTCTGTTTCCTTGGATCTTAAGTTATGTAGGTGTATTTTCTCTCTACTGCTAAACAACTTTGAACTTGATGGAAGCCTGCATTCTTTGATCATCCTGGACCACCCAACTCTTGCAGGTATTAAAATGATAACCAATTGCATTTTGAATAAAAATGATAGGAAAAAAAAAGAAAACATGAATGCAGACCTCCATTTTGGACTCTGCTGAAACATGTGTTTTTTTCCATTTAACAGTCATAGGAAGTAGGCTGCGCAAATATTTCTGTTTTAATAGATGAATACATTCGAATATAAAGAGACTAGATAACTTATCCCAAAACATGTAGATAATAAGGGGCAGAATTAAGACCCAAGCCCAGTTCTGATTGCAAGTGTGCTATGCATTCTACTGTAACTTCCTGCCTCTCCTTAAAAGTTCAGCAAAGGCAGACTAAAAGAATAAACATTGAGAGAAAGTTTTCCAATATTTTTTGAACTTCATTAAATAAAATAGAGAAACAGCTTTTTAAAAAGGGTGTGTATTATCCTTGTGAAGTCTTTTGGACCAATTTCCATTCTTCAGGATCATGTAATGATGATAAATGCTGTAGGAGAAAAAGGCCTCTCTTACAAGTCTCATTGATTATCTCTTTCAAGGGGACTCTGTTGGTAATTTGTATAGTTGAGGGCACTGGCATCTTTCTTTGTTATATTTCAAACCTTGTAGAAACTTCTCAAAGCAGAGTCACAGAGGCTTCTGCTAGAAATCCATCCCATGCCACAAGTTGGTGTTGAATGCCACTGCCCCCACTAGGATGGAACAAAAACCTGTAAGGCAAAGTGTCCTATCATAGATCTGATTTTCAGATCTCCCTCACCTTTTTTTTTTTTTTTTTTTAAAGCAGGGGGAACTGTTTCTTCCTACTGTATCTTATGTAGGAAGCTGATATTTAAAGAGATAAAACCAGGGAGGCTCTAGTTTAAATACAAATTAGGGATCTGAATTCTTTGCCCCTCTACCCTTCCACGAAGGCCCTTAAACACCTCAGCACCCATAATGGTCCATGGAGAACAGTTTCAATACCATTCTCATGGAAAGTGCATGACAGCCTAAGCGTAGCATTCCTCTAAAAAAAAAGTCTACAGAGGACACTTCTTAGAAGATTTCTCTCTTGGCCCCAAGGAGGAAGGAACTTGAACACAGTATCTACAGAGGCAGATGTCATTCTGACCCCCTCGTTACCAGCTAATATTAGAAACAATGACATTACTGTTCCAGCCATACAGAAGCCTCAAGTGATGTTTGCCAGATGCATGCCATCTCCATCATTTTGTCTAAGGCAAATAGATACATATACATTTGTCAGAGAGTAATTAGTAAGTAAGGCTACTAGAGCCAGTTCTCTGTGGGAGACATCCTGCCCCCCCCGCCCCCCATTTAATCTCATCCCAAATATGGTCTTTGCAAGTTAGGGGAGTTTATCAAAATCAAGCTTTTCCAGGAAAGGGGGTGAGTCCAGCAGCGCCCTATTTCTGCTTTTCCCACCAAATCTTCTTAATGGGCTCCTGGGCATCAGACAGAGAAATAATGAAACAGGAGGAAAATGTGTTCAGGCCAAACTAGTCAGCTTACATTGGCCTTCTGGATACCCAGACTCTGCAGTGCTCGAATGCTCCATCCGCGTGTAATTTATATTACAGTTATTGATTGCTTCTGCTACCTCAGAATTATGGAAACAGACTTGAAAGTCATCAAGAAAAAAGGTAGAGGCTATTATTATAGTGCTTATACTCTCCAATAGTTTGTGGTTTTCCTTTCACATAAACTTGGGAGTTGAAATGCAAGGCCAAGTGGGAATCATAGCCATAAAAAACACGGGCATCTATTTTATTCCCTCAAACAATTTTGAAGAATTTTGACTATATTATCCACCCCCAAACCCCTCCCCCCCAAATTTCAACCCCAAATCCCCTTAAAGATTAACAAGCTGACAAACTTTGCTAATGTCAGGGAGAGGAAAACAGCTCCCTGCTAGCTGCCGGAAATGGACTCCAGACTTCCTCTTTCTTCAGCTGAGGACACTATGTAACTGTTCAAAAATGCGAAGGTTTCTTAAAGCATGATGACTATTACAGGACTAAGAGGCAGGCTTCTCCTGGAGCCAGGTAGCAGCATTCAGCCAATGAATCAGACCCCAATCTGGCCTGATGCTCAACAAGGAGATGATTTATAATGGGATACAGGGGCAGCCAGCAGATACAGCTCAGAGGTTGGATAATCCAGACCAGCTGGGTATAGACAGTGACATTTCACCCTACCCCACCACCCCAATGTCATATGCTCCCTGCAGAACATGGGAGAGCAGGACTTTGAGACGGCAGCTTGCAGATATTCAGTGCACAAAGATGCAGGCTTATCAAGAACTGGTTTCACTATGTCTTTCTAAAGCCAATGTCAGTCCAGAGGAAATATCCCAGCAGAGTTTAGGTTCAATGGAAATCTGGAAATTGTAAGAAAGTCATAGTAAATATAAAGATTGTTACCTCCTCTGTGTGTGTCTGTGCATGTGTGTGTGTGTGCGTGGGTGTGTGTGTGTGTTAGGGGGAGCAGTGGCTGAGTTCACAGAAAGAGCATCATTTATATTTATCTCAAAAAGTTATTATTTCTACAGGATACAATATACTTTGGACCACAACAATTGTATTATTTTTGGTTCTGCAGATATACAATAATGTCTTATATTTACCTATCATAAATATAAAAGGTCTTCACTAGCATAGCAATATAACAAATGGCATGTAATATTATTACACCAATAAACAAGTACATTTAAATAATATGCAAAGGTTATTCTAAAACATATGAAGCCTCTAGACATAAATTAGAATATGAAAGACAACGTTCATGAAATGGTAAAATACACATATTTTCAGAAACATTTCTAGACCGATTTCCATAGGAAATAAATATTATGAAATTTTATTGGGATCTTCATTTCAGCACTTTAACTGGAACTAAACTCATAAACTGATTAAAAATGGGTCCAGCAATTGTAGCCTGTCATCTCCAACATGTTTCCTTGTTCTCTACTCTCTGCTACCCTCCCCCCTCTCCTTTCCTGTTTACTAAAGTTCCATGGCAGGAAACTTCCTTTCCTAAACTGTACTACAATTTCTATCACAATCCTACTCCATCCTTTGAGAAAATCTCTCTAAACTGTTTTTTCTTGATTTTTATGATGTTATCAGTTAAAATCTAAATTAAACTTTTGCAATTAAAATTATATTATAAAGTTCATAAGGAGGGTGGGCAGCTAATTATATAAAGGGACTTATCTAGTAAATTCTTTTGCAGAGAAAATGAGGACTAGACAGGGCTGAGATCTCTCTTTTATAACATTAAATGCTTGAAGACATTGGAGAAATCTGTAAAGAATTTTGAGAAGAAAATTTAGTAACCTCCAAATTCCTGGACAAAATCTTATTCATGTGTGAAGATAATGGAAAGAGTTTCCAGATATGCAAAAACTCAAAGTATTCAACCCACATATCTATTCAGAAAAATGTTACCCAAAGCTGAACCCAAATGTAATCAGAAACTAACAATTTTTAAAAACTCAGACTCTGTAATGAGAAAGTAGAATAAAAGACTAGAGGTAAAATTTGAAATTGTTTAAATATATAAGTCAGTAAATTTAAAAGAAAGTTGTAAAGCACTATGAAAATTTCATAAGTAATTTTGAAAGACTAAAAGTCTTAAAAATGAGTAAAACAATAATAACCACCTTCTAAACTCTCATAAACAAAATAGAAAGTGGAAAAAGAGAAGGAATTTTCTTCTCTGAACTGAAGGGAATCAGTAGATATTATTTCTTAAGGTTGATAATTAAAGAGCTAAAGGATGCAATTTTTTTTAAAAAATCAAAATTAAACTGTGATTGAATTAAAAACAGGATTTATAATTCCCTGGAGAAAATAAAGAAATTCACATAACCCATATAACAAAAGATAGGGAAAGAAAACCAATGTACAAACATATAGCAGAAAGAATAAAGCAAGATGACATGTGGACAATAAATGTAAATTGGAAACTAGTTAAACATAAAAAGACAAAACGCAGCAGCTTGTAGTATATAATAGAAGTTAACTGTGTTCTGTTTACAAGAACTCACTGAAAGCAAAGGAAGCTAGAAGAGTTCACATTCAAAGGATATAAAAACCTATCAGACAAATGCAAACTAAAAGAAACCAGGTACCACAATATTAATATCACAAAACATAGTATTCAGAATATTAATAGTTAAAATATAGTAATTGGAAAGAATTCCAAGCCAAAAAATATTGTTTCAGTTGCGACTGTACACTGGGCTCAGTTCCCAATGAAAATGACCAAATCAGTGTATTAGAGAAGATTCTATATCATGGCCAGAACTTATAGAGGGATGTCAGGCACCTAACATTTATAGAAGCACAGCAATAAATGGTGAGAGCAAGGGCAAACAGGGAGGTGTTGTGAGGACTCCCCAACAAGGGAGAATGATCAGACAAAGAGGTGTGGAATTCCTGCTACAACTGTGTGTAAATGGTCTATTAAAAATAGCACACCGGAAAATGAAACCAATGGAGAATAACTGCTAATCAAAAAGAATTATTTTACACATTACTAAGGTCAGAAGGCAGCCGAATATCTTTAAAGTTCTGAAAAAAAAAAACCTCAGAATTCTATATTTTTAAAATATCCTTTAAAGATGAGGGTGAAATAAAGACAAATGAAAACTTAAGGGAATTTGTTACAAAAGACCTGCACTACAAGATAGACTAAATTATGCTCTTTGGGTTGAAGGGAAATGATACCAGATGCTAAACTGCATGTACAAGAAGGTAAAAAGAGCACCAATAATAGTAAGTATGTGGGAAAATAAAAGACGACTGACTATAATTATGTAGAGGTAAAATATATGTCAGTAGCACAGAAGAAAGGGGAAAAATAGAATTATACTGTTATAAGTTTCTTACACAGTTTATGGTGGTACAATATTAATTTTAAATAGGCTGTGATGAATTAAGGAAGGACTCTGTAATCCTTAGAGCAAGTACAAAATAACACTAACAACAGCAATACGAAAGTATAGCTAAAGAATAAACAAAATGAAATATTAAAAATATTCAATTGACCCCAAATGACAGGATAAAACGAACATAGAAGAATTAAAAAAACAACAGATGGAACAAACAGGAAAAAAAAAACATTTAATAAGATTCAGATTAAACCCAGTCATACCAATACCTACATTAAACGTAAATGGACAAAGAAGTCCAATTAATAGGTAGAAATTACCAGTTTAGATAACAAGCAAAACTCAATTCTGTACTGCCTGTAAGAGATGCATTTTAAGTGTTAAAGAACAGATAGGTTAAACCAAAGGATGGAAGAAAAAAGTTTATAATATGCAAACTTTAAGCATATGAGAGCTGGAGTGACTATATTAATGTCAAAGTGTATTTCAGATGGGGAGTATTACCAGTGATGTATAGGGACAGTTCATCATGATAAATAACATAAGTCATCAGGTTGACTTTCTAATCCCAGATGCATATAAATCTAGTAACAGTATTAATGTGGATTGTGTCTCAATAAAGATGCTAAAAATACATGAAAAAAAAACCTATATAATAAAATTAAAAGGAAGATACACAAATATACAGTGACAGTTAGAAATTTTAATATTCTCTCCATAGGTATTAAATTTCTCAGCAATGGATAAGCTAATTAGAGAAAAAATGAGCAAGGATGAAGAAGACTGGAAAAGCTTGTTCTAATTGAGAATTTAAAAGCACTATATGCAACAACTGTTGATTATACTCTTTTCAAATGCATATAGGATGCTTATGAAGATAAGCCATATGCTAGGCCATGAAATTTCAATAAATTTTAAAAGATTATAATCTTACAAATAACATTTTATGATCCAAGTGGAATTAAATTAGAATTGGTAACAATTAGGTACCCAAGGAAAGTTTCAAAATATTTAGAAATTAAACACACACACTTTTAAGTAATTCATGGATCACAGAAGAAATCACAAGAGAAATTAGAAAACATTTCAAAGTAAATTACATTACAAACATGACATATCAGTTTGTGGGATGCAGTTAAAGCAGTGTTTAAAGAGAAATTTATAGATTTAAAGTTTTATATTCGAAGAGAATCAAGATCTAAAACCATGAATCTAGTTCTATCATAAAAAACTATGAAAAGGGGAACAAATTACACCCTAAATAAGTTGTAAGAATAAAATAATTAAGACAAAAATCAATAAAATAGAAAAAATACAGAAAATCAAACACTTGGTTCTTTGAAAAGATTAAATAATATAGCCTCTGAAAAGACTAATCAGGAAAAAGTAGAGAAGACACAAATAATATCAGAAATGACAGAGGTGATATTGTTACACAACCTATGGATATTAAAAAGGATATTATGGGGGAAATTATGAACAACTTCATGCCAATATAAATGATGACTTAAATGAAATAGACCCATTCTTTTAAAAACACAATTTACCAAAACTAACACAGGAAGAAATAGAAAATCTGAATAGTTTTAACTCTATTAAAGATATTTAATTAATAATCAAAGACCTTCCCCCCAAAAGAAACTCCATTTGTATCAAACATTTAAGGAAAAAGTAATACCAATCTTACATGAACTCTTTTATAAAATTATTTATTAATTTATTTATTTTTTACAACTTTATTGGAGTATAATTGCTTCACAATGGTGTGTTAGTTTCTGCTTTATAACAAAGTGAATCAGTTATACATATACATCTGTTCCCATACCCCTTCACTCTTGCATCTCCTTCCCTCCCACCCTCCCTATCCCACCCCTCCAGGCGGTCACAAAGCACCGATCTGATCTCCCTGTGCTATGCGGCTGCTTCCCACTAGCTATTTACCTTACGTTTGGTAGTGTATATATGTCCATGCCTCTCTCTCACTTTGTCACAGCTTCCCCTTCCCCCTCCCCATATCCTCAAGTCCATTCTCTAGTAGGTCTGTGTCTTTATTCCTGTTTTACTCCTAGGTTCTTCATGACATTTTTTTTCTTAAATTCCATATATATGTGTTAGCATATGGTATTTGTCTTTCTCTTTCTGACTTACTTCACTCTGTATGACAGACTCTAGGTCCATCCACCTCATTACAAATAGCTCAATTTCGTTTCTTTTTATGGCTGAGTAATATTCCATTGTATATATGCGCCACATCTTCTTTATCCATTCATCCGATGATGGATACTTAGGTTGTTTCCATCTCCGGGCTATTGTAAATAGCTCTACATACAATAGAGCAATGAATATTTTGGTACATGACTCTTTTTGAATTATGGTTTTCTCAGGGTATATGCCCAGTAGTGGGATTGCTGGGTCATATGGTAGTTCTATTTGTAGTTTTTTAAGGAACCTCCATACTGTTCTCCATAGTGGCTGTACCAATTCACATTCCCACCAGCAGTGCAAGAGGGTTCCCTTTTCTCCACACCCTCTCCAGCATTTATTGTTTGTAGATTTTTTGATGATGGCCATTCTGACTGGTGTGAGATATCTCACTGTAGTTTTGATTTGCATTTCTCTAATGATTAATGATGTTGAACATTCTTTCATGTGTTCTGTATATCTTCTTTGGAGAAATGTCTATTTAGGTGTTCTGCCCATTTTTGGATTGGGTTGTTTGTTTTTTTGTTATTGAGCTGCATGAGCTGCTTATAAATTTTGGAGATTAATCCTTTGTCAGTTGCTTCATTTGCAAATATTTTCTCCCATTCTGAGGGTTGTCTTTTGGTCTTGTTTATGGTTACCTTTGCTGTGCAAAAGCTTTGAAGTTTCATTAGGTCCCATTTGTTTATTTTTCTTTTTACTTCCATTTCTCTAGGAGGTGGGTCCAAAAGGATCTTGCTGTGATTTATGTCATAGAGTGTTCTGCCTATGTTTTCCTCTAAGAGTTTGATAGTTTCTGGCCTTACATTTAGGTTTTTAATCCATTTTGAGCTTATTTTTGTGTATGATGTTAGGGAGTGATCTAATCTCATACTTTTACATGTCCCTGTCCAGTTTTCCCAGCACCACTTATTGAAGAAGCTGTCCTATCTCCACTGTACATTCCTGCCTCCTTTATCAAAGATAAGGTGACCATATATGTGTGGCTTTATCTTTGGGCTTTCCTGTTCCATTGATCTATTTTTCTGGTTTTGTGCCAGTACCATACTGTCTTGATTACTGTAGCTTTGCAGTATAGTCTGAAGACAGGGAGCCTGATTTCTCCGGCTCTGTTTTTCTTTCTCAACATTGCTTTGGCTATTCGGGGTCTTTTGTGTTTCCATACAAATTGTGAAATTTTTTGTTCTAGTTCTGTGAAAAATGCCAGTGGTAGTTTGATAGGGATTGCATTGAATCTGTAGATTGCTTTGGGTAGTAGAGTCATTTTCACAATGTTGGTTCTTCCAATCCAAGAGCATGGTACATCTCTCCATCTATTTGTATCATCTTTAATTTCTTTCATCAGTGTCTTATAATTTTCTGCATACAGGTCTTTTGTCTTTTAGGTAGGTATATTCCTAGATATTTTTTTCTTTTTGTTGCAATGGTAAGTGGGAGTGTTTTCTTGATTTCACTTTCAGATTTTTCATCATTAGTGTATAGGAATGCAAGAGATTTCTGTGCATTAATTTTGTATCCTGCAACCTTACCAAATTCATTGATTAGCTCTAGTAGTTTTCTGGTAGCATCTTTAGGATTCTCTATGTATAGTATCATGTCATCTGCAAACAGTGACAGCTTTACATCTTCTTTTCCGATTTGGATTCCTTTTATTTCCTTTTCTTCTCTGATTGCTGTGGCTAAAACTTCCAAAACTATGTTGAATAAGAGTGGTGAGAGTGGGCAACCTTGTCTTGTTCCTAATCTTAGTGGAAATGGTTTCAGTTTTTCACCATTGAAGACGATGCTGTCTGTGGGTTTGTCATATATGGCCTTTATTATGTTGAGGAAAGTTCCCTCTATGCGTACTTTCTGCAGGGTTTTTATCATAAATGGGTGTTGAATTTTGTCAAAAGCTTTCTCTGCATCTGTTGAGATGATCATATGGTTTTTCTCCTTCAATTTGTTAATATGGCGTATCACGTTGATTGATTTGCGTATATTGAAGAATCCTTGCATTCCTGGAATAAACCCCACTTGATCATGGTGTATGATCCTTTTAATGTGCTGTTGATTCTGTTTGCTAGTATTTTGTTGAGGATTTTTGCATCTATGTTCATCAGTGATATTGGCCTGTAGTTGTCTTTCTTTGTGACATCCTTGTCTGGTTTTGGTATCAAGGTGATGGTGGTCTCGTAGAATGAGTTTGGGAGTGTTCCTCCCTCTGCTATATTTTGGAAGAGTTTGAGAAGGATAGGTGTTAGCTCTTCTCTAAATGCTTGATAGAATTCACCTGTGAAGCCATCTGGTCCTGGGCTTTTGTTTGTTGGAAGATTTTTTATCACAGTTTCAATTTCAGTGCTTGTGATTGGTCTGTTCATATTTTCTATTTCTTCCTGATTCAGTCTTGGCAGGTTGTGCATTTCTAAGAATTTGTCCATTTCTTCCAGGTTGTCCATTTTATTGGCATAGAGTTGCTTGTAGTAATCTCTCATGATCTTTTGTATTTCTGCAGTGTCAGTTGTTACTTCTCCTTTTTCATTTCTAATTCTATTGATTTGAGTCTTCTCCCTTTTTTTCTTGATGAGTCTGGCTAATGGTTTATCAATTTTGTTTATCTTCTCAATGAACCAGCTTTTACTTTTATTGATCTTTGCTATCGTTTCCTTCATTTTTCATTTATTTCTGATCTGATTTTTATGATTTCTTTCCTTCTGCTAACCTTGGGTTTTTTTTGTTCTTCTTTCTCTAGTTGCTTTAGGTGCAAGGTCAGGTTGTTTATTTGAGATGTTTCCTGTTTCCTAAGGTAGGATTGTATTGCTATAAACTTCCCTCTTAGAACTGCTTTTTCTGCATCCCATAGGTGTCGGGTCGTTGTGTCTCCATTGTCATTTGTTTCTAGGTATTTTTTGATTTCCTCTTTGATTTCATCAGTGATCACTTCGTTATTAAGTAGTGTATTGTTTAGCCTCCATGTGTTTCTATTTTTTACAGATCTTTTCCTGTAATTGATATCTAGTCTCATAGCGTTGTGGTTGGAAAAGATACTTGATACAATTTCAATTTTCTTAAATTTACCAAGGATTGATTTGTGACCCAAGGTATGATCTATCCTGGAGAATGTTCCATGAGCATTTGAGAAAAATGTGTATTCTGTTGTTTTTGGATGGAATGTCCTATAAATATCAATTAAGTCCAACTTGTTTAATGTATCATTTAAAGCTTGTGTTTCCTTATTTATTTACATTTTGGATGATCTGTCCATTGGTTAAAGTGGGGTGTTAAAGTCCCCTACTATGATTGTGTTACTGTCGATTTCCCCTTTTATGGCTGTTAGTATTTTCCTTATGTATTGAGGTGCTCCTATGTTGGGTGCATAAATATTTACAATTGTTATATCTTCTTGGATCGATCCTTTATCATTATGTAGTGTCCTTCTTTGTCTCTTCTAATAGTCTTTATTTTAAAGTCTATTTCATCTGATACGAGAATTGCTACTCCAGCTTTCTTTTGGTTTCCATTTGCATGGAATATCTTTTTCCATCCCCTTACTTTCAGTCTGTATTTGTCTCTAGGTCTGAAGTGGGTCTCTTGTAGACAGCATATATATGGGTCTTGTTTTTGTATCCATTCAGCTAATCTGTGTCTTTTGGTGGGAGCATTTAGTCCATTTACATTTAAGGTAATTATCGATATGTATGTTCCTATTCCCATTTTCTTAATTGTTTTGGGTTTGTTATTGTAGGTCTTTTCCTTCTGTTGTATTTCTTGCCTAGAGAAGTTCCTTTAGCATTTGTTGTAAAGCTGGTTTGGTGGTGCTGAACTCTCAGCTTTTGCTTGTCTGTAAAGGTTTGAATTTCTCCATCAAATCTGAATGAGAAACTTGCTGGGTAGAGGAATCTTGGTTGCAGGTTTTTCTCCTTCATCACTTTAAATATGTCCTGCCAGTCCCTTCTGGCTTGCAGAGTTTCTGCTGAAAGATCAGCTGTTAATCTTATGGGGATTCCCTTGTGTGTTATTTGTTGTTTTTCCCTTGCTGCTTTTAATATGTTTTCTTTGTATTTAATTTTTGACAGTTTGATTAATATGTGTCTAGGTGTATTTCTCCTTGGATTTATTCTGTATGGGACTCTCTGTGCCTCCTGGACCTGATTAACTATTTCCTTTCCCATATTAGTGAAGTTTTCAACTATAATCTTTTCAAACCTTTTCTCAGTCCCTTTCTTTTTCTCTTCTTCTGGAACCCCTATAATTCAAATGTTGGTGCGTTTAATGTTGTCCTAGAGGTCTCTGAGAATGTCTTCGGTTCTTTTCATTCTTTTTTCTGTATTCTGCTCTGAAGTAGTTACTTCCACTATTTCATCTTCCATGTCACTTATCCGTTCTTCTGCCTCAGTTATTCTGCTATTGATCCCACCTAGAGTATTTTTAATTTCATTTATTGTGTTTCTAATCGTTGCTTGATTCATCTTTAGTTCTTCTAGGTCCTTGTTAACTGTTTCTTGCATTTTGTCTATTGTAGTTCCAAGATTTTGGATCATCTTTCCTATCATTATACTGAATCCTTTTTCAGGTAGACTGCCTATTTCCTCTTCATTTGTTAGGTCTGGTGGGTTTTTATCTTGCTCCTTCACCTGCTGTGTGTTTTTCTGTCTTCTCATTTTGCTTATCTTACTGTGTTTAGGGTCTCCTTTTTGCAGGCTGCAGGTTCGTCGTTCCCATTGTTTTTGGTGTCTGTCCCCAGTGGCTAAGGTTGGTTCAGTGGGTTGTGTAGGCTTCCTGGTGGAGGGGACTAGTGCCTGTGTTCTGGTCAATGTGGCTGGATCTTGTCTTTCTGGTGGGCAGGTCCACGTCTGGTGGTGTGTTTTGGGGTGTCTGTGGACTTATGATTTTAGGCAGCCTCTCTGCTAATGGGTGGGGTTGTTTTCCTGTCTTGCTAGTTGTTTGGCATAGGGTGTCCAGCACTGTAGCTTGCTGGTCGTTACGTGAAGCTGGGTGCTGGTGTTGAGATGGAGATCTTTGGGAGATTTTTGCCATTTGATAATATGTGGAGCTGGGAGGTCTCTTGTGGACCAGTGTCGTGAAGTTGGCTCTCCCACCTCAGAGGCACAGCACTGACTCCTGGCTGCAGCACCAAGAGCCTTTCATCCACACAGCTCAGACTCCTCAATTTGGGATGATTCGTTGTCTATTCAGGTATTCCACCGATGCAGGGTACATCAAGTTGATTGTGGAGCTTTAATCCACTGCTGCTGAGGCTGCTGGGAGAGATTTCCCTTTCTCTTCTTTGTTCTCACAGCTCCCGGGTCTCAGCTTTGGATTTGGCCCCGCCTCTGCGTGTAGCTCACCGGTGGGCGTCTGTTCTTCGCTCAAGCAGGACGGGGATAAAGGAGCAGCCACTTCGGGGACTCTGGCTCATTCAGGCCAGGGGGAGGGAGGGGCACGGAGTGCCGGGCGAGCCTTTTGGGAGTCCTGAGGTCTTCTGCCAGCGTTCAGTAGGTGTTCTGTAGGAGTTGTTCCACGTGTAGATGTATTTTTGGTGTATCTGTGGGGAGGAAGGTGATCTCTGCGTCTTACTCTTCCGCCACCTTCCCTGGAAGTCTCTTCTGGTTTTAATCACAGTTTTTGGATCATCAAATGCTACCCCAGGAACATATCTGAGACGCCATTGCCTTGCTGGGGATGGTTCCTTCTTGGCTCCTCTAGCTCAGGATTAGATGCCAGTGTTTAGCACCACCAGCCCGAGGGGCCTGTCCGCTCACCCGCCGGGACGGGTCGCGGCTGGGAGCTGAGGCTCGGGCCTCGGAGGTCGGATCCCAGGGAGAGGACTGGGGTTGGCAGTGCGAACACAGCCTGAAGGGGGCCAATGCACCACAGCTAGCCAGGAGGAGGTCTGGGAAAAAGTCTGGAGCAGCCGAAGAGGAAAGACACCTCCTCTGGCCTGTTCGCTGGTGCGCGAGGAGAAGGGATCAAGAGCGCCACCTAAAGGAGCTTCAGAAACGGGCGTGAGCCGCGGCCATCAGCGCGGACCGCAGAGACGGGCATGAGACGCTCAGGCTGCTGCTGCCGCCACCAAGAAGCCTGCGCCCGAGCACAGGTCACCCTCCACACCTCCCCTCCTGGGAGCCTATGGACCCCGCCACTGCCAGGGTCCCGTGATCTACGGACAACTTCCCCGGGAGAACACACGGCGCACCTCATGCCGGTGCAACGTCACGCCGGCGCAACCCAATCTTACGTGAACTCTTAAAAAATAGAGGAGGGTTCATTTTATGAGGCCAGTGTAATGCAAATACTAAAGCCAGACAGAAGTATTATTAGAACATAAAAATGCTGAACAATATCACTTATGAACATGAAAGGAAAATCTTCAATTTAATATTAGCTAATAAAATCAGCAATATATGAAAAGGATAATACCATATGGGTTCACTGTAGGAATGCATAGCCAGTTTAACACTTGAAAATCAATCAGTGCAATTAATCACATTAACAGAATAAAGGGAAAAAGCTATCAGGTCATCTCAATAGTCGTAAAATAAATTTGTCAAAACACCCATATGTGATCCTTTTTAAGTGCAGCAAACTAGAAATAGATGGAAGCTTCTTCAATATGATAAAGAATATTTTTGAAAAACCTACAGCTAGTATCATACTCAGTGGTGACACTTCGAACGCTTTCTGCCAAAGATCAGTGATAAGACAAGGATATCCACACTCATCACTTCTACTCAACATCGTATTGGAGGTTTTAACCAGTGCCATAAGGGAAGAAAAAGGCATACATATTGGATACAAAGAAGTAAAGTTGTCTTTATTCACAAATGAATTTATTGTCTATGTAGAAAATCCTAAAAAAAGGCATCTGCTACAGTTGATAAGTAACAAGGTCACAGGAAACAAAGTCAATATACTAAAATAAATTATATTTCTACTTACCAGCAAAAAAAATTTGGAAAACGAAATTAAAACATACCATTTATAATTGCCCTAAAATAGAAAGTATTTAGAGGTATCTTTAACAAAATACATGCAAAACTTGCACACTTAAAATGAGAAGCAATGTTAAAAAATTGAGAGACATTAAAGAAGACCTAAATAATGGACAGTTATGACTTATTCATTGGTTTGGAAATATCAATATTGTTAAGATGTTCATTTCCCTCAAAATTATCCATAGATTCATTACAGTGACAATCAGGATCACAACAGGCTTTTGTGTGTGTGTGTGTAGAAGTTGACAGGTGATTCTAAAATTTAATGGAATGAAAAAGACCTTTAATAACCCAAACAAGTCTGAAACAGAAAAAGAGTTGGAGGACTTAAAGTACTTGATTTTGAAATGTATTATAAAGTGGGAATATTAAAACAGTGTGGTGTTGCTGTAAAAAAGGATAACTAGAACCATGGAACAGAATAGAGTCCAGAAATAGACACTCACACAGTCAATTGTTTATGACAAGGTACCAAATAATTTCAGTGGGGATAAAAGATCTTTTTAGCAAAGAATGCTGGAATAACTGGCTATTCCTTTGGGGAAGAAATGAACTTTCACATTTTCTTCATACTATACACACAACATACTATACTATACATATCATACTATACACACAATTCTTATTTAACTAACTTTAAACAAGTTAGTTTAAAATGGATCATAGACTTAAAACATTAAAGGCAAAACTCTAAAGGTTCTAGCAGAAAATGTAGAATGTCTTTATGACTTTTTGGGGTAAGCAAAGATTTCTTTAAGAAGATGTAGAAAACATTAGCCATAAATAATTTATAATATGAATTCAGCGAAATTAGATCTGCTCATAAAAAGACACCATCAAGGAAAGCCAGAGACTAGGAGAAAATATTCACAATACTTTCATATCACAAAGACGTATATAGAATTATTAATTGTTAATAATAAGACACTCAAATTTAAAAATGGGCAGGGCTTCCCTGGTGGCGCAGTGGTTGAGAGTCCACCAGCTGATGCAGGGGACACGGGTTTGTGCCCCGGTCCGGGAAGATCCCACATGCCGCGGAGCGGCTGGGCCCGTGAGCCATGGCTGTTGAGCCTGTGTGTCTGGAGCCTGTGCTCCGCAACGGGAGAGGCCACAACAGTGAGAGGCCCGCGTACTGAAAAAAAAAAATAAATAAAAATAAAAAAATTAAAAATAAAAATGGGCAAAAGCCATGAAGAAAACTCTACAAAAGAAGACATAAGATTATCAGGAAAATACAAATTAAACCTGCAGTGGGATACCACTTTATATCCACTAGAATAGTTAATATTAAAATGAATGTCAACCACATATGTTGGTGAAGAAGTGAAGCAACTGAAACTCTGATGCTTACTGGTGGGGGTGTAAAATGGTAAAACTAATTCAGAAAATGTGTTTTAAGTCATACATCTAACCTGTGACCCAGCAATCTGGCTCTGAGGTATTTACCCAAGAGATGTCAAAACATACGTCCACAAAAAGACTCTACCAGGTCAAGGAACTCTTCCTGCATCTGCTGTTAGTGTGGTGGCTGATGGCTCACAGCTGCTCCCTCTCAAGAGAACTGTCCTCAGCTGACAGGTGCCGCCTCATTCAAGAAGTTATACCCTCACCTTCAGAAGGGGTCAGCATGACAGATGACTGATACAGCATACAGAAGGCAGCCCCCCTCCCCTCAAGGGTAACCCAAGACTTGACCTAGGACCTCATCCTTACTCTGCTTCGTCCCTCCCTATAGGTTTCTCCTGAGAGCTCTCCTGAAATAAATTATCTCCACCGAGATCCAGGTATCAGGCTCTGCTTCCAGGACCTAACCTGGAGTAAGGGGTCACAACTCTGAGAATTTCTTGTACAAGAATGTTTATAGAAGTTTTATTTGTATAAACCCAAAACTGGGAGGGGAGAGACCCACAAACGTCCATTACTGCAGACTGGATAGACAAACTGTGGTATATCTTAGAATTGAATTGAGTTCTACAGAGTAGAATAGGGTAGAATTGAATTGGATTGGATTGAATTGAATTGAATTCCACTTACAGAAATGAATACGACTCAGCCATCAAAATGAATGAACTACTGATACATGCAACAGCATGGATGATTCTCAGAGACAAAAACACTGCAACAAATCAGTGTTTCATAGGACATAAGGTTAGTCCACAGCTGGGAAATGTATCAATTTAATGCCCCCCAAAGAAAAGCTCTTGTGATCATCTCAATAGTTTACACGTATATTCGTGATTAAAAATGCACTGGTAAAATAAGAATAGGTGATACTGAATTCTTCTCTCTTCTTCCTTCCTGAAGAATATATATACATGTATATAATGTATATGTTCCATAATTGTATTTGTGGTCTGGCTAAGTTTTCAACTTTTTCTTTTTTTCTTTTTTATTGAAGTATAGTTGATTTACAATGTTGTGTTAGTTTCACATGTACAGCACAGTGATTCATTTATATATATGTATTCTTTTTCAGATTCTTTTCCCTTATAGGTTATTACAAAATATAGTTCCCTGTGCTATGCAGTAGGTCCTTGTTGGTTATCTATTTTATATACAGTGGTGTATATATGTTAATCCCAACCTCCAAATTTATCCCTCTCCCATCCCTTTCCTCTTTGGTAACCATAAGTTTGTTATCTATGTTTCAACTTTTTCTTGAGTAAATTTTCATAATGTATTTTTTTTCACTCATCTGTTTCATTGAGCTTTAATTTTTTCTTCATTGTGAGTGTTCCACTCATACTCTTTCAGTATATTATCCATTTTATTTGATTTTAATATTTAAAATCTTTTCTATATTTATTCCTATGGTTACTTCCTCTTTCTTACTAGTAATTCTATTTCTCTTTTTTTGGTTTTTGATTAGAATAAGCAGAGCTTTACCAATTTTATTTACTTTTTTAAAGAACCAGCCTTAAATTATTGATTTTATTTCCTTTTTAAAAAATTATTTTTCTGATTTTATATTTATTAATTTCTTTCTCCTGAATTTTGTAGTTTCATTGCCCAATTTCCATCTTATTGACTTGATCATTTAATTGAGTTTTCCTTGTTCTTTTTTGAAATGAAAGCATTAAATCTATAATTTGCCTCTGACTATGGTTTTGGCTAAATTCTGAGGTTTTATGTGTAATGTTTTTGCTTAAATGTTTTGTCATTGAATTCTTATTATCCTTTCTGCACAATACTTGTAGGACAATGTTAGGTTCTTTTTCCCCCCATTTCTAAGTATTTAAGATTTTGTTTCTGTTGTTGTTTTAAGTTTTGTCAATTTCTAGTTTTAGTGCATTGTAACCACATAAGATAGCCTATACATTCTTTCCTTTTAGAAATCTTTGAAGGTTTTTTGTATCATAGATTATGATCAATTTTTAAATTTCCCCTGGGGCTTTGTAAAGAATATGTATTCTCTGTTGGATAAAAAGTTTGACATATCTAGTAAATCAACCTCATTTCTTTTATTATCCAATTATGCATGTTATGTCTACTTGACCAAATGTGGTGTGTTAAAATCATCAACATTCATATTTCTGTTAATGCTGTCTACACTTACAAGAATTTTTACTTTGTATATTGCGAAGACAGTTCATTTGATGGATAAAGTTTCGTGCAATTATATCTTTATTGAGGTTAGTAATTATTATCAAACTGAAATTATTTCCCCTTTAACACATTTTACCTGGTATTTAA
Source organism: Mesoplodon densirostris (assembly GCF_025265405.1). NCBI lineage: Eukaryota > Metazoa > Chordata > Mammalia > Artiodactyla > Ziphiidae > Mesoplodon > Mesoplodon densirostris. The sequence continues at coordinate 39,237,567 of NC_082678.1, read as the reverse complement.
TGCTGTCACTTTGTTTTCTTTCTTGCTTAAACTTACCTAATATGTAATATATATAAACATATATATTATATTACCATTAGCATTAAATATTTTTATATATACACATATACATATATGTATGTGTGTGCATGTGTGTGTATAATTTTTTGTGTGACACTTTGTTTTGGGTATGTGTTTGTTACATTCATCACATAGCTGAAATTCTGAAAGTATGCTTGTGATTTAAAAAATGTTTTGAGGGCCTCCCTGGTGGCGCAGTGGTTGAGAGTCCGCCTGCCGATGCAGGGGATACGGGTTCGCGCCCCGGTCTGGGAGGATCCCATATGCCGCGGAGCAGCTGGGCCCGTGAGCCATGGCCGCTGAGCCTGCGCATCCGGAGCCTGCGCGTCCGGAGCCTGTGCTCCGCAACGGGGGAGGCCACAACAGTGAGAGGCCCGCATACCGAAAAAAAAAAAAAAAATGTTTTGAAATAATTTTAGATTAACAGAAGATTTCAAAGAGGTTACAGAGAGTTCCTATGCATTCTTCACCTAGCTTCCCGTAATCTTACCATCTTATGTAACCATGGTTGATACAACACTATTAACTAAATTAATATTTCATCAGAGTTTCACCAGTTCTTCCACTAATGTTCTTTTCCTGTTTCTGGATCTTATCCAGGATACTTCATTACACTTAGTTGTCATGTTTCCTTCATCTCCCCAAATCTGTGACCGTTTCTTCATCTTTCCTTGTTTTTCATGTCAGAACTTTTGAAGAGTTCTCTTCAGGTATTTTGTAGAATATCCCTCAATTTAGGTTTGTCTCATGTTTTCTGATGATTCTACTGGGGTTTTACATTTTGGGGGGATAGTATTACAGAGAAAGTGTCTACTCATCACATGCTATCAAGAAGTACATGGCATCAACATGACGTAGTTGGTGATCTTATACTTGGTAACTTGCTGAAGATGGTGTCTGCCAAGTTCTGCCCTATAAACCATTATTTTCCCTTTCTAGTTGCTATTTATCAGAAGGAGTCACTAAATCCAGCTTAAATTCAAGGGAGAAGGAAATGAAGTTTCATCTCTTGGAGGGAGGAGTCCTAGATCATTTGCAGACATATGTTAAAGCCACCACAGTAATTAATAAATACAATGGGAAAACTTGGAGGTTATGCAAATATCTTGTTTAAAAAAATGTCCTTAAAGTTTCACCCACTAATTTTAGCATTCATCAGTGGATCTTGCCTCCAGCAATTATTACTGTGGTATTCTAATGGTGATATTTTAATTCCCTCATTCCTTCTAGATTTATTAATTGGCATTCTTCTATAAGGAATATTTGTTCCTTCTCCTCTAATTGTTCATTTATTCATTTGGCCCTTTATATGAGTATGGACTTGTGGATATTTATTTTATTCTTGGGGTTGTAATCCAACACTTAATGCTATCATTTATTTTGTTATTCCTCTTGTTCCACCTTGGCCATTGGGATCTCTTTTGGGTTAATTCTTATGTCTTTCTGACCTGCCTTTATCTGTCTACCTACCTACCTACCTACCTATCTATCCATTCATTTATCTATCTATCTATCTGTCTATCTACCTATCTATCCATCCATCCATCCCTCCTTTTGTCTGCTTGCACTTCACTGCTTTCTGGCACTACATCACCCTCCAGGCTCTTCTTGTATTTCCTCTGGTTCAGCCTTAGAATCAGCCCCCTACCCCCGGCTTCTGTAATAGTAGGAAGATGCAAATCAAGACTGAAATCAGCTATTGTTCCAGCAGTTTTCAAGTGGTCCCTTAGGTACAGCCGTTCCTTCTGAAAACCCCAATAAATACCAGGGAGCTAAATCTGCCACTGTTGACATCATCCAGCTGAATTTACACAAACTGGAGCTGATAACCATGGCTAAAATTAGGGTAGTTGTAACCGACATTGCTGATGTCAGACGGAGGCAGTAAGTGCCCCTTAATCTGAGGACTTGGTGGAAAGCTGGCTGGTATTTTGGTCTCATTACAACAGCTGAGTCAACATCAGTGCAAAACACTGGTTGGAAAGTGGTGGTGAGGCAGGCACTTCTATCCCCAGGTAGACACTGTAGAGACAGGGCACTTCAGAGAGTCGGCCAGGATGGCCGTGTTCGTACGTGTGAGCCTGTGTGTCCCTCCCAGCACTGCCAAGCTCCACCAGCGGCTGAGCCACCCTTACACTCTCCTGTAGGTTATCTTTGCCCATCCGCCAGCCCCCAGCATGCTGGTCCTGACCCCAAAACTCAGGATGCACTGTGAATTCCGGGTTTGAAAGGGAGAGTGATGCTGGTAGGAGATTTTGATGGAGGCTGCTGGTTATATGCCACAGGGTCTTTCTAGAGTGGGAGTGAGTGGATAAATTTCATCGTGCACACAATGGAACTTTTGATCCACAGCCTCAAGACGTGCAGGTCCTTCTCAGCTCCTCCAGTTTGGGGAGCTCGGGGCACCCAAATCTCAGCTTCCTCAAAGCACACCTGGAAGCTTTTATTGCATTTGTTTACGACCCTGGTATGTGCCCCCACAGGAGACTGCTTTGTTGTCAGAAAGTCTGGATTTGGGTCCTGGAGCTTCCTCTATGAGGTGTGGGCACATTCTTCCATTTCTTCAACTATACAACAGCATTACCCTGGCCCTGCCTCCATAAAGGGGTGCTCGGAGGCTCGCGTGGTAAACAGAACGTGCCCATGTGTGGAAAGTGGCATTGCCATTCACCTGTCCACCACTGTGTGACAGGGTGAGGCACCAGTTTAGGAAATAGCTTCTGGACTCAGATCACTAGGATAGGAATCCCAGCGTTGACCCTCAGCAGGTGTGGACTTGCAAGGCTGCTTGATCACTGTTTCTCAGTTCCCTGGGAAAGGGATGCTGCCAGTCCTTGCCCTAAAGCTGTGTTGCAAAGTTAATGCATGTGAAGCATATTTCTCTGTGCCTGGCGTAGAGCAAGCATAACAGGCCCTATTGGAGCTGTTATCCAGCCCGATAGGGTTCCCGCATCTATTGAACCACTTGAACTTTCAGAATGGTCTTATTCCTGGATCTTTCCAGACTAATTGGAAGAAAGCCACAAAACCGCCCTCTGTCTCCCTATGAAATGTGTATCTTCATGGATTCCACCTTATTTTCTGTTCCATGTAGGCATCCCACAGTTTGTTTGTAATCACAGATAGTAGTGTTTTAAAACTGAAAAGGGTATTTAAGCTCCTTTAGTCCAAATCCATCCTTTTGTAGAGAAGGAAATTGAGTTAGAAAGTTCAGACAGCTTGACATAGAACAAAATTAATGCTGGAGCCAGGCCTTCTCACCCTGAGGCCAGTGTTCCTTCCACTAAACCTTGACATGTCCCTGTAAATTCACAGGATTATAATGCCCCTTAATTTAGAAAAGACTGGCCTGAAGATTCTTCTCACAACTTGTGCAAAGTCCCTAAGAGGAACTTTTCTGAGAATTCCGTGAGAGCTTCGGTTCTTATTTCCTCATGAGTTGGTTTCATCCAGGAGTGGCCTTCCTGCCTTGCATTACACTGACCTTCTTTCAGGCTGCGCGCTGACCGCTTCAGGTTCATTTCATTTTCAAATTCAGTTTTCTTTCTGGCTGCAATTCAGTTTCCAAGTTCAAAAGTGAGGTCCCAGTTCCTGCATTTTCTCTTGCTGATTCCTTTCTTCTGTCTTTTAAAGCAGGCATTAAGAAACACAAAAACAAATTCTTCCCATTTTCTCATGCAGAGCAATTCAACTCTCAAACTCAGTTCTGGGCCACCTCCCTTTGCCACTAAATCTTAGAAATTACTAGTGGTAACTTGTAAGGACTTGGATTAAGCTTGTCGACCAGGAAATCCTCCTCACTGTGTTGTGCAAAGTGGCTGCTGTGGACCCCTCAATCACAAATATCTCCTTAGCAGTTCCAGCTGGAAGAGTTTCTTTTTTTAAAAATTCTTATTGGAGTATAGTTGATTCAAAGTGTTGTGTTCGTTTCTGCTGTACAACAAACTGAACCAGTTATACATATACGTATATCCACACTTTTAAATATTCTTTTCCCATATAGGTCATTACAGAGTATTGAGTAGAGTTCCCTGTGCTATACAGTAGGTCCTTATTAGTTATCTATTTTATATACAGTAGTGTGTATATGTCAATCCCAATCTCCCAATTTATCCCTTCCCCCCTTCCCCCTTGTTAACCGTAAGTTTGTTTTCTACATCTGTGACTCTATTTCTGTTTTGTAAATAAGTTCATTTGTACCATATTTTTACATTCCACATATGATATTTGTCTTTCTCTGTCTGACTTACTTGACTCAGTATGACAATCTCTAGGTCCATCCATGTCCCTGGAAATGGCACTATTTCATTCTTTTTTGTGGCTAAGTAGTATTCTGTTGTATATATGTACCACATCTTCTTTATCCATTCATCTGTTGATGGACATTCAGGTTGCTTCCATGTACTGGCTATTGTGAATAGTGCTGCAGTGAACATTGGGGTATATGTGTCTTTTCGAATTGTGGTTTTCTCCAGATATATGCCCAGGAGTGGGATTGCTGGGTTGTATGGTAGTTCTATTTTTAGTTTTTTAAGGAACCTCCATACTGTTCTCCATAGTGGCTGCACCAATTTACATTCCTGCCAACAGTGTAGGAGGGTTCCCTTTTCTCCACACCCTTTCTAACATTTATTGTTTGTAGATTTTTTGATGATGGAAGAGTTTCTTAATAGTTCTGGCAGAAAAGCACCAAGGAAGGCTCTAATTGTCCTGACTTGGGACAAATGTTTACTCGTAGATGAGAACTTATGGCCAGAGGTGGGGTTTACGCTACCTAGATCTGTGATGGTGGTACTGTGGTGGAAGATAATTTATCCTAGCCATGAGAAAAGTGTTCTTGGCCGGGCAGAGGACTTCTGATACTGGAAGAGGTGGGGCTGGTGTGCTAAACAAACACTAACAATGTCCACCTCAGGTAACATTAAGGCAAGAAGTCCCTTGGCCTGAACCATTCTCCACACTGATGCTCAGTTAATCTTCCTGGCTCACTGCTATTCTGAATTTCTCCCATATTTAACATCTTTCAAAGACCTCCCATTGCTTGATGAATAAAGCTGTGTTGGAGATAGTTCAGGGAAAGCACTCAAGGTCATCTGTGACCCACCCCTAGTTTACCTTTAATTTTGAATTCCATGTTGATGCCTTCCCTCTTTATAAGGACACCCTTTGGGACAGAGAGTCTAGTTGCTGTCCCACAAACCCCCTTTCTATGGCCCTGCACCTGGGGCATTATGCACCACTGAAGTGCCTTCTCCCCTTCATCTATAAAATCCCGACCACCTACAAGGCACTTTCTAACCCCCTCTCTTGTGAGACCTCTCATGACCACCTGCTTCCCACCATCCAGGATAATAACAGACAGGAAATGGGCAGTGGGAGACCATGGCTGTGGACAGAGCCTCCTCTTGTCGGCAGGGAAGATGCCTGGTTGGGGGTGCATCATTGTTACATTTAAAAACCATGAGTCACTTCCACTGTCTGCACCCCAGTTACTCTTTAGCAAAATAAGTGTTGGACTGGATGTAAGGTCCCACCTAACTCCAAAATTCGATAGAAGAGCCTATAAAATTGTTTGAACCTGGCAGTTGTATGGCACCTGTGATTGTTATGATATATAATAAGGAATATGTATTGGTCATTGTCCTCATTCTTGGCATAAACTTTTGGAATTTCCTAAGTGATAAAAGAGTGATAAAGGTGAGAGGAGTGACTTTTGTTATTCATAGAATAAGACCCTTTCAACCGCACCTGAGTTTATTTTTTATTTTATTTTTTTAACATCTTTATTGGAGTATAATTGCTTTACAATGGTGTGTTAGTTTCTGCTCTATAACAAAGTGAATCAGTTATACATATACATATATCCCCATACCCCCTCCCTCTTGTGTCTCCCTGCCACCCTCCCTATCCCACCCCTGTAGGTGGTTACAAAGCACCGAGCTGATCTCCCTGTGCTATGCAGCTGCTTCCCACTAGCTATCTACCTTATGTTTGGTAGTGTATATATGTCCATGCCACTCTCTCACTTTGTCACAGCTTACCCTTCCCCCCTCCATATCCTCAAGTCCATTCTCTAGTAGGTCTGTGTCTTTATTCCCGTCTTACCCCTAGGTTCTTCATGACATTTTTTTTTCTTAGATTCCATATATATGTGTTACCATACGGTATTTGTCTTTCTCTTTCTGACGCACCTGAGTTTATATTAATGAGGTGACCTTTGGAAAGCCAGTAAGGATGGGGGCTGGTTGCCAGGGAAACCAACCACATGATTAGAGGGTTGGAACCTTCAGCCTCCACCCACCCCCAGATTTCAGGGAGGGAGCAGGGCTGGAGGTTGAGCTAATCACTGAAGGCCAGTGATTCCATCGGTCATGCCTACATAATGAAACCTCCATAAAAAGCTAATGTAAGGGATTTGGGGAGCTTCTGGGTTTGGGAAGAGGTGGAGGTGCTAGGAGGGTAGTGCACCTGGAGAGGGCGTGAGAGCTCCCGCCCTTCCCCACACACCTCTCCCTGTGCATCTCTCCCATCAGGCTGTTCCTGAGCTGTATTCTTTGATAAGAAACTGGTCATCTAGGAAATGAAACTGCTTTCCTGAGTTCTATGAACCATCCTCACAAATGATCAAACCTGAGGAGGGGGTGGTGGGAACCCTTGGTTTATAGCTGGTTGGTCAGAAGTACAGGAGGCCTGGGACTTGTGACTGGTGTCTGAAGTGGAGCCGTTCTGGTGGGACTGAGCTGTAGGGGAGGAAAAATAAATTTCCTTCTACCCTTTGGATTCTTGGCTGAGAACCCCCCGTTAATTGAAGACAGACTAACAGGAGAAAAACAAGCAGAAGTTTAATAACATGTATGCCTCCAGTATATAGAGGAGATACCCAGGAAAATGAACTCCCCAAAATGGCCCAAGCCATCACCTTAAGGGCAAGAGTAGATGGTGGGAGTGGGAAATCAGTTATGGGAAGTGACCAGATAAAACACAGTAAATAAGGGTAAGGTTACAAATGGAGATTTCCCTTATACATGTAAATTTTCCTCACAAAAGGGCAACTTTTACTCTGTTTTCAGAGATTCTCCTGTGTTTGCAGCCTCTCAAAAATAATCATCTCAAAAGAATCCTTACCAAGAGGCATATTTTGGGTTGCCATATTCTGTTCCCCTTACCCTGTGGGGTCTGATGCTATCTCCACACACATAGTATCAGATCGAATTGAATTCTAGGACACCAGCAGAATTGGTCAGTGTGGGAAAAACCCACAGGTTTGGTGACTGGTGTGGGGCTCCAAGGACAGTGGTGCTTCAAGGACAAAGGACAACCCTGCCTGAAAAATTTCAGCCTTCCACCCGCTACGGGACTCTTACTTGCCCTCCCCCTCTTCCCCCTCCCCCTCCTCCCCATGTTGCCATGGTTACAAAATTCCTGAGCACACCTGGGCCACGCCCACCTGGGCAATGGGACCTGTCCCAAATAAGGAAAGGTGTCTGCCCTGTTCCACTCCCACCCTACAGAAGGAAGGTATATGTGCCTTGACCCATCAGTAAACAAAGTTTTCACCTCCGAACATTGCTTTTGTTTTCTGGCTATAAAAACTGATCAATAGCACATGTTTGGGCTCGACTCTCCCAGACTGCTAGGAAGTCAGCCGGCCTGCTGTTCTGGTAGCGACCCTTCCCTCTAATAAGTTCGGTCTTCTTTATATTCTGCCTTGTGCCTGGAAATTCTTTTCCAACCCGCGTTTGGACCACGACAACCGGAAGTGGTGTGGATAGTAAGAGGGGGAAAAAAAAGTTTTCCTATAGTTGGTGTATAGAAGTTTTCCCTTTCAACACCAATATATAAAATTACTTTGGAAATCAGACCCACTCTGAGAAAGACATGGTGTGCCCCAAATGACGGCCATTCCTCTTTCAGGTGTGGTTTTGCACTTTGTTTTCAAGATATAAATATAAACCTACCTCTCTCAATGTTCACTGCCCCCTTAAAAAATGAATGGAAGAGGCAGATTGAATGCTAGCCTCTTTTTGAAGAAGGGAAATAAAATTCCTTTTGATACATGTCTGTTCTCTCCAGTGGAATCAGTCAACCTTTAGAACTACATGTGTTCATCCATTTACTTTCCTAGGGGGTGGGCTGGTGACACATTCTGCGTAGAAAACAAGAAACAAAGTATACTGGATAATAGTACCAGTTTAGAAATTTGCATACAAGGTGATTTTTAAGTTACGGTTTATTAATTATTACATACAAATACATTTCCAAGAAATGAACATAATCATTTTCGCTTCCAACACTTCGTTTTGCAGCCCCGTTTACTTGGAATGACCTGAATGAATATACTTATACACAAGGAAGGAAGATGGGATCGTCTCAGTCTGATCATGGGGAAAAAAGTGAGGGAACACACAGGGTAGATTTCGAGCTGAAGTCTGTGTTTTGTGTTTTTTTCTGTACTCAGATGAATGTCATATTATCTAGTCCCAAGGTATTCCTCCAACTGAAGATGTCATTATATTGTCATCTGCTCTGACAATCATATTAGTAAACATTGGCGCTGCATGGCTCGCACATCTCTCCAGCAAATGCTGATGAGTTTATGAATAGCTACAGTATCACCTCGCCGAGGCTGCTTGTTAATCTACATTTACATACAGATGCCCAGTGGTTGATGGAGCTGAAATGCTGCCCTGGGTAGAGTACACAATGGCCCCCAATCAAACTATGTAGCAGAGACAGCAAGCCACTCTCGAGTTTGGAGGTGGAAGGCAGCTCCTTTATTTTACGAATTCACATCTCTGCAGGCTGCTGATAAGGTCTATGCACTCATATTTTTCTGACAAATGATTCTCCTGAAAAAAGCTTAAGAACACCAAACAAATACAATTTTTTTTTCATTACGCCGTAGAACAAATCAGTCCACCCAACGCATACTGCCTGTGGGGTCTTTGACTAGCAAGGTTACTTAAATTCTCAATCTCAGTTTCCGCTTCTGTAAAATGGGGATTCATCTATTTACCCATCTATTCATTCCCGCCTCCCTAGACTGGAAGGTTCTAGAAAAGTAAGAAATCTATCATCTGTGTTCTTTCTCCATCCCCAGTTCATTCTCCCTGGAAACATGACCACATTCCTGCAGATGTGCCACGTTCTCCTGTGCTGCAGATTACCATTAAGGTAACCATCTCTGATTTTCTCATGGGTGTCACTATACCAGCCCGTTTGCATCCCTGCCACAAAAGGTCACAGTCAGCAGCATTAAGCTTTCTATTATCTTAAGAGTCTGTCCTCCTCAGCCTTGTGATTTGTCCAGGGTCACTAACTGGTATCCCCTTGTTTATACAGAGTACCTCCTGCCTTCCTCATGCCACCTGTCATTAGAACCCACACTGAAAAACATACAAGCCCTGTGTAAGAGGCCACAAGCATTAGCCACAGGGGAGAGAGGTGCAGCTTTGGAGTTAGGAGCATCCAGTCTGGGGCTGGACGCACTACTTAAGAAGCAAGACAGAGCCTCCGTCACAGGCAATGGCTGTTGTAAGATATGTCAGGCCAGAGGGATAAGCAGAAATGGATGCCAGGGCGTGGATGCCAAGCATGGGAGTGACAGAGATGCTGATGACTAGAAATGAGTCAAAGCACTTAGGGCTGATGAAAATGATAATGACACTGGATTTACTGAAATCTCACCATGTATCAGGCGCTGTGCTAAGTGCTTGTCATGCATCATCTCGTGTAATCCTCCAAACAGCTCCAAAGGGTATTATTATCACCATTTTAGAGATGAGAAAACTATGGTTCCTAGCTAAGTAACTTGACCACAGATACACACACACGTACACACACACAGGCAGTAAGTGGCAGAAGCGAGAGTCACACTCGAGCTCTTCGATGCCAGACCTCAGGCCCTTAAACACATCAGTACAGGCTCTCCCAACCAAGATCAAGAGGAGTGGCAGGAAGAAAGGAACAGAATGATGCTTCAACTCTACTTACCTTGGAAACTTTCACTCTGTGTTTTGCAGCTTAACCTTGTCTACCTGAAAAAATTCATTTCTGCTTAAACCTTTTTTCTTTCTAAGGAGTAAAGGAAGAGATATCAGGCTGCTTTGGACTATGAGTTATCAACACTGAACAAAAGTACCATAAGCAATAAGGGCTTTATTCTCTCGTATAACATGTCTAGAGACAGGGAAGTCTGGGGAATTTTAATTCCCTAGCACAGCTGTGTCCTGTTTCCACTATGCCAGCTCAGCATATGGGGCAGTCGCCTCTCAGCTCACAAGGTGGCTGCAGCACCTCCAGGCATCACACACAAACTAAAGATGTCCACTAGAGAAATGGAGTATTTCTCCCATGCCTCTCTGTCTAGCAGAGAGGAAAACTTTTACCAAAAGCTTCTCTGAAGAGTTCTTCTTGGGCTTTATGCCTGTGGCCATGCCTAAACCAATTACTGTCAAGGAGGATGGAATTGCCATGGGTAGCTTAGACTGATGGTCACTCACTCTTGGATCTGGACTTACCTTGTCTACCTACATGGGAAAGCAGAGCCCAAAACACAACTGGGAAGGAAGAGATGTGGTGCTTGGGAGGGTGCATAGGGAAGAGGGTGCCTGAGGAAGCAAAAAATAGTGAAGGCCATGCTGGGATGGGAGGAGATTGTTGGATTACCTTGATTCCTTCCTACTTTCCCCAGTAAGGTTAATTATGCAAATAGAGGATAGACATACACCAGCAATAAAGAACCTCAACGAATCACAATGGGAATTATACCCACGGCACAAATGGTCTCCACTCTATTTGTTCAGTGGATTTATATGGTTGAGAAATCCCTGTGGACCTTTTAAAAACAGGTGGTGTTTTTAACCATCCCCCAACCAAGGTGACTTTCTTACTCCCAAAGAAGAGGAGTTATGGGGTGTCTTCACTAAGCTGCTGCTGGAGAATATAAAAAAAATAATAAAATAATAATGCCACCACCCAGTCACATGCTGATCAAAATCACCCACACCTCTGAGCACATTTTCATCTTGATGAGAATAGTAAGGAACTGGAGCCTATTTTATTTCTCATTTGCATCACAGCACAGGTTAGCTGTTGTGTGTCATGATGACTCCTTCTCAGACAGCACCTCTTATTATACAAGAGGGGCTAGGAAAATTCGGGTGAGGATGACTTTTAAACATCTCAGATGTACTCTGTCTCCCAGAATGGTTCCAAGGAGAGCTTTTCCATTTGCATGCGAACTGCATGAGACTATGTATGTGTCCTCCATTTAGTGTCAGGCTAAAAACCAAAGCTAAATGACTCCATAACCATTTGTTTTAGAAATAGAGGCATTTCTACCCCTGAGAGGAATCCTTCAAGTCAGCAGACTATGAAGCTGATGTTAATAAAAACAGAGATGTGAACTCCCCTACTGTCTTTCCCTGCACTTAATTCTAACCACGGACTCCTCATCAGGAAGACTGACCTCTGACATGAATCTCTCAACACCACACCCAACCTCCCACCCTCAAGTCCTTATTGACTCCTGTTCCCTAAAGGAGTCACGTAAGATTCCAGGGAGGCAGGGGCGGCCTCACGTTCAAGATACCTCATTCTTGGTGTTTCGCATCCCCCCTCGCCCCAGCCGTGAGATGTAAGGTTAGTATGGACATCCAGCATGGCAGCATGGCATGGGGGAGAATAGAGCAGCTGGAAAACTGGCCCTTGGTAATATAGCCTGTAACCTGATTGGGACATAAATCCTTCTGCCTCTAAATTCTTAACTCTTCCTACTGTATCAACCTCCTTCCCATATTTCAGGACAAAAAGTTTTGATGAGGGAAAGAGGCCAAAAGCAAAAGGATCTGCCAATGAATAAAAGTCCAAAATGCATCCCTCTTTCCTGGCTTCCTCTGACTCTTGCAGAAATGCCGTAAAGGTCAGTGGAAACCAAGCTATTAACAACATGAATTGGTAAACTGTTTATAAAAAGTCTAAGTCTATTATGTTCATTGCCATTTTGAGCCTCGCTTTCCCATGGTGCAGTGGTGTAGTGGTTACTTAACTTACAGAATCCCAGATTCCTCACCGTTCTGGAAACACAGTTTTCTTTCTTGACCAGCCTTCGTCCTGGGACCCCAGCAGTTAATGGTAATAGTGAGTTATAAGCTGTTCCTCTTTGGCCAGACACTCAAATAGGCCTTTCCCTGGAAGCAGGATACACTGAAATTAGCAAAATCCTCTATACAGATTCTGTTCCTTTCCACTAATTGCGGAAAGACTAAGGTGAATGAACAGTCACTCACTGTTGAGTATCTGTGATGTGTCAGGCATGTTTCGGGGGCAATTTTGCCTGCCATGTTCTTTAATCTCATAGTAAGCAATGTTCATCGATGCCCATGAGCCCAGAGAAATTAAATGATTTGGTCAAGTTCATTCAGAAGGTGGCAAAGCTGTGTGATGCAAAGCCAGGCTTCTTCCCTTAAGAAGAAGCTTCTTCCCTTCTTCCCTTCCTTTCCTGTTCACACTACATTTTTTTTCATCTGCAGTGACATATAATAGGGGTTGATCTAATGAAATAAAAATGCATATGTGGAACTACTATGTGTGTGACGCCGTGTGGCAGACTAGGAGGCAGGCCTTTTGAGCTGGGATTCAGACAAGAAGGACAGCAGAGAGGTCATCAAGGCTGCAAGAGGAGAAGGAGGTTGGTCCCTGACACCAGAGAGGGTTAGACACCAGCAAGAACATCGACCCAGACAAAGCTTCCATTCAGAAACTCTGCCTCTGTGAGCTTGAATCTGTGGATTCCAAGAGAATCCTTTGGGCTTTTGCTCCCTTTTTACAGAGCTCTGAAGAGCACAGCCCAGGATTCCACCAATATCTGGATACTCCACCAATATCTGTATTCAACAGATATTGATTGACCGGCTTCCACAGGCCAGACCGTGGGTTCCAGCAGAGAGTAAGACATGCATGGTTCTTGCCCTACGCAAATTACATTCTAGAGAGACAGACAGCAGACACATAAGCAATGATTAAACAACATCACTGATTGTACTGTGAAAGCAGGAAGTAGGAAATGAGTTAGAGACAAACGGGGAGAGGGAAGGAGGCCTCTCTGACTTGGTGACAGATGAATCCTGACGGGCTAAAGGCCACCAGTCCCACAAACAGAAGACATTCAGCACAAGGAACAGCAGCCCACAGGACCTTAACAGGTGGAGGCACGTGGAAGGGACAGGAAGAAACTGATGTCCTAGAGTCGGTGGGCAGGCGAGATGTGGTTGAAGCCAGAGGAAGGCTGGGACCAGAGCTGGGGTGCGTTTCAGGTCACGTGAAGGAGTCTGGATTTTGTTCTAAGTCTGATTAGAAGCAGGAAAATGACATGATCTGATTCACACCTTTAGAAAGACCCATCTGGCTGTTGGGAAGCAAGCTGGGAGGCAGAGTAAGACGTAAAAATCATATTCACTTGTAGAAAAAGGAAATCCCTTAGAAGAACCTGAGAAGGGTAGCAATCACATTTCCAATCTCGCACTATTTTGCCTTTTCGAGATAATCACTGTTTCTTAAATATCTTTCCAGTCTCATAATAGTAATACTAATTATTTTTACAAAATATAAATATTCTGCTTTTTAAAAACTTAATAATACAATCATGTCTTTTTAAATATTTTACCACATAATTTTTTTTTTTTTTTTTTGCGGTATGCGGGCCTCTCACTGTTGTGGCCTCCCCCGTTGCGGAGCACAGGCTCCGGACGCACAGGCTCCGGACGCGCAGGCTCAGCGGCCATGGCTCAAGGGCCCAGCCGCTCCGCGGCATATGGGATCCTCCCAGACCGGGGCACGAACCCGTATCCCCTGCATCGGCAGGCGGACTCTCAACCACTTGCGCCACCAGGGAGGCCCTACCACATAATTTTTGATGGTTGTATAATATTTTAACATTGATTTTTTTTTGCAGTATAAACTTTCACTATTATAAATAGTCCTTCCAATATATAGTTTTTCCAGTACCGCCAGCCAACTCTCAAATTCTCAGCAGACACTGACCAGGTGTGCCCCAAATTTAACTCAATTCTGACACTACCTACCTGGAGAGAGTGTCAGATCCCACAGGTTAAGGGCTCAGTCCCACAAGATCACCCCCCTCCACTTCAGATGACAGTTACAAGTCCAGGTTGTCACCTGTGCTTCTGACTGACTGGCTCTAGATCAGAGGTTCCCACAATCCCCTCCTTAGGTTTGATGAATTTGCTATAATGGCTCATAGAACTCAGAGAAACATTTTACTCACTAGATTACTGGTTTATTACAATAGGATATAACTCAGGAACAGCCAGATGGGAGACATGCACAGGGCAAGGTATGTGGGAAGGAGCGTGGAGCTTCCATGCTTTCTGGGTCCGTCCCTCTCCCAGCACTTCCAAGTGTTCACCAACCTGGAAGTTCTCTGAACCCTGTCCTTTTGGGGTTTTATGGAGGGTTCATTACACAGGCATGATTGATTAAGTCCTTGGCCATCGGTGATTGAACTCAACCTCCAGCCCCTTCTCCTCCCCAAGGTCAGGGGGTGGGACTGAAAGTTCCAACCCTCTAATCACCTGGTCAGTTCCCCTGGCAAGCAGCCTTCATCCTTAGCTTACCCAGGGACTTCCCAAAAGTCACCACAGTAACAACAAAAGACACCTTGCTCACTCTCCTCTCTTAGGAAATTCCAAGGGTTTTAGGACCAAATATGCATTTCTTATCATAAATTTCAGTATCACAGTACTATAGTGAGAAGTCTTAAAGACAAAACTTGGTGAATATATTTAATACTTTCCAAGGAAGAATTCTCAGAGATGGAATTTCTGGTTTACAGATAAAAATTTTAAAATGTTTGCTCTGCTTTGCTAAATTATACTCTGTGAGTTCTTATTTACTCACACTTTTGCTAACTCTTTCCAATACAGAAAATTATCAAATTTAAAAAAATAAAATCTTTCCCAACTTCCATAGGTATAATATCCTAATTTTTTCTGAAAACATAAATTTTAAAAGTCTATTAATTTTAAAAAATCCTTGTACTGCTTAATTCGTATTTTTTTAATTGAGGTGTCTTCTTTTGACTTATTTTTTCAGGCATATTTTGCATTAAAAAAATAATAAGAGGTACAAAACTAAATTCAGGTCAAATCAGAACCTCTTTGAGTACCAGAACTTGCTGAAACTGGCACCAAGACCTGACCTTAACCTTAAACTGGATACAGTCCTCGAGACAGCATCCTTGTGAATGGATCTGTTCATGCTATAAAGCCTCCACAGGAATGTGTTTATTTTAGGGGAAAAAAAGGAAATAAAGAGCCAAAAACCCCCAAAACCCAGTTGTCCCAGATTTTATTTAATCTCCTCATTTTTTTTCTATCAAACTCGTGTTTCTTTCTCCTTACAAAGAAAGCCAGTCCAATGCAACATTGCCTGACCACTTACAATATCCCAGGCCCATTGCTATCCCTGGGGAATTCAAAGATAATTCAGAATCATCCACGCCCTCAAAAATTTCCGAATTTCACACAGGAGACAAATAAGTGAGCAAAGTTGTAATTTTTGTGTTAGAGCAAAATTAGAAAGTTGCACGTAGTACAGAAGAGTCACAAAAAGACAATGGAAAGCAGCCCTCCCCACAGAGAACATGATGGAGAGGCAAGTGGTACAGAATGGATACAGCTCTGAGCTGACATTAGGAGGAGGGGCATGAAACAGCCTGGAGTGAGGACGACTGGAGAGAAGAGCCAGAGATGAGGCCACAATAATGGGAGGAGCAGGGCCACGAAGAGCCACAGTTGCACATGGTGCCCGGGGCCAGTACTGGCCTCTGCCTCTTCTGGTCCAGCCTGCCAGCTAGGAAGGGTTTCCACATTTTTTTTTTCACATCTTTATTGGAGTATAAATGCTTTAACAATGTTGTGTTAATTTCTACTGTACAACAAAGTGAATCAGCTATATGCATACCTATATCCACGTATCCCCTCCCTCTCGCATCTCCCTTCCTCCCACCTTCCCTATCCCACCCCTCTAGGTGGTCACAAAGCACCAAGCTGATCTCCCTGTGCTATGCGGCTGCTTCCCACCAGCTATCTATTTTACATTTGGTAGTAATATAAGTCCATGCCACTCTCTCACTTTGTCCCAGCTTCCCCTTCCCCACCACGTCCTCAAGTCCGTCCTCTACGTCTGCGTCTTTATTACTGCCCTGCCACTAGGTTCATCAGTACGGCTTTTTAACATTCCATATATATGTGTTAGCATACGGTATTTGTTTTTCTCTTTCTGGCTTACTTCACGCTGTATGACAGACTCTGGGTCCATCCACCTCACTACAAATAACTCATTTCCGTTCCTTTTTATGGCTGAATAATATTCCATTGTATATATGTGCCACATCTTCCTTATCCATTCATCTGTCAATGGACACTTAGGTTGCTTCCATATCCTGGCTATTGTAAATAGAGCTGCAATGAGCACTGTGTTACATGACTCTTTTTGAGTTACGGTTTTCTCAGGGTATATGCCCAGTAGTGGAATTGCTGGGTCATATGGTAGTTCTATTTTTAGTTTTTTAAGGAACCTCCATACTGTTCTCCATAGTGGCTGTTATCAATTTACATTCCCACCAACAGTGCAGGAGGGTTCCCTTTATTCCGCACCCTCTCCAGCATTTATTGTTTGTAGATTTTTTGATGATGGCCATTGTGACTGGTGTGAGGTGATACCTCATTGTCGTTTTGAATTGCATTTCTCTAATAATTAGTGATGGTGAGCATCTTTTCATGTATTTTTTGGCCATCTGTATGTCTTCTTTGGAGAAATGTCTGTTTAGGTCTTCTACCCAGTTTTGGATTGGGATGTTTGTTTTTGTGATATTGAGCTGCATGAGCTGCTTGTATATTTTGGAGATTAATCCTTTGTCAGTTGCTTCATGTGCAAATATTTTCTCCCATTCCGAGGGTTGTTTTTTCATCTTGTTTATGGTTTCCTTTGCTATGCAAAAGCTTTTAAGTTTCATTTGTTTTTATTTCCCTTACTATAGGAGGTGGGTCAAAAAGGATCTTGCTGTGATTTATGTCATAGAATGCTCTGCCTATGTTTTCCTCTAAGAATTTTATAGTGTCTGGCCTTACATTTAGGTCTTTAATCCATTTTGAGTTTATTTTTGTGAATGGTGTTAAGGAGTGTTCTAATTTCATTCTTTTACATGTAGCTGTCCAGTTTTCCCAGCACCACTTATTGAAGAGGCTGTCTTATCTCCATTGTATATTCTTGCCTCCTTTGTCAAAGATAAGGTGACCATATGTGCATGGGTTTATCTCTAGGCTTTCTATCCTGTTCCATTGATCTATATGTCTGTTTTTGTGCCAGTACCATACTGTCTTGATTACTGTAGCTTTGCAGTATAGTCTGAAGTCAGGGAGCCTGATTCCTCCAGCTCCGTTTTTCTTTCTCAAGATTGCTTTGGACTTCCGGGTAAGATGGCGGAAGAGTAAGACGTGGAGATCACCTTCCTCCCCACGGATACACCAGAAATACAGCTACATGTGGAACAACTCCTACAGAACACCTACTGAATGCTGGCAGAAGACCCCAGACCTCCCAAAAGGCAAGAAACTCCCCACATACCTGGGTAGGGCAAAGCGGAGAGATTCCCGCACAGAGGATCGGTGCCGAGCGGCACTCACCAGCCCGAGAGGCTTGTCTGCTCGCCCGCCAGGGTGGGCGGTGCTGGAAGCTGAGGCTCGGGCTTCGGTCAGAGCGCAGGGAGAGGACTGGGGCTGGCGGCGAGAACTCAGCCTGAAGGGGGCTAATGTTCCACAGCTAGCCGGCAGGGAGTCCGGGAAAACTCTGGAGCTGCCGAAGAGGCAAGAGACTTTTTCTTCCCTCTTGGTTTCCTGGTGCGCGAGGAGAGGGGATTAAGAACGCTGCTTAAAGGGGCTCCACAGACGGGCGCGAGTCATGACTGAAAGCGCGGAGCCCAGTGACGGGCGTGGGACACTGGGGCTGCTGCTGCCGCCGCCAAGAAGCCTGTGTGCGAGCGCAGGTCACTGTCCACACTGCCCTTCCGGGAGCCTGTGCAGCCCGCCACTGCCGGGGTCCCGGGATCCAGGGGCGGCTTCCCTGGGAGAACGCATGGCGTGCCTCAGGCTGGTGCAACATCACGCCGAACTCTGCCACTGCAGGCTCGCCCCACACTCCGTGCCCCACCCTCCCGCCCGGCCTGAGTGAGCCAGGGTCCCCGAAGAGGCTGCTTCTTTAACCCTGTCCTGTCTGAGCGAAGAACAGATGCCCTCCAGCGACCTACACGCAGAGGCGGGTCCAAATCCAAAGCTGAGACCCAGGAGCTGTGAGAACAAAGAAGAGAAAGGGAAACCTCTCCCAGCAGCCTCAGAAGCAGCGGATTAAAGCTCCACAATCAACTTGATGTACCCTGCATCTGTGGAATACATGAATAGACAACAAATCATCCCAAATTGAGGAGCCAGGTGTCAGTGCTGTGCCTCTGAGGTGGGAGAGCCAACTTCACGACACTGGTCCACAAGAGACCTCCCAGCTCCACATAATATCAAATGGCGAAAATCTTCCAGAGATCTCCATCTCAACACCAGCACCCAGCTTTACTCAACAACCAGCAAGCTACAGTGCTGGACACCCTATGCCAAACAACTAGCAAGACAGGAACACAACGCCACCCATTAGCAGAGAGGTGGCCTAAAATCATAAAAAGTCTGCAGACACCCCAAAACACACCACGAGACGTGGACCTGCCCACCAGAAAGACAAGATCCAGCCTCATCCACCAGAACACAGGCACTAGTACCCTCCACCAGGAAGCCTACACAACCCACTAAACCAACCTTAGCCACTGGGGACAGACACCAAAAACAACGGGAACTACGAACCTGCAGCGTGCAAAAAGGAGACCCCAAACACAGTAACATAAGCAAAATGAGAAGACAGAAAAACACACAGCAGGAGAAGGAGCAAGATAAAAACCCACCAGACCTAACAAATGAAGAGGTAATAGGCAGTCTACCTGAAAAAGAATTCAGAATAATGATGGTAAAGATTATCCAAGATTCTATTTCCCAGATCCAAAATCTTGGAAATAGAATAGACAAAATGCAAGAAACAGTTCACAAGGACCTACAAGAACTAAAGATGAATCAAGCATCGATTAAAAACAAGTAAATGAAATGAAAAATACTCTAGATGGGATCAATAGCAGAATAACTGAGGCAGAAGAACGGATAAGTGAGGTGGAAGATAAAATAGTGGAAATAACTGCTGCACAGCAAAATAAAGAAAAAAGAATGAAAAGAACAGAGGACAGTCTCAGAGACCTCTGGGACAACATTAAACGCACCAACATTCGAATTATAGGGGTTCCAGAAGAAGAAGAGAAAAAGAAAGGGACTGAGAAAATATTTGAAGAGATTATAGTTGAAAACTTCCCTAATATGGGAAAGGAAATAGTTAATCAAGTCCAGGAGGCACAGAGAGTCCCATACAGAATAAATCCAAGGAGAAATACGCCAAGACACATATTAATCAAACTGTCAAAAATTAAACACAAAGAAATCATATTAAAAGCAGCAAGGCAAAAACAACAAATAACACACAAGGGAATCCCCATCAGGATAACAGCTGATCTCTCAGCAGAAACTCTACAAGCCAGAAGGGAGTGGCAGGACATAATTAAAGTGATGAAACAGAAAAACCTGCAACCAAGATTACTCTACCCAGCAAGGATCTCATTCAGATTTGATGGAGAAATTAAAACGTTTACAGACAAGCAAAAGCTGAGAGAGTTCAGCACCACCAAACCAGCTTTACAACAAATGCTAAAGGAACTTCTCTAGGCAAGAAACACAACAGAAGGAAAAGACCTACAATAACAAACCCAAAACAGTTAAGAAAATGGGAATAGGGGGCCTCCCTGGTGGCGCAAGTGGTTGAGAGTCCGCCTGCCGATGCAGGGGATACGGGTTCGTGCCCCGGTCTGGGAGGATCCCATATGCCGCGGAGCGGCTGGGCCCGTGAGCCATGGCCGCTGAGCCTGCGCGTCCGGAGCCTGCGCGTCCGGAGCCTGTGCTCCGCAACGGGGGAGGCCACAACAGTGAGAGGCCCGCATACCGCAAAAAAAAAAAAAAAAAAAAAAAAAAAAAAAAAAAAAAAAAAAAAAAGAAAATGGGAATAGGAACATACATATCAATAATTACCTTAAATGTAAATGGACTAAATGCTCCCACCAAAAGACACAGATTAGCTGAATGGATACAAAAACAAGGCCCATATATATGCTGTCTACAAGAGACCCACTTCAGACCTAGAGACACATACAGACTGAAAATGAGGGGGTGGAAAAAGATATTGCATGCAAATGGAAGCCAAAAGAAAGCTGGAGTAGCAACTCTCATATCAGACAAAATAGACTTTAAAATAAAGATTACTAGAAGAGACAAAGAAGGACACTACATAATGATCAAGGGATCGATCCAAGAAGAAGATATAACAATTGTAAATATTTATGCACCCAGCATAGGAGCACCTCAATACATAAGGCAAATACTAACAGCCATAAAAGGAGAAATTGACAGTAACACAATCATAGTAGGGGACTTTGACACCCCACTTTCACCAATGGACAGATCATCCAAAATGAAAATAAATAAGGAAACACAAGCTTTAAATGATACATTAAACAAGATGGACTTAATTGATATTTATAGGACATTCCATCCAAAAACAACAGAATACACATTTTTCTCAGGTGCTCATGGAACATTCTCCAGGATAGATCATATCTTGGGTCACAAATCAAGCCTTGGTAAATTTAAGAAAATTAAAATTGTATCAAGTATCTTTTCTGACCACAACGCTATGAGACTAGATATCAATTACAGGAAAAGAGCTGTAAAAAATACAAACACATGGAGGCTAAACAATACACTACTTAATAACGAAGTGATTACTGAAGAAATCAAAGAGGAAATTAAAAAATACCTAGAAACAAATGACAATGGAGACACGACAACCCAAAACCTATGGGATGCAGCAAAAGCAGTTCTAAGAGGGAAGTTTATGGCAATACAATCCCACCTTAAGAAACAGGAAACATCTCGAATAAACAACCTAACCTTGCACCTAAAGCAATTAGAGAAAGAAGAACAAAAACATCCCAAAGTTAGCAGAAGGAAAGAAATCATAAAAATCAGATCAGAAATAAATGAAAAAGAAATGAAGGAAACGATAGCAAAGATCAATAAAAGTAAAAGCTTGAGAAGATAAACAAAATTGATAAACCATTAGCCAGACTCATCAAGAAAAAAAGGGAGAAGACTCAAATCAATAGAATTAGAAATGAAAAAGGAGAAGTAACAACTGACACTGCAGAAATACAAAAGATCATGAGAGATTACTACAAGCAACTCTATGCCAATAAAATGGACAACCTGGAAGAAATGGACAAATTCTTAGAAATGCACAACCTGCCAAGACTGAATCAGGAAGAAATAGAAAATATGAACAGACCAATCACAAGCACTGAAATTGAAACTGTGATAAAAAATCTTCCAACAAACAAAAGCCCAGGACCAGATGGCTTCACAGGTGAATTCTATCAAGCATTTAGAGAAGAGCTAACACCTATCCTTCTCAAACTCTTCCAAAATATAGCAGAGGGAGGAACACTCCCAAACTCATTCTACGAGACCACCATCACCTTGATACCAAAACCAGACAAGGATGTCACAAAGAAAGACAACTACAGGCCAATATCACTGATGAACATAGATGCAAAAATCCTCAACAAAATACTAGCAAACAGAATCAACAGCACATTAAAAGGATCATACACCATGATCAAGTGGGGTTTATTCCAGGAATGCAAGGATTCTTCAATATACGCAAATCAATCAACGTGATACGCCATATTAACAAATTGAAGGAGAAAAACCATATGATCATCTCAACAGATGCAGAGAAAGCTTTTGACAAAATTCAACACCCATTTATGATAAAAACCCTGCAGAAAGTACGCATAGAGGGAACTTTCCTCAACATAATAAAGGCCATATATGACAAACCCACAGACAGCATCGTCTTCAATGGTGAAAAACTGAAACCATTTCCACTAAGATTAGGAACAAGACAAGGTTGCCCACTCTCACCACTCTTATTCAACATAGTTTTGGAAGTTTTAGCCACAGCAATCAGAGAAGAAAAGGAAATAAAAGGAATCCAAATCGGAAAAGAAGATGTAAAGCTGTCACTGTTTGCAGATGACATGATACTATACATAGAGAATCCTAAAGATGCTACCAGAAAACTACTAGAGCTAATCAACGAATTTGGTAAAGTTGCAGGATACAAAATTAATGCACAGAAATCTCTGGCATTCCTATATACTAATGACGAAAAATCTGAAAGTGAAATCAAGGAAACACTCCCATTTACCATTGCAACAAAAAGAATAAAATATCTAGGAATAAACCTACCTAAGGAGACAAAAGACCTGTATGCAGAAAATTATAAGACACTGATGAAAGAAATGAAAGATGATACAAATAGATGGAGAGATGTACCATGCTCTTGGATTGGAAGAATCAACATTGTGAAAATGACTCTACTACCCAAAGCAATCTACAGATTCAATGCAATCCCTATCAAACTACCACTGGCATTTTTCACAGAACTAGAGCAAAAAATTTCACAATTTGTATGGAAACACAAAAGACCCCGAATAGCCAAAGCAATCTTGAGAACGAAAAATGGAGCTGGAGGAATCAGGCTCCCTGACTTCAGACTATACTACAAAGCTACAGTAATCAAGACAGTATGGTACTGGCACAAAAACAGACATATAGATCAATGGAACAGGATAGAAAGCCCAGAGATAAACCCACGGACATATGGTCACCTTATCTTTGATAAAGGAGGCAGGAATGTACAGTGGAGAAAGGACAGTCTCTTCAATAAGTGGTGCTGGGAAAACTGGATAGGGACATGTAAAAGTATGAGATTAGATCACTCCCTAACACCATACACAAAAATAAGCTCAAAATGGATTGAAGACCTAAATGTAAGGCCAGAAACTATCAAACTCTTAGAGGAAAACATAGGCAGAACACTCTATGACATAAATCACAGCAAGATCCTTTTTGACCCACCTCCTAGAGAAATGGAAATAAAGACAAAAATAAACACATGGGACCTAATGAAACTTCAAAGCTTTTGCACAGCAAAGGAAACCATAAACAAGACCAAAAGACAACCCTCAGAATGGGAGAAAATATTTGCAAATGAAGTAACTGACAAAGGATTAATCTCCAAAATTTATAAGCAGCTCAGGCAGCTCAATAACAAAAAAACAAACAACCCAATCCAAAAATGGGCAGAAGACCTAAATAGACATTTCTCCACAGAAGATATACAGACTGCCAACAAACACATGAAAGGATGCTCAACATCTTTACTCATCAGAGAAATGCAAATCAAAACTACAATGAGATATCATCTCACACCAGTCAGAATGGCCATCATCAAAAAATCTAGAAACAATAAATGCTGGAGAGGGTGTGGAAAAAAGGGAACACTCTTGCACTGCTGGTGGGAATGTGAATTAGTACAGCCACTATGGAGAACGGTATGGAGCTTCCTTAAAAAACTACAAATAGAACTACCATATGACCCAGCAATCCCACTACTGGGCCCCTGAGAAAACCATAATTCAAAAAGAGACATGTACCAAAATGTTCATAGCAGCCCTATTTACAATAGCCCGGAGATGGAAACAACCTAAGTGTCCATCATCGGATGAATGGGTAAAGAAGATGTGGCGCATATATACAATGGAATATTACTCAGCCATAAAAAGAAATGAAATTGAGCTTTTTGTAATGAGGTGGATGGACCTAGAGTCTGTCATACAGAGTTAAGTGAGTCAGAAAGAGAAAGACAAATACTGTATGCTGACACATATATATGGAATTTAAGAAAAAAAATGTCATGAAGAACATAGGGGTAAGACAGGAATAAAGACACAGACCTACTAGAGAATGGACTTGAGGATATGGGGAGGGGGAAGGGTAAGCTGTGACAAAGTGAAAGAGCGGCATGGACATATATACACTACCAAACGTAAGGTACATAGCTAGTGGGAAGCAGCCGCATAGCACAGGGAGATCAGCTCGGTGCTTTGTGTCCGCCTGGAGGGGTGGGATAGGGAGGGTGGGAGGGAGACGCAAAAGGGAGGGGATATGGGAACATATGTATATGTATAACTGATGTAATTTGTTATAAAGCAAAAAATAAAAAAATTAAAAATTAAAAAATTAAAAAATTAAAAAATTAAAAAAAAAGATTGCTTTGGCTATTCGGGGTCTTTTGTGTCTCCATACAAATTGCAAAATTGCTTGCTCTAGTTCTGTGAAAAATGCCATTGGTAATTTGATAGGGATTGCATTGAACCTGTAGATTGCTTTGGGTAATACAGTCATTTTCACAATATTATTTCTTCCAATCTAGGAGTATGGTATATCTCTGTGTTTATATTATCTTTGATTTCTTTCATCAGTGTTGATAATCCTAAAGATGCCACCAGAAAACTACTAGAATTAATCAATGAATTTGGTAAGGTTGCAGGATACAAAATTAATGCACAGAAATCTCTTGCATTCCTATACACTAACAACGAAAGGTCAGAAAGAGAAATTAAGAAAACAATCCCATTTACCATCGCAACAAAATGAATAAAATACCTAGGAATAAACCTAAGGAGACAAAAGACCTGCCCGAGGGGAGAAGTTGGGGGACCATCGGGAGGGCAGAGGATCAAAAGGGAGCGTGGCCAGGTTTCCACATTTTTAAGTGTAAAATGCAAAGATGACTATTAGCCTTTCCGTGAGAACAGTTACTCAATTTTGCTTCCTGGTCCACAAAGCCTAAAATATTTATTGTCTGGCCCTTTTACGGGTACATTTTGCTAACTCCTGGTGAATTTTGTGTCCTAAGCTCAGAATATTTAATTCTACCCTGTGGGTGACAGATGCCATTAAGCAGAGGATGAACGTGTTTTACATTAAATATGTATATATGTATATATTTTTATATATGGAAAAAGTACAGAGGTAAACTCAAGGAAAGAGGAGGGCTAAAAAAAATAAAAATCTGTTAAAAGCTTACTTCTCTAGTCTAGAAAAGGGGCAGTATTCAAAGAGGATAATTATTTGCATTGGGTATTTGAAAACACATTTCATCATTTTCCCCATAAACAAATGAAATTTAGATTTGAAGATTAACTCTCCATAATCCACATGGCCCTTGGGGAGAAGATTCTGAATCACGGCTCTTGACTATATCCACCCATCTTAAGTGCCGTTGCCCGACACTCTGCAGTGACCGGGTATGATCACTCCAGAAAATGTGGGTGTCCAGAGCTGAGGACTCTAGATAGTTGTGTAAATGTCTACACAGATCTGACTGGGAAAACTCTAAAAGGAGATAATTAATGGAAAGGGAACACATCTTTGAGTTCCTATTTAGGCAGTAATTGGACATGACCACGTCCTCATTGCATTCTCAGGGAGGAGGTAAAACAGCACAGATAAAATAATCTATACCTCTAGTGTCTGCACTTGATTCTGTCCCTGATTTCCTGGTCAGTTCCAACTGAGAGGGTGAGGATGGTGGTTCTTACAAACTGAATGATAGGGCTGTGGAAATGGGGTTCAACCACAAGGACAACAGCTGCTTTCTCTCCAGCTTCGCTGGAAAGCAAGGGAAGACTGTGATCTGAATCCTTCTGTAATGGCCCAGGCTCTTCCAAGCCCCTGCCCTGCCCTTGCATTAACTGCTTTGCTGTGAGATGGAAAGACTGCAACCCAGAGGGATGCAGGCTCCTGGATGCTTCTTTTCTCTCCCTTTGAGTCTTTCTGATCTGATCGGCAAAACAGATACTCAATCTCCACAGAAGTAAAAGACCAGTATTGGTGATGATGCTGTCTTTGCACACAGCTTGTGAGCAGTCCAAGACCATGTTCAGTGTCATTGGCACCAACTGGTTCAAGCCTTGCTTCATGGAGCTTCTGGAATTTGAACAGAACCAGCCAATGGCAAGAGGTGTTCCCCGTTGTTTATCTGTACAGGTGGGCCAGCAGGGGCTAGATGCCACCTTGCCCTTAGGAAGGCTCACAGGAGGAAGATAGAGGCCGCGTTAATACAACCTCACATCCTCGGGGACTACCCTGCTCTGGTCCTCATCTAGGCCATGAGTGGCTGCTGGCAGGTGTTAGCCAGCCTTCTGGTCACTGTTCCTTTGAATAACTCTCTTCCCGTGTCCCACTGCTGCCCAGTCACCGTCATCATCTCTAGCCACCATCCCGATTTCTCTCCGAACCTCACAGGGAAGTTTGTCGCTGAGCCCTCTCTCATGGCATCATCTGTTTGCATCTCTCTTCACAGGTCTTAAAGTGGCCTGATAAAGACAATATGGAGAAAAGTGCAGGGGCACCTGGCAGCTCTGAGCTTCCTGTGATACATGTGGTGGTCTTATCCCTTCTGTGGCTTGGATTGTGTTCTCACAATCCCCAAGCCTCTTCTACAAGAGAAGAGGCGGGCATCCCCAAGCTGGCATAGAACCTCCAGTCCATCCTCTTGTGTTTCCTAATACGTAGGGCAGAATTGCAAGTACTGCTTCACAGTACTCCTGGTGACAGATGCTGTTGTCTTGAACGAAGGTATCTACATTAAGGAGTAGAGAGGTAGACGAAACTGAGATGTGTTTGGAAGCTGGACCAGAAGTTCTTGGAGATTACAAGAAGGAGAAAGAATCAAGAGTCAAAGATGTGGTTTAAGAATCAGGCTTGGGCAACTGTAAGGTTGGTGATACAATTCATTGAGACTGGTGACATGAGGGCAGGGGTCGACTGGGTTCAGCTCAGACATACTGATTTGGAAAAGTCTTCCAAATGGAGATGCCCATTGGGTATATGGATTTGAAGCTCTGCAGAGAGGTGATCAGGAGGAAAGCATCTTGAATCTCTCCATATGTCAGGGGCTAATTAAAGTCATGTGAGTCACTGAGGAAAACTAGAGGGAGTGTTTGGAAGGAAAAGAAAAGAGGACTTCAGACTTTTGGGGATGATCACATAACATATGGACCATAAAGAAAACTGAGAAGGGGCAGGCAGAGAGAAGGCAGGATGGAATTGATCCAGGGTATCTGGGTAGAGAGAGGACCACTCGTCAGGTACCACTGCATGTGATAGCAGTGGTGAAGGCTGGGCTTAAATGCAGCCCATCCCAGCAGAGGAAGGTTATGTTTTCTGATAACTTTAATGTCTCCAGGAAACAAGAGGAGATTTAGACGGCTAAGAACAAGAGCAGAGGTGACACGGCGGGAGGAGAGTGAAAGTTTGAAATGTCTTACAGGAAATGAGAGCAAAAATTGAACCAGGCCTAGAGTTATAGATGTGCCAGTCTTCATCATGGAGATGGTAGATAGAATGATGACCACACCCAGGGAAAGCGTGCAGAATTTAGTAAAAACTGAGACTGACAACAAGATCCTCAAATAAATAAAGTGAAATACATGGATCTCAAGGTGGGATGAGCATCCTTGGCATCCTGTCTAAGCAAAAGCCATCTTAGATAAATGCGTCTTTCATTTCCTGAATTGACATTACGAGCTCATCAAATAAGTTTTCCCAAATGAGGTGTGCCTGGCAGAGGAGCACTCAGACTTTCGTGAGTGGTGGATATCGCAGGGGGTGTTGGAAAGAGGGAGCCAGACTCAGTCGTCACCAAGAGAATAAAAGAGCTATGTATAGAATGAACGGAAAGTTCCGACACTCAGCCGATTTCCCAAGTCAGTAGGTCATATTCACAAATATTAACTGAACACCTACCTAGTACAAAGGGTGCACTTGAGATTCCTTCCCTTCTTCCATTCAAACCCAAGCAGCCCAAACCCAGGGTCCCTGAGTAAGGATCTCATTCCATCCAACACCAGCAGAGCTGAGGTCACTTTTGGCTCCTTGCAGAAGCCCTGCAAAATACACAGGAGTCTATGAAGAAGGACAGTTGGTTGTAAACCTCATCACTTGCCAAAAAACGTGGGTGGCAGGCCAGACTCCGTTACTCAGATCACACTCAGAAAATACAGAAATCCAAGCTGTCGCCTGACATTTGACTAAAGAGTGTTTAGATTGTATTCTTGCGATGAGGTCTCTCCCTTTCTGAGCAGCCCTCCGTTCAGGAAGTCAACACGACATTACGTCCTAAAGGAACCACAAATGCCCCATATTCCTTTTGGAGGAGGCGAGTAGTGCTTTTTTAAACATTTTTACTGGAGTGTAGTTGCTTTACAATATTGTGTTTATACTGTACAGCAAAGTGAGTCAGCTATAGGTATACATATATCCCCTCTTTTTTGGATTTCCTTCATTTAGGTCACCACAGAGCATTGAGTAGAGTTCCCTGTGCTACTGCATTTGACAGATAAAGTGTCTAAAGCACAAAGAAGTGAATCGAATGCCGAGTTCTTCTAAGTTAATCTCTGAAGGGAGAAGTCTCCACTGATTCTTCATAATGTTGTGATTTTAGGAAAAACAAACCAAAACAAAACAGAAATTCTGTTTTTAAGAAACAATAAGGTAAAGACCAGTTAGACTTGGATCAGGTTTGCCTGACAAACAAACAGGTGGTTAATGCTATTAAAAATTAATCATTGTATGATTTAAAAAGTAACAGATGGATGGAGTGGATGGGTGAGTGGATGGACCGATGGAAGAATGGATGGATGGGTGATGTGTGGATAGATGATAGATAATAGGTACATAGTTGGATGGATGCATAGATAGATGAATGAATAGATAATTGATAGATAGATGACAGATACATGGATTGGTGGATGGGTAGATAGGGAGGTAGAGATAGAGAGAGAGAGATACAGATAGATCATGGCCAGCATTACCTGGCACTGAATACTGAAATGTGAGTCAATCATAACACAGTGAAAAGAGCTCTGAGTTTGGTTTCTTGGGATCAGTGCTTCACTGTGTGACCTAGAACCAGCCCCTTAACTTCCTGAGCCCACTTTGCCTTATCTATAAACTAGACATCAGCATGTAACCCTTGTGGAGTTTTTAGTAATAGTACCATGATTATGAATAACTAACATTCTACTGAATACCAGTCATTGGGTTAAGAATTTTATGCAGAGTATCTCGCTTGGTCCCTAAGACAATCCTGTGAGGGAGATTATTTTACTAATACCTCTTTCAGACAAGGAAAGTGAGGCATAAAGATTTCCTCAGTGGTCTGAGGTCACAGAGCTATCAAGTTGAGAAGCCAGACCCCAACTCAAGTCTGTCTCTGCTGAAGACATTTTTACCACTATGCCTAAGACACTGGGCATGAAAGTGTTTGGGAAATTGCCAAGTGAAATACAAAGCAAACACATATTAGTAAAATACATATAAAATGTAATTCCCTAAAGCAAACAGAACACCTCAAAAGCACACCTTACCTGTGACTTGGCTTAATTCCGGGAAATGCCAAATCCTGGCACACGTTTCCATGTAGCCATCTGTGCTGGAGCCCAGGAGGTGCTAGGAAAGGGGTGAGGTCTAGGTAGTATCTTATCCTGAGGAGCCACAGTAAATTACCAGAAATGGCCTCAATGAAGAAACTGGACTCCCCAGTCTGCATAATGTACAGAGCTCCCGTCT
Source organism: Mesoplodon densirostris (assembly GCF_025265405.1). Taxonomy (NCBI): domain Eukaryota; kingdom Metazoa; phylum Chordata; class Mammalia; order Artiodactyla; family Ziphiidae; genus Mesoplodon; species Mesoplodon densirostris. The sequence continues at coordinate 39,207,751 of NC_082678.1, read as the reverse complement.
TTATCACAGGGACGCTCCTTACTCGACTCCTGCCCCGCTTGCTGTAGGAGGGCAGGCTCTTGGAGATGGTTCTCCCACCAGAGTGACCTGGGCTGCTCCCGGGAATCTGGGGCCCCTCCTCCAGCTCCTGTCTGCCCAGGTGCCATGGCCCATACGATTGGACGGAACCTAAAACAACCACACAGCAGCTCTTCCTTTGGTGGGACCACACATGCTCCGTGAGAAATACCAGCGCAGCTTTTGCCCTGACCAACTCCAGGAGTGCAAGCTGAGCCCGAGGCAGACATCTCTCCTCTGACCAGCCCATCAGCAGTTAGCCCTGTGGGTTTCTCAGAAGGAAGTGAGAACTGAGCACATTCCAGCCCTCCTACCACAGACTCTTGAAGCTTCACTGAAGCCACCCTCCTCTTGTTCATGGGGAGGGGGCTGGGGAGGCCTTCAAGCAACATTTTCTCCAGAGAAAGCTCCTTAACAACCATCTCTCCTTCTAGTCAACAACTGATCCTTTCATTTTATTCCCTCCATGTCGGTAAAGGGTTTAAAACCCCTAAATTGAGTCTAACTTGTGAGTGTTTGTGTCTGTCTGAGATGTTACACGCCCTCAGACACCTCACTTTGGAGTCTGGTATCTATTGTCTAAAGGTCTTGACCTCTTAGCATTTAGCATGTGACATTATTCTCAGATCCTGGTTCTACCACCCTAGGACGTTGGCATTGTGATGATTCCCCACTCACACAGGACAGAAAGGTAAACTGTCCTAGGTCACACAGGAAGGGACAAAGCTGGACTTTAAACTATGTTCCTTGGACTTGAAGCCTAGGCTTTGACGATGCTGTTATTCTCTATTGCTTCTCGAATGTGCTGACTCTCCAGGGCTCTTCTTCAATTACTGAAATTTTGGGTACAGACAGGGCTTGCTGACTTCTCCCCACCCCCAAGGCTGCCTGAGCAGCTTCAGCTTTCGTGGAAAATCTATCCAGTGGCCATATGTCTCCTCAGTTCTCACGACCCAACCTCAGCTCTTCAGGACCACTCATACCCGTGGCTACCACATCCTCTCCTTACTACTCCCTCCCTCAGCTGACACAGATACTTCTCAGGGAATAGCATCCAGACCACCAGTCCCTTGATGCATCTCGTGACTTTGTCTCTATCCGTTCCCTCCTAGGCTTTCCTTCTCCCGCCTTCTTTCTTGCCCATCCTGCGTGGCCAATCTTCTGGCAAAAGTTGGCTAATGTGCTCTACTTAGTATCACTCAGTCTATAGGAACATGACTCAGTTTTCTTGGTCTCTTTGCTCCCAGTAGGCACTACCGTGGGATACCATGTGTAGCAATTGCTTTTTTTTCTTTTTTATCTCAGCTAGCATATCATCTCCTTAGGGAAGCCTTGCCTAAATCAATATAACCGAGTGGAGTTCTCTACTAAATGCGTCTGTAACACCTGTACTCACCCACCACAAACTTTAGTCCTTACCAGAATGTAAATTCCTCGAGGGCAGGAATGGTATTTTGTGTACCAAGTTTCCTTCACTTAGAGAATTTGACAAACCATAGGGGCTCCTCAAATACTTGGTTGGTTTCTTTTTTTTTTTTTTTTTCTTGAGTTACTTTTTTTTTTTTTGGCGGTACGCAGGCCTCTCACTGTTGTGGCCTCTCCCGTTGCGGAGCACAGGCTCCGGACGTGCAGGCTCAGTGGCCATGGCTCACGGGCCCAGCCGCTCCGCGGCACATGGGATCTTCCCGGACCGGGGCACGAACCTGTGTCCCCTGCATCGGCAGGCGGACTCTCAACCACTGCGCCACCAGGGAAGCCCTCTTGAGTTACTTTTGACATAAAATATCGTGTGAGTTTAAGTTGTACAATGGATTAATTTGAGATATATAAATATATCTCAAATATATATATATATTTCTTTGTTCATTCATCTGTTGATGGACTCAAGTTGTTTCCATATCATATTGTGAATATTGTTGCTCTTGTGAATAATGCTGCAATGAAGAACAGTATGGAGGTTCCTCAAAAAATTAAACATAGAACTAGCTTACGATCCAGCAATCCCACTTCTGGGTAGATATCCAAAGGAAATGAAAACAGGTCACCCAAGATACGTATGCGTGCCCATGTTTATTGCAGCATTATTTACAACAGTCAAATACAAGTACTCATTGAGTGGATGAAAAAATTGGCAATTAGAGGATCCAACTAGGTTGGTAGAAAAACTGATCAATAGACAGGTAGAGGGCTTCCCTGCTGGCGCAGTGGTTGAGAGTCTGCCTGCCGATGCAGGGGACATGGGTTCGTGCCCCGGTCCGGGAAGATCCCACATGCCGCGGAGCAGCTGGGCTCGTGAGCCATGGCCGCTGAGTCTGCGCGTCTGGAGCCTGTGCTCCGCAACGGGAGAGGCCACAACAGTGAGAGGCCCGCATACCGCAAAAACAAAACAAACAAAAAAAAAACAGACAGGTCGAGGTAAAGTTTTTGAGAAGGCAGCTTTGTAGAATAATCCAGATGGGAAGAAATAGGTGGAACTTGGCCCCAAGACAAGACTAGGAGCCTTGTAGGAAGGAATTGATGGTGAAACATCAGTGAGCAGTTGTCAGGGCAATTTCTACTTTCCAGAGGGAGAAGGAAAACCAAAGAAATGCCTCATGTTATTATTCATGAAAAGAGCTTAATGGCCAAGTGGGAACATTTGTTAGGGGAAAAATTGAAAGGAAGAGTCTAAAAGCTAAGACAGCCTGGTGACTATTTTCGAATAGCTTGCTAGAAGTCCAGGATAAAGGCATGCCAAGGAAGCAAAAGACCTGGCACTTTAAAGAAAACAACAAAAGCACACACACAGCCCTTCATGGTCAACTGGCAAAATAAAATAGGTTTTTCTCCTGCCATTTTTCAAAACTGGAAAGGCAGGCTAACTGAGGAAAACAGGAAGGCATACACTAGAAATTAGACATGCTTAAAAAAAAAGAATTTAAGAGAGTATTGGTAAGGGACTCCAAGGATAAATATAATAGACTCTTTATATTCACAAAAAGGGCGAGGTCAGCTAGAATCTCTGGGAGCTGTTTAAATGGGTGTTGTGCAAAGTTAGAACAATATAAACAATAACACAAGAAAACCATTTCAGTAACTGCTAGTCATATGCCAGGCACCGTTACAAGTAATTTATATACATGGCTTCATTTAATCCCCACGACTTCCCGATATTCATCTCATTTTACAAATGAGGAAACCGAGGCACAGAGATGTTGAGTATTTGCCCAAAATCACACAGGTGGTAAGTAACAGATTTGAGATATGAATGCAGGTTTGAGTCTAGATTGTGTGTATTCTGTGCCTTAGAATTTGCTAGGAAATTACCAAACAGATCAGTTATTGGGTCAATTCCTGGGTAAACTGTCAAGCCCCAGATACAAATACAGCAGGTAAAGACTAGATGACAACTATCTGAGGGGGTCATTGAAAATTTGTGGTAGTTTTGATGTACAGCCTCCAAGCTAGAGTGATGGGTAATGTGATCTATGCCTCAGCCCCAACCTATCCCCCACCTCCAAAATACTGAATACGTGAACCCAGAAGAAACTACAGAGCAGTGAGTTTATATTTCATACTAGATAAGTTAGGGCCACCTATAACCAAAGTTAGTTACTGGGTACTTAACAAAATGTCATCCAGCCTAGAAAAAGCCACCCCATGGTTAGTAAAAAAAAAGCAATACCTGCCTGTCTCATCAGCCAGCGTGAGCTGCATGATTTTGGGGGTTTTTTTGGCTGTGCTGGGTCCTTGCTGCTGCCTGCGGGCGTTCTCTAGTTGTGGCGAGCGGGGGCCACTCACTGCAGTGTGCTGGCCTCTCATTGTGGTGGCTTCTCTTGCTGTGGAGCACAGGCTCTAGGCGCGTGGGCCTCAGCAGTTGTGGCATGCGGGCTGCGGTAGTTGTGGCACGTGGGCTCTGGACTGCAGGCTCAGTAGCTGTGGCGCTCGGGCTTAGTTGCTCCATGACGTGTGGGATCTTCCCGGACCAGGGCTCGAACCCTTGTCCCCTGCATTGGCAGGTGGACTCTCAACCACTGAGCCACCAAGGAAGTCCTGAGCTGCATGTTTTAATTCACCCCAAAGGGTTAAAAAAAAGCTGATGGCTCTGATAGATTTTGACATTATTTATTTTGATGTTATTTGAGATCTTGCCTTGTTCCAAAGAGGCTTAGGAGAGATGAATAAAACACAAGTTAAATTAAAAGAGAAAGCAATAAAAAGGCAAAGATAGGAACAAAAACTATGGCCAGAAATCGGTCTAAACCCTCATCACCTTGGTCCAACACACACACACACACACACACACACACACACACACGCACACGAACAAAAACAACACTGTCAATTACACTGTTTACAGTTTCAAAGAGATTAAAGCAAATCAGCTGCTCAGGAGAATTGATTTGTTTTTGATACTAGCAGGAAGGAATTTATTCTGGAAGTTCTTGTAAAGAGGACCCCGTGTAATGTAACTAGCAAATTCTCATCATCTATTATGGTGAACATAGGACCGAGTTTCAAAAACCTATTTCTTACATTTACTCTCAATATAGATGGAAAGCATCAAAACAAAGCATTGTATAAAAAATTCCCAGAGGGGGTAGACTCTGATTTCTTTGAAACAGTTTTGTGCCAAAGATTTATTTATTCCGGTTATTAAAGGATGGTTAAATGGTTTAATTGTTACTTGGCAGGCAAGATTAGGGGTAAATTGTTAGTTCTTCAAATGAAAAACTTCTTTCCCAGGAATGAAAACCCTTATAAATGATCTGGAGGGAAATGTGTAGAGTGAACTCTTTGGGATTGGTGATGGTGCTAAATTATCTGAGGTTGTGTATGTATTCATTTATTCATCCACCAAGGTTTTATTAGATACTATTATTTTCCAGGCAAACATGGTATTAGGTTCTGGGACTACATTAATCTTCATCCTCATGGAAATTCCATTCTTGCTGATAAACCACAGGACTCTTTCGTAAAACTGGACAAGATGGCAAAATACTGTCAGAGGCTTTTAATGAAAAATGTAGGGTGGTTGCACTTTGTGTAAGAGCTGCATTCCTGAAAACCTAGCAGAATTCAAGACTAATTTTCCCTTAGGAACACATGCACAAGTGGACTGGAGGAGCAAAGTAAATTTGTGGACCATATACTCTTTCAACCGTTATTACAGATTTTTGCTTTAAGACTGCTTTTTATTTCCTCAGCAGTCTCTCTAGTGCTTCTCTTCATACTCTCTCAAAACTAACAGCAGAGCACATGTTAATAGTCTGACCTACTTCATAGTGTTTTATCACAACTTACATGTTTCTAGAAGTTAGTGATTTCCAGGTACAATTTTCAGCAGCAGCTCTAGTACCACAACATAGTAAATGTTTGGATAATATTGCTAAAGGAGATCTTTTTTGGGGGATTCCATTAATAATAATAATGCATATTAAATGATAAATTGTAATAGTAGTAATACATATTAAGAGCAATAGAATGGTTACCAAAATTGCTGAGGAATACTGATGCATGTTAATTGTAACATACTTCATAAAATACTGACAAAAATGATGATTTTTTTTAACCAGTCAAAGTTTTGTTGTCTTGTGACAATGACAGAAAAAGTTATAATTGAGTCTGTCAGTCAGTTTTAAAATTTTGCAATTCTTAGCAGTTTTTTAAAAATTGAGATCTGTACATTTTGGGGGTATAAACCATGACTGTTAAATAATATTTTGTATTGTACTGTTTCAAATTTGCCTAATTCAAATTCACATAAAATGTGAATTTCATGTGAGCTTTTTGGAGCCAGGCAGCCTTGACTCCTAGCTTCACCACGTAAACCTTTGGCCAAAGTTCATACATCGTTAAACTTTAGAATCAGGAATTGTGAGTTAGGAATCTAGAAAATAAATAAAGCAAAGGAAACAGATCCCAGGAATGAACTGCTGAACAGTTGCCCTTCATCCCAGTAATAGTCTGTCTTTTGTGTACTTGGCCTTAGTTTTACAGGGACTGCAATCAATCAATGTATAATCAATCAATGTGATATCCCATATTAACAGAACAAAGGATAAAAATCACACAGTCATCTCCATAGTTGCAGAGAAAACACTTGACAAAATTCAAGACCATTTAATGATAAAAACACTCAGCAAACTAGGACTAAAAGGAAATTATTTCATTATAATAAAGGTCATATTTGAAACGTCCACAGATAACATCACACTCAGTGGTGAAAGACTGAAAGCTTTTCCTCTAAGGTCAGGAACAAGACAAAAAATGCCCACTCTCACCACTTCTATTCAACATAGTACTAGGAGTTCTTGCTTGAGCAATTAGGTAAAAAAAGAAATAAATGGCTTTCAAACTGGAAAGGAAAATGTAAAATTATCTCCATTTGCAGATGACATAATCTTATAAGTATTGTAGAAAACCCTAAAAGATGTCACACACTGTTAGAACTAATAAATAAATTCAGTGAAGTTTCAGGATATAAAATCAATACACAAAAATCAGTTGCATTTCTATATATTAGCAACAAATAGTCCAAAAAGGAAGTTAAGAAAACAATCCTATTTACAGTTCATAGAAAAGAATATAATACTTGGGAATAAACATTACCAAGGAGTCAAAAGACTTGTACACTAAAACTACAAAATATTGCTAAAAGAAATTTAAAATGACACAAGTAAATGGAAACATAACCTGTGTTTATGGATTAGAAGAGTTAATACTGATTAAATGTCTGTAGTATGCAAAGCAATATACAGATTCAATTCAATCCCTATCAAAATTCCAATGGCCTTTTTTATAGGAAAAAAATCCTAAAATTTATACAAAAGACAGAATAGCCAACACTATCTTGAAGAAGAACAACAAAGCTAGAGACCTCACATGTCCTGATTTCAAAACACATTACAGAGCTACAGGAATCAAAACAGTATGGTACTGGCATAAAGATAGGCATATAGATCAATGAAACAGAATAGAGAGCTCAGAAGTAAACCCATGATTATACAGTCAACTAGTCATTGACAAATATGCCAAAAATACGAAATGGGGAAAAAGTTTCTTAATAAATGATGTTGGGAAAACTGGATATCCACATGCAAAAGAATGAAGTTGGACCCTTATCTTACATCATATAAAAAATCAACTCAAAATGGATTAAAGACTTAAATTTAAGACCTGAAACTGTAAAACTCCTAGAAGAAAACATAGAGGAAAGTCTTTATGGCATTGGTCTTGGCAATGATTTCCTGGATATGACACGAAAAGCACAAGCAACAGAAGAAAAAAAAGGGTGAGGGGGAGTACAGCGAACTAAAAAGATTCTGCACAGCAGTGGAACCATTAACAGAGTGAAAAGGAAACCTATGAAATGGAAGAAAATATATGAAATCATTTATCTGAAAAGGAATTAATATCGAAAATAGGAATTCCTATAATGCAACAACAACAACCCAAATTGCTTTGATTAAAAAAGATAGGCAGGGGCTTCCCTGGTGGCACAGTTGTTGAGAGTCCACCTGCCGATGCAGGGGACACGGGTTCGTGCCCCGGTCCGGGAAGATCCCACATGCCACGGAGCGGCTGGGCCCGTGAGCCATGGCCACTGGGCCTGTGCGTCCGGAGTCTGTGCTCTGCAACGGGAGAGGCCACGGCAGTGAGAGGCCCGCGTACCGCAAAAAAAAAAAAAAAAAAAAAAAATAGGCAAAGGACTTCTATAGGAATTTCTCCAAAGAAGACATAGGTCAACAGGTATATGCCAAGACGTTCAACATCATTAATCATCAGGAAAATGCAAATCAAAACCACAGTTACATATTACGTACATCTGTAAGAATGGTCATTATCAAAAAAATCAGAAAACAACAAGCATTGGTGAGGAGGGGGAGAAATTGAAGCCCTTATGTACTTTTGGTGGAAAATGTAAAATGGTGTATCTGATAAAAAAAATTAAAAACAAAACTACCACATAATCCAGCAATTCCACTTTTGTGTATTTATCCAAAAGCATTAAAATCAGGATCTTTAAGAGATATCTACACTCCCATGTTAATTGCAATATTATTCACAACGACCAAGAGCTGGAAACAGCCTCAAGTGTATATTATCAAATGATTGGATAAAGAATATGTGGTATATACATGCAATGGAATATTATGCAGCCATAAAAAAGGAAGGAAATTCTGTCATGTTACAGCCTGAATGAACCTAGAGGACATATCGCTAAGTGAAATAACCCAGTCACAGAAGGACAAATACTGCATGATTTCAGTTATAAGAGGTATCTATAGCAGTCAAACTCATTGAAGAAAGTAGAACGGTGGTGGCCAGAGGCTAGGGGAAGAGTGAAATGGGGAGTTACCCTTCAATAGGTATAAAGTTTCAGTTATGCAAGATGAAAAACGTTCTAGAGATCTTCTGTACAACATTGTGGTAGAGCTAAAATACTGCACTGTACACTGAAGTGTTTATTAAGAGGCTAGATCTCATGCTATGTATTTTTTACCATACACACACATGCATGCGCAAAGCATGAGCAAAGGAAAAACTAAAAGAGAACTAGGAGCCTTAAGCACTCAGGTACATTTTCCTTCAGGAAGAGGGATTTGATATCTCTGACCACAGATTTCATAGATCTCCCCCAATTGAAGGACACCTTGGTCCGTGTTCTGCATTCCCCTCCTAACCACTGCCTGTTGGTCAGCATCTGGACACCACACTCACCCTGGGAGGGGCCTCAAGCCTGAACGGAGCATGGCTCTGACCACTTGTCCTACGGGCACTCAGCCAGTCCTGTCACTGTGGTTCTAGCTGGCAGAGGGCTGTGCACTGTTTGCCCAGGATAACATGGCAGATTGCAACTTCAGGCCTGTTTCCTGGTCAGCTCTTTGTAAAACGGCCACTCAGGTTTTCATTTTTAAATTGGGAAGACTTGGACCCACTCATCCTTTCCTTGTGAAGGAACTGAAATCCACAAGGAACTTTCTTGAACCCTGATGACTTTTGGATTATATTGAAGCATACATGTGGAAATGCTGCAATAGGTAATTTCCTGATATAATATATTGAACTATGACTATGCAGTTACTCTTAGGGAGAACTTTACAAATCATTGTGATCCCAATTTAGCTTTTGCATAGGAAAAAAACCCACATAACCATTAAGCTCTTGTCAATCTCGTCAATGCAAGAGGCCAGAGCATGGTTTTCCTGTCTTTTCACAGGATATGATGATGACCTACAGAGAATTACTATGATGGCTTTGTCTCAGGGCAGTGACCAGTTGATTTTCCCATTAAAGTTAGACTTTCCTCAACTTAAGAGATTAATATGAGACACATTTCCAATATGCTTTCACTTTACTAAATTGAGGTGTGACTAGAAATACTCTTAAGGTAATAAATTCTGATTTTTAATGTAGCCTAAACCTGTATAATCTTATTTTCTAATTAAAAATAGAAATTGTCAATAGGATTTCATTAGTAATATTTAACTGGCACTAAAATAGATGTCATATGAAGAATCTATATTGTGGCTAAATACCCATTAAATTCATGTTTGGCATTTGGTCATACACCTTTTTTTTTTTTTTTTTACAGAAAATATGCAGGGTTTTTTGCTAGGTATGGAGAAGGTAAACACAGTTTTCTGGTTTCTTCCTTACTGGTATTTAAAAGCAACTTACAAATGCAGAGCCCTATAGGTGGAGATGCCAGATTTAGCAACAACAGCAAAAAATACAGGATACCCAATTAAATTTAAATTTCAGATAAACAATGAATAACTAGTTTTGGTATAAGTATGTCCCATGCAATATTTGAGACATACACTAAAAATATTATTTGTTGTTTTTCTGAAATTCAAGTTTAACTGGGTGTCCTACAATTTATCTGGCAAACGTATCTGGCTGACAAAGATTTAAAATAGAAAAAAATTCTCTAATGGTCCTGAACATTGTGAATTCAAATTAAGAGTTCAAATTAAGGATGTGGCTCAATTAAACCATCTTCCGTGTGGAGTCTCATGAAGTAAGCCATGACCATAGCCTCATCTGGGCTATTATCATTCGGCTCACCTTGTGTGAGGAATGGACAGGAAAACAGGAGGCCCAGTCAGCAATGCATGAAGGAGTTCAGTGCAGGAATTATTTTAACAGACTTATGCTGCATGGTAAAGCCAGTGGGGAAAGGTTGTTTCCTGAATGTTCTCTCGAGGCCAGAATATTCCAAGCCTATAGAAGTGCTTTATTTGCTTCATACTCTCTGCCATCCTCACGCTGCAAACACACACACAAACACCCCAAGCCCACCTAGTACCCGCAAAAACATTTTTTTCATATTTTCAATTAGGGTAAGAAAATGCATGTTGTCTTGCTAGGCACTATGGATTTTTGCCTTTTCCATTACTTCTGTCTCATGATTCACTCAATACCATCAAAAGATAAATTGCACTGTGTTTTTGCCTAGATCGTTCCAGCACCAAAGAATCTATTACAAACCCATACTTCCAAATGAAATCAGTGTGCTATTGCTAAAAGAGCATTCTGAATTTCCAGTTCAAAATGGCAACTGGCTGTCACACCCATAACTTCTTGTTTAAAGACCCATGAAGACAGAGAAAAAGAATAAAACATTCACCACTACCAACAGCCTAAGACTGAGAGACAAACGAACTAGCATCTGGGGAATGAGGCAAAAGAGCTGATTTTTAAAAACGTACTCTACTTTTCTATCATTGTGTCCACCTGACATCTTCTTGCAAGAAAATCAGTCTGTGTTTCCCTCTCTGTTTGCCACATTGACTAGGATCTGTATTAACAGGGACCAGGGGATTAGACAGCCATTCTTCTCCATCTCTTCTGTGCTATGCTGTGGAAAAGGTAGGACACTGCTTTTTAAAATCTCAGTGTCCCATGGACATCTTTCTACATCCAGAGATCTAATTCTAGAAGGCAGCTGGGAAGCGGGTACCACCAGTGCTTTCTGAGATTTGACCGTGACTGGGCTGTGCTTGGCATGGCACAGTAGGGATGGTTTTAAATAGATCTTAGAAAACAACCCAATCCAAAAATGGGTGGAAGGTCTAAATAGACATTTTTCTAAGGAAGACATACAGATGGCCAAGAGGCACATGAAAAGATGCTCAATGTCACTAATTATTAGAGAAATGCAAATCAAAACTACAATGAGGTATCACCTCACACCAGTCAGAGTGGCCATCATCAAAAAATCTACAAACAACAAATCCTGGAGAGGGTGTAGAGAAAAGGGAACCCTCCTACACTGTTGGTGAGGATGTAAGTTGGTGCAGCCACTATGGAGAACAGTATAGAGCACGGGTCCCCACCCCCCGGGCTGCAGACCGGTACAGGTCCAAGGCCTGTTAGGACCTGGGCCACACAGCAGGAGGTGAGCAACGGGCGAGAGAGCAAGCGAAGCTTCATCTGCCGCTCCTCATCACTCCCCATCGCTCACATTACCACCTGAACCATTGCCCCCCATCCGTGAAAAAATTGTCTTCCACAAAACTGGTCCCTGGTGCCAAAAAGGTAAAGAAGTTCCTTAAAAAACTAAAAATAGAGCTACCATATGATCCAGCAATCCCACTCCTGGGCATGTATCCAGAGAAAACCACAATTCGAAAAGATACATGTACCCCAATGTTCATTGCAGCACTATTTACAATAGCCAGGACATGGAAGCAACCTAAATGTCCATCGACAGATGAATGGATAAAGAAGATGTGGTACATATATACTATGGAATGTTACTCAGCCATAAAAAAGAACAAAATAGTGCCATTTGCAGCAACATGGATGGACCTAGAGATTGTCATACTGAGTGAAGTAAGTCAGACAGAGAAAGACAAATGTCATATGTGGAATGTAAAAATATGGTACAAATGAACCTATTTACAAACAGAAATAGAGTCACAGATGTAGAAAATAAATATATGGTTACCAAGGGGGAAGGTGAAGAGGGATAAATTGGGAGATTGGGATTGACACATACACACAACTATATGTAAAATAGATAACTGTTAAGAACCTGCTGCACAGCACAGGGAACTCTACTCAATACTCTGTAATGGCTTAATATGGGAAAGGAATCTAAAAAAGGAGTGAATATATATATGTATAACTGAATCACTTTGCTGTACAGCAGAAACTAACACAACATTGTAAATCAACTATACTCTAATAAAAATTAATTTTAAAAAAAGAACTTAGAAAGATTTCCAAACAAATATACAAAAATATACAACACATAAAAATCTGCAGCGCTGTCAAAATCTCACTTGTTGATCAAATTAACTCCAGATGCTCCTTTGCATCTTCTGAATATGATTCTTAGGAAACTCTGTCCTTATCTTGGCTATTTCCTATTGATATTTTCATCTACAACCCTTTCTAGAACTGCTTGTGGATCCAAAGGTGATTCTTACTAATTTAGGATTGATATTTCATTTCATTCATTTGGCCCCTAAGAGCTTCAATGGGACATGAGATTTTTCTCCTTTTAACAAAATGATGTATGTCAAAGTGGAATCCAACTTTTGACCCCAGAGCTGGAACGTGAGGGCAGATGGTAACCAGCTCAGTCCCCGGTAGCTTATGAAAACCTGCTTCTTCTTAGGATTATTTTGGGGAGGTAAAGCATCAAAGAGGAAGTTAACTGGACTCCCAGACAAATGAGTGTGATATAGGGAGGAGACCTCTGGAGGCATTTGGTGTTCATTAGTGGGCATTCAGTAGCTGCTTTGTCATTTTTCTTGTTTGTCATGAAAAATAAATAGAGTTTAATAGATGATCTAACCTAGCAGGTTTTGGCAACAAAGTAGACTGTGTCCCATTATGAGCTTGATGTGTATAATTTAAAGTAAGATGGAACATAAAACCATTTCCAGCACACATAGGGGAGTGAGTGACATAGATTTAGGCCCTGATTGTGCAGAAATGAAAACCAGTGCTGTCCTGGATGGGGTACTAAATCATGTATTCTCTTTTATGGAGTTTGTGCTGTAAACAGCATATTTCAGAATAATTAACCCTGTCATTTTTTACTTAAAAGTTTGTTTTTAAAAATTGGAGCGCTTTATGTAGAAGGCAGAAGCTTAAATGCCGTAATAGATTGCATGAAGGCCAGAAGAAATTCGAAGGGCCGGTCCTGTTAACTCACAGGTCAAAATTACCATCAGTTAGCAGGAATTAAGACAGCCCAGCCAACCCAGGGGGAATTCTGCACTTGGTGGGAAAGATCTGGGGTCCCAACCAGGGCCTCTCGCCTGGCCGGGGTGGTGAGGTGAGCATCCGGGTCTGCAGGAATCATGCCTTTGGCAGGACATGTTGGATAATCATCTCCTTTTCCACGGAATAGCATCAGGAATGGATTAACCTGTGCAGCGACTTGAGGGACTCTTATCAGTGAATTGCTCAGATTTTCCGCCTGGTGGGTGAAGCGACCCGATCATCGTAGTCACTCCCAGGGGATTTTCCTTGAGATATATTTCTTGATTTGTTCTCAGATTTGTAGCCTACACTTGGTTTTCTTTGTTCTCAAAATACGAAAATTCTCCCCCGGCAAATTAAAGAAACCAGTGCTTTGCTGCGTTCCAAAGGCCCCTATGTTTTGGAAGAAATTCTCCCCAAGGTCAGGACTCAGAAGAGCCTTCTGCTGCTTCTCCTCCACCCCTTTTCCTCCCGTAACCCATGGAAAGCATCTTTCACCTCCTCTGTCTTAAGAAAACATTCAGGCGATAAATGCCTAGTGAATAATACATCCTGATGATGTTTATAAATGCACTGTGTTACTGTTGATACAGACATCCCCAATGTCTTGCAAGAAGAGGTGTATCTAGCTAGTCCCATTCGTGCATCAGACCAAAAGATTGGGTGACATGCTGAATGGTCCCCAAGGAAAAGGCAACCTTGAAAAATGGGTCGCCAACATCCCTCTCTTGGGGACTTTGTTGGGAAACTTCTAATGGCATTTCCCTTTCAGTTTCCGTGATCCTGTTCTGATTTCCTTTCCACATCGTAACACCAGTTGTTCCATCACGCAAGCCCAAGCATGCATAAAATTTATTTCATCGGGTATTTATGACTATGACTACTATTTACTCTCTCACAAATGGTCTCTTATGAAATGGAGAGTTTTTCTTGGGAGTTCAGTGATCCAGCAAGAAAAATCAATATTTGCCCAGAAAAAAAAAAAAGCATACACACAAACACTGACCAAAAGCTACATTCACTCTTCCAAAAGACAACTCGGAGACCAAAAAATAGGACAGTTCGTCCAGGGCCATCCTCCCAAGACACTACACTCAGGCAACCAGGAACATCTCTCATCTGACCCATTGGTTGAGTAAAAATAGGTTTCATCCTTTCTGTGCAATCTTCACACGCTCCCGTGACAGAGATTACTGTTCCCACTTTACAGGTGAGGTACCTGTGGTTTGAGAGGTATTGTCCAAGGTCTCATGGCCTGTGACAGCAGGGCTGGGACTTGTGCTCAGACCAAAGGCCATCACCCTCTTCCCACTACAGCAGGGAAGTAGCCAGACAGTCATAACATCCCACGTTATGGCTGTAGCCTCGAAATAATGATACTGACATCAATCAAGTTTGGGAACCATTCTGCATATTATCCAGATATTTTCTTTTTATAATCTTAAATATCAAGAATGACCATTTTTAATTCAACTATCTGAAGTTTGGTATGAATTAACCTTAAGATTCAAGTATTCATTTTTCTAATTTTGTTATAAAATTATTATTACTATTTTAGTAGTAATAGAACTTGGTTTAAAAACTTTGAAAAAAACTTGAAACCATACATAGAATTACAGAGTTAACCTTGATCCAAAGTTAATCACTATGCACAGGGTCATACCATGTATGTGTCTATGAAAACTTTGTAATTTTTCACAAACTGAGTCATTTAGATATACAGTGTTTACACCTCACTCATTTCAATAATATACATCCCACACCTTGTCTAAACCAGCATATTTACATTAACATCTTTCTTTTGAAAACTATGTAGTGCTATAACCTATACCACCTTCTCGTTGCTGACAAACACACAGGCTGTTTTTATTTGATGGCTGATTGTTTTCGTATCTCAAATATCATTATACTCAACATGTATTTGTCAGTATATGCATAGAGAAAATTCCCACAAAATAGTTGGGTTTACGCTTGATGCACTTTTAATTTTAATACATAAGGCTTTAATTGTCATTCAAATAATGTTTTATCAATAGATTGTTTCTAACAGTGCATGAGAGGTTGTTTTATCCCAGACCATGGGATATATCAAAATTTCAAACTTTTACCAGATTAGTAGGTAAACTGTGATATTTTATCTACTGTCCAATTTGCATTTCTTTAACTCTAGGTGAAGATAAGCATCTTTTCATCAGCTATTATTTTTGATGATTATTTAAAAACTTCCTGTTTATTTTTTTTCAGACAATCTTTAAGTTTCTTAGAAATATGTTACCAGCGTGATTCCTATGACCTTTGTAAATAACAAAAAAATAGCCCATAGTCTATCACATATATTGTAAAATTTTTCACTGGTTATATCTTTTGTATATGGCTCTGTTTACGATATTTTTAACAGCTTTAATTGAAACACAATAAACAGCAAATGTCTGAAGTATACAATGTGATAGCTTTTGACATCTGTTTTTACTGTTAACCATCTCACAGTCAAGATAATGGAGACGCCCATCACATTCTTTGTGCCCCTTGGTAATTGTCCCTCCCTCACCTCAGCACCTACCTACTATGATGGTTTCTATCATATATTACTATGCATTGTCTTGAATTTTATAAATATGAAAGTATAGAATGTAGTGTTTATTGTCTAGCTTCTTCCCTCATCATACTTATCTGATACTTGTTTATCTATTCCTCTATTGATGGACAGTTAGGTTGTTTCCATTTTTATGAACATTTGTGACAAACTGTTGTCTGGCCACATGCTTCCCTTTCTCTTAGGTGTAGGATTAACTTTCTAAGAAATTTCAAATTGATTTCCAAGGTGGTTATCCCATGTGACATCACCAGCAGCTAAGTATGAGAGCTCCAGTTTCCTCACATCCTTGTCAGCACTTAGTATGGTCAGTCTTTTTAATTCTAGTCATTTTAATAGATATTTATCTCATTGTGGTTTTTAGTTGCATTCCACTAATGACTAGTCACTTTGAGTATCTTTTCTTGTGTTTCTTTGCTATTCACACATCTTCATTGGTAGTGTTTACTAAGATCTTTTGCTCATTTACTTGTGGGATTGTTTGACTTCTGTTCTTTTCTCTTTCTTTTGGTTTGATTTCTTCTTATTATTTTTTTTTGCGGTACATGGGCCTCTCTCTGTTGTGGCCTCTCCTGTTGTGGAGCACACGCTCCGGACGCGCAGGCTCAGCGGCCATGGCTCACAGGCCTAGCTGCTCCACGGCATGTGGGATCTTCCCGGACCGGGGCACGAACCCGTGTCCCCTGCATCGACAGGCGGACTCTCAACCACTGCACCACCAGGGAAGCCCTTATTATTAAGTTTTGAGAGTCATTTATACATTCTGAATACAAGACTATATTATAATATTGTATATTCTTTATATTTAGATGTATTAGATGTGTGCTTTGTAAATATTTTCTCCACATCTGTGGCTTGTCTTTTTATTCTTTTAACGATATCTTTCAAAAAGGAGTTTTTGATTTTGATGAAGTCTGATATTGTTTTTTTTCTTTCATGGATTATGATTTTGTTGTATCTAAGAAATCTTTGCATAATCCAAGGACACAAAGATTTTCTCATATGCTTTCCTCTAGACATTTTAAAATTTAGGTTTTATACCTAGGAATATAATACATTTTTAGTTAACTTTCTATATGGTGCATGGTACAGATTAGAGTTCATGTTCATTTGTTCTTCATTTGGATATCCAATTGATCTATCACCATTCTTGCAAGGACTATTCTTTCTCTGGTGAATTGCCTTTGTACTTTTGTCAAAAATCAGTTGTCCCTCTATGTGTGGAATTATTTCTAGATTCTCTGTTCCATTACAATAATCTGCCCATCTTGATGACAATCCTCCACTGTATTGATTACTTAGCTTTTAATAAGTCTTGAAATCAGGTTGTGTTATTCTTCCAATTTTGTTCTTTTTACAGGGAGTTTTGATTATTCTATATCCTTTGCCTTTCTATATATATTTTAAAACAAATTTATCAGTTTCTAAGGGAAATGTCTGTTGAGATTTTGCTTTAATTGCATTGAATCTATTTACATATCACTATATGGAAAATTGTGATATCTTAACAGTATTGTGTCTTCTGAACCATGAACAATGTATGTATTTCCATTTATTTAGGTCTTTAATTTCTCTCAGATTTATTTTGTAGCTTTCAGGATGCAGTTCTTCATTTCTTTTCTCAGATTTATCACTATGTATTTCATATTTTTATGTTATTATAAATACGTAGTACTTATTTTAATGTTCTATTGTTTATTACTGGTATATGAAAATGCAATTGATTTTATGTATTGATCTTACATTCTGCAACCTTGCCAACCTCACTTACTAGATCTAGTAGACTTTTTATAGATTTCACTGGATTTTCTACATAGATAATTATGTTTTCTGTAAATATAGTTTTACTTCTTCCTTTACAATCTTGATATCTCTTACTTCTTTTTCTTGCCTTACTGCATTGGTTAGAAATAGAAATGATAAGAGCAGAAATCTTTCTTTCTCATCTTAGGGGAAAACATTCAGTTTTCACTTCTGAGTATGATGTTAGTTGTTGGTTTTTCATAGATGCCATGTTATTCCTAGTTTCTAGAAAATTTTTGCCAGAAATGGATGTTGAATTTTGTCAAATGCTTTTTCTGTGTCTATTGACATCATCATATATTTTTTCTTTTAGAGTGTTGATATGGCGAGTTACATTAATTGATTTTTGAAAGTTAAACCAACTTTGCATTCTGGGGATAAACCCACTGATCACAACGTATTATACATTTTAAATATTGTTAAAGTAATGTTTAGGATTTTTGCATGGACTTTTGTGGGTGATGTTGATCTGTCTTTTTCTAGTGCTTTCTTCAAGAAGGTTTGGATCTCAGCTCAGTATGATTGTGTGTGTGTAAGGTGGAGACAGCGGTGATACTTCTTTCTTGGGCAATCTACTTGAGCTCTAGGGGTAGTGGGCGTTCCTTATATCTGTTATGCTTATATTCTTTACATTTATCTTTACTTCTTACTAGCCAATCCTTTCTTACGCCATTGCCCAGTAATAGTTATTAATTCTTTTTTTTTGCCTCCAAAGGTTTTTTCCTTGTCCTTTTATTTCTTTTAAGCTCCATCAGGCAACTGTAAAACATAAAAAATTCCTGAGCAACAAAGCACAACAATATACAGCTGAGAAACAAATGAACCACTGAATCATCAGTCTGATGTATGACTTTAAAGAATGGACTATCTTGGGCCTCCCTGGTGGCGCAGTGGTTGAGAGTCCGCCTGCCGATGCAGGGGACGCGGGTTCGTGCCCCGATCCCGGAGGATCCCACGTGCCGCGGAGCGGCTGGGCCCGCGAGCCATGGCCGCGGGGCCTGTGTGTCCGGAGCCTGTGCTCCGCAGCGGGAGAGGCCACAGCAGTGAGAGGCCCGCGTACAGCAAAAAAAAAAAAAAAAGAATGGACTATCTTTTTATTAGTAAGGGTTTCAGACCAAGCAAGAATTTCAAAGATAGAGGCAAAAGCAAAACAAGCTCTTTAAATAACTACAGACATGATTCTGAAGAAATGTCTTTGTATGTACACAGTGTGCAAAGGACTATTGGTCTGGCATATAATGAACTTTTTCCATTCAAATAACTGGTTTCTCTTTCCTGATTGGACACTGCCTGATACAATTATAGCTGTATAATATGTTTTATTATTTGGTAGAGGTAATTATCCTTCATTACATTTTATTTTCAAATTTTCTTGAATAGTCTCAGGTTTGTTTACAGTTGAAATTTTGTATAACTGTATCAAAATGAAAGAAATTCATTAAATTCCAAAATTTATGTATGTGAAATAGACTTCTTTACAATTATATTGAGTCTTCTTACTGAAGAACAAAGAAATGCTTCCATTTTTTCAAGCATTTTTTAGATCCTTCGTAAGAATTTTGACTGCATATTTGTTACGTTTATTCCAAAATATTTTATCTTTAGCTTATCTTGGTCTACGTTCCTTGGTAGCTTATCTTTATCTTATCTTCATTTATTTTATTTACTTATTTTCATTTATTTTATTTTTTTATTTTTAGCTGTGTTGGGTCTTCCTTGCTGCCCGCGGGCTTTCTCTAGTTGCGGTGAGCGGACTTCTCATTGCGGTGGCTTTTCTTGTTGCAGAACACGGGCTCTAGGCATGCGGGCTTCAGTAGTTGTGGCTTGCAGGCTCTAGAGCACAGGCTCAGTAGTGGTGGCACACAGGCTTAGTTGCTCTGCCGCATGTGGGATATTCTCGGACAAGGGATTGAATCCATGTCCCCTGTATTGGCAGGCGGATTCTTAACCACTACACCACCAGGGAAGTCCCTCTTCATTTATTTTAATGGGACATTTTCTTTCATCTGGTTACCATTTGTCTCAGGAAACTCTTGTTCACATAGTTTTATTTCTTCTTTGACTCAAGAGTGTTTAAAAGAAAAAGTAGTGATAGATTTATAGGTAGTTGGATGTGTGTTTGATGGATTTGGAGGGGGTTTTTTGCTTTCATTTTAAATATTAATTTTCAGTTGTATTGGACAACGATGAGAGAATGTATCTGTAGTATATCAGCCTTTAAAAATGTATTGACTTTTTTTTTTTTTTTTTGGTAATCCAAGGGTACTTGTATTTTTTTAGAAATGGAAACCACCAGAGTCTCTGCATTAGAGGTGGAAAGACTGATCATTATGTTTAGATCTTTTTATGTAAAGGGAAAGATAGTATTTTTCTGTAAAGGGAAAGTGGGTGTTATAGTCTGTGTTACAAATACTCAACTCTGCCATAGTAGCATGAAAGCAACCACATGCAATAGCACAAACATGGTTGTATCTGTGTTCCAGTAAAACTTTATTTACAGAAACGAAGACTGCAGACGCCTGGTTTAAAAGACAACTGATGAATATGTTTTAGGACCTAAAGGAGGAAGATCAACTGTCCTCTTTCCTTTTTCTATCAGGCTTGTTTAGCATATAAGTTTTCTGTCTATGTTGAAAGAACAGAGAATCTGATGGGGGATAGAGAAAAAGCCAACAGCCCAGCCCTGGGTGGCCAGGACCCCTCCCATACAAACTGAGGGGCTCCAGCACAGAGGCAGGCTCCATTCTGCTCCCCTGTTCTCCCTTCCCTTGAGTGACTCTCAAGTGCCACTCGAGGGACTGAATTGCGGGCCTTTGGACAATGCCTTTAATATTGAGTTGGTACAGGACCATGAGCACAATCCTAGCTTTGAATCCTGGCTCTTAAATACATGATCTGTTACCTAACCTCTCTGAGCCTAAGTTTCCTATGTGTAAGCTGAGTATAATAAAGCCAGCTTTGCATGGTTATTCTAAGGATAAAATGAATGAATGAGGTAAAATCCTCTGCACATAATAGGAACTTTAACAAATATTGCTTCATCTACCTTTTAAATACACACACACATATACACAGAGATTGTCCTTCCCTTTGTTTTTGCCTGGCTTTTTTTTTGAAATGATCTCATTGTTTTTTTTTACCGGTTATTTTTGACTGGTTCACAATCTCCTACTATATAGCAAATCAGAACTGGTCCTAAGACTGCTCCGTGAGCTTCACTGCCTGAAACCAGTATCTAAAAATCCCATTACAATTTTATTTTTAAGGTGTTTACTACTGGCCCAAGAGTAGGATACTATGATTAAAAGCAGCACAGAGAAAAATTTAAATTTTATAAATCTCTCAAATAAGAGAATTGTCTTTCGTGTAGATTTGAACATAAGTGGAGTTGATTTTTTTCCTTTAATTTTAACAATACTAATTTCACTCACATGAGCCTTCCCCCAACATTTCATATATATTTTAATTCTGGAAGGGAAGCTCTTGAGTTCTCCTGGGTTAGTTCTCACTCTACATATGTATGACTGTATGTGTGTGTGTATTTATATCATATTATATTACCTTATATTTACATATGTAGGAATTTTTTTGCACTTGAATTGAGAGTAAGTTATAAACAACTTAAAACTTTAAGCACTTCAGTATGTGTCTATTAAAAATGCTCATAATCTCCTACATAATCACAATAGAAACCATTCTTAAGAAATTTTACATTGTTTTAATCCATGCAGTCAATATTCACATCTTCCCAGTGGTCCCCCAAATGTCCTCTTTCGCTTTATTTTTTTTTTTCAGCTTGGGAAGGGATGATTTCTAATGTCTACCTTTCATTCTTTGAGGTGTCCGGCCCCAGTGGCACCTGTTCATTTTGCCCAGGTAGGAACCACTCTGCTCCTTGCCTGAACCTGGCCGGCTGTAACGGGGCGACCTGGCTCCGTAGAGAGAAGCTAACTCCATGTGGTGGGACGTAGGTCTGCCTCTGGCCCCGTTGACTTCCCTTTGCCAGGCAGACTTTGTATTTTTTTTCTTTTAATTAAGGTTTATCTTTTTCCAAGTACTCAGCCCTTCCCTGGGCTTGTAGTTTATTAATGAGCCATCAGATTGTTTTGGTTAAAAAAAAAGAAGAATCAAGGTTTGCATTTTAAAAGGTAGTAGACACCAAAGGGCATTTTTAGGGCAGGGGTTCAGCCCCAACTAACTGAAGTGAAGCCTTGATTTGTTCCTTGTCTCGAACTATGAGAACACACTATGCTCAGAAAAACGTTGATGACAAAAATTTCTCTTCGTTTCTGTTTAATCTGTGATTTGTGGCATGCGAACAGGAGTAATCACTTAAATGGGTGAGGCTCAAAAAAGCAATTGAGCTGACCCGGGAGTCTGATTTCCTCTGGGATGTCTTCTGGAGCGCAGAGGTCAACAGCAGAAACAATAACTAAGGGCTCTCTCGGCCTCTCGGCCTGTGGCTATTTTCCATCCTAGAGGGTAATTTGCCAAAGTAAACTCTTGTAGATGGATGGGGCCTCTCCCCAGTCACTTTCCATGCAGCTTTAGCTGGTAATGTAATTGCTGTACAGATCACGGAGGTCCAGCCCCCCAAAGGAAGAAGTACTTCATAATCTAAGTCCAGGAATTAGCCAGTATTGTAGAATCTTACAGGTAAATACAACCCAACATGGAGCTGTCTTCTCATTCCTATAATTCCACACGGCTTCCAGTTCCCATGAAACATAGATTGTTTTCAATCTTACTAAGGTTTGGGGGGTTGCAAAGGGATATTACAGAAAGGGGTCTCCACCTTTGCTGGCTTCCGTCTGTTCTTCTCCATCTCTGAGTTTCTCACCATCTCTCCTCCCAAAAGAGAAAATTGTAGTGTTAATATCCAGAACAACTCAGCTCAGCTGGCTTCTGCATTTAAATTTGCACATGTCTCCCTGGCACAGTGCTTAGCAAACAAAACCCTTTAACTTCTACTGGAGAGTACACTCTATGAGGGAAAAGACTACCTGCTTTCTGCCCTCCAGAAGCTTACACTCTAGTAAGGGAGAGTGATTTCCATTGATTAAGGATACATGAAGGAGAAAGAAGTACAGGGACTTCCCTGGCGGTACAGTGGTTAAGGCTCTGCGCTTCCACTACAAGGGGCACGAGTTCAATCCCTGGTCGGGAAACTAAGATCCTACATGCCACGTGGTGTGGCAAAAAAAAAAAAAAAAAGTACATACTACAACTTCTATGTGTTTGTTTACGTTAACATTTCTATTAGTGACAAATTGAGAAAGACAACCCCACATCTTCCTTGACAGAGTTACAGCCCTTAGATTATGAGGGATGGAGACCCCACTCCAACCTAACTTTGGTTTAAGCTGGGAGAGGCCTGGCCTCCTCTGAGGCTGGGGAATTTGGGAGGTCGAGCGAGCTTTAGGTGTCGTTTATTTCAGTGTTGTTGTCACATGGCCAGGATCACAGTGCTTATCTTTGGGGCTGTATCCCGGGCTCAGCTGTAGGTGGCAGTCCCCACAGCTTCAGTCTCAGACGAAGTGGAGAAGAGTCGATGCTCCCATAGATCCAACTGAAGCCTCACAACTGAGAATCACCAGGTCTGTTTAACCTGACTTGTGTTATCCCCGTCCTGGAACTGACCAACATGTGGGGGGAGAGGGATGGGGGCAAAGATGTGCTGACTGACCTAGCCTAGGGCATGGTCTTCCCCTGAGGGTACAGTCAATGCTACATGAGTAGAGAGTAGGATGAAGTGCTCTTCCAAAAGGAATTTGAAATGCAGTGGCGAACAAACGCTGATATCTACTACAGCAAGTAGTGTAAAGTAAACCATGGGCAGAGGAATTATATCCTACCTGTGAAACACTGAGGTGACCCCAGGTCCCCCAAGGCAATGTGAACCCTTACCTGTCCTCCTCGGCTGCCAACACTGGTCCATCCTCCTGACTCTGGGATGTTATCAACACAGGCTGGACAGCTGGTCATCAGGATCCCAAGGTGTGCATCCTGTGTTCAGAGCAGGTCACCTGCCCTACAGCCCAGTGCCCCCAGCCATGGAGCAGCACTCACAGGCCTGCTCCCTTGACATGGGACAGATATGGTTCTCATCCTTTGGGGTTTAAAAGGCCTGTCCCATTTCTCTACCCCAGAACCTCACCCCCGCAAGCTGAGGTGCTGTGTGGGATTGGGTTCACTGAAGGACAGTGAAACTTTCCCGCCTCACCATCTTTGGTCGCTTGGTTTTTATTTTTAATTTTGTTAATGGTAGTCATATGTTGTATTGTTCAAGAGCCACAACTGTTGCTGCTGTCTGCTACTACTGGTACCCCTGTTATTATTACTGTTACTGATCCTGCTGTTCTTGTTAAAAAATGACAGTCTACCAGAAGTCCAGAAGTAGGAAACAGAGAATAAGAATTTGACCATGATTTCCAATATTATCTAAGACAAAGACCTCTGGCAAACCAAGTCAGGAATCAGTTGTGTGTCTGTGATGGATCTGTGAATGGGAGGGGCTTGGAGCATGTCTCACGTGAGTGTTCTGGTCAACTAAAGGCTTTTGCCCAATCAATTGGTGTGATGCTCCATGGAACTTTCTCTTCTAAATCTCCCTGGAGCAAATTGTTCCCCCAGATTCTGATGGCACCCAGAAAACGGCCTAATTAGACCCAAATAGAAATAGCCTCCTGAGTGTTTGCCATTTGATTTTGCTTCCGAAAACCAATGATTTTACGCTTTGCAACTCCTGCCTCTGTTGTTATTATGGCTTCCAAGAAGTTCTTCAGTGTTGGATTATGAGTTCCTTGATGGTGTTTGTAATAACCTGCTGCTCGAATGTTTTGTCAACAAAACATTGTCTGGGTTTTGAATCTAGGGAATGGGGGTTTTATCAGGCTGAAATATCCCCAAACAATCTAATGAGAAACCTTTCCCTCCAAATCACATTTGCTAGATGACTGACTCTATTATTTAAATTTTGTGTGGCTTTTGATACATTAGGAAGGGTGCTTGGAGAAACATAAACTTATGATTATTGTATCAAATTGGAAAATCCTTGTGCTGAGCAGACACTGGCTGTTTTCCATCTATTTCCATAACTGCATTTAAAAGGCATTAAGTGTTGTGATTGTGGGTGATTTTTGTTTGGGTCTCGTCATCAATTTGATATATAATGGCATAAATTTCAAAGATACATTTTTATGGTGCTGCATTTGGGAATGAGAACGTTACCGTTCAGCATGAGACTCGCGGAAAGGACGATGCCGCGTTCATGATAACGAGCTTACGAAACGTTCCACCTTCAAGAACGTTCCCGTCCATTCATCACTCTCTCCGCTTGCACTCTCGTTCTAGGAAAGCAGTGCATTAATCTCCATGACTGTTATGATCACTGGTCTCATTTTCTCTGAGACTGTTTCACACTCATTCAGAGCCAGTACAGCCCAGAAGGTGGAAAGACATGGAATGTTTGGCCTCATTTTCTTAGCCAGCTTACAGGGACTTCCATTACCCGCTAGGTGAAAACTCTTTTAGTCTCCAGCTCTGAATGGAAATTCCTGGGTCAGGCTATGAGACCCTGTGGTGTCATCGTACAGAAACACCAAACAGAGTTTGAAGTCTTCAAGCCTTTCCATTGTGGTGCCAGTGAGTTTTGCGGAAGGGAAAAGGGACCTAGAACAGTTGTTTTCACTAAGGAAACAACAGACACAAGTGCAAGAAGCCCCGCCTCCCCTTCCGCCCAAACCTCAAAAGACCCACAGAATATTACTCAGCCATAAAAAGGAACGAAATAGTGCCATGGTGTGGATGGCCCTAGAGATTGTCACACAGAGTGAAGTAAGTGAGAAAAAGAAAACCAAATGTTGTATAATATTACTTATATGTGGAATCTAGAAAAATGGTACAGATGAACTTATTTGCAAAGAAGAAATAGAGTCACAGATGTAGAGAACAAACTTATGGTTACCAAGAGGGAAGGGGGGAGGTGGGACGAATATGGAGATTGGGATTGACATATATACACTACTATATATAAAATAGATAACTAATGAGAACCTACTGTATATCACAGGGAGCTCTACTCAATGCTCTGTGGTGACCTAAATGGGAAGGAAGTCTAGAAAAGAGTGGATACATGTATATGTATAACGGATTCACTTTGCTGTAGAGCAGAAACTAACACAACAGTGTAAATCAGCTATACTCCAGTGAAAATTAATTTTTAAAAAAGATCCATAGAAATGGAAAGGTGACAGCAGGATCCACGAGGCTCATAGGTTAAGACAACCTGTGTGTAACTTACATTGGGAAGAAAGTAAGAAGAGGAAAGCCTCCAATTAGACATCCCAAATTAAATAATGCAGGGATACGGTTGGTGATGTAGCTGAGAGAGGCAGCCCCAGTGGAGAGGTAGGCACAGTTAGGGGCTGGGGAGGGCACCCCAGTAAAAGATAGGTGGCCTCTGTCTGCAACAGCAGTGATGGGATCCTTCCCCGACCGACGCTGCTGCCTAAGAAAGCAGGTGAAAGGGTCGTTGTACTTTGAGTGGGTGAGTCCTCAGATTCATGCCTGATGAATTGTTGGTAACCATATTGTAAGAGGAATAGTAACACATTGTAGGGTCTCCAGAGAAGAGAAACCAAGAAACTCAAAACTGGGGGCTTCCCTGGTGGCACAGTGGTTAAGAATCTGCCTGCCAATGCAGGGGACACGGGTTCAAGCCCTGGTCCGGGAAAATCCCACATGCTGCAGAGCAACTAAGCCCATGTGCCACGAATACTGAGCCTGCACTCTAGAGCCTGCATGCCACAACTACTGAAGCCCGCGTGCCTAGAGCCTGTGCTCCACAAGAGAAGGCACTGCAATGAGAAGCCAGTGCACCACAACGAAGAGTAGCCCCACTCGCTGCAACTAGAGAAAGCCCATGTACAGCACCGAAGACCCAATGCAGCCAAAAATAAAATAAATAAATTTATAAAAAAAAAACAAACTCAAAACTGAGTCTTCTAAGGACTGTCAAGGACTTTTCATCTGAGAGTCAGAAGGTTCAATAGCAAAGAGAAGAAGGGAGTAGCTTTCTTCACCTACTTAGAGTGGAATTCAACATCCATGTGATCGTAGAGTAGGTATGAATGGTAGTTATAGAGAAACCTTTTAGGTTTTTTGTTTTTATTTGTTTGCCTTTTAATGAAGGAAGTATGAACTTCCTTCATGTATGAGCAGTGAGTTCCACATCTAAAATATGTTCAGATGAGTTAACTACTTTTCAGGGACATTTTAGAGCAATTTCTCAAAATGTGGTGGTCCCTGGACCAGCATCACCATCATCATCATCACCCTGGACCTTGTTAGAAGTGCAGATTCTCAGGCCCCCACCCCAGACCTACTGTTCGGAGGCGCCACCCCAGACCTACTGAGTTAGAAGATCTGGGAATGGGGCCCCGCTGGCTGCATTTTAACAAGCCCTCTTGTTTACATCGATAGGTGCTAAATTTTGAGACCCAACATTGCAGTGGAATATTTGCATGTCTGTCCTGCCCTCCGGACACTGAACTTCTCACCTCATCCTCATGTCATCAGTGTCTGTCACAGTGCTTGGAGCATGATAGGTACACCCTCCTTAACTGATGGATGAACAAACGCCTCACAAATCAAACAACAAAACAAACGTCTTGAGAATCCTGATAGGATTCTCAAGTGTGGTCCTTAAAGTCTGTGCAGCATATGAACATGGAATTCTTGTTACAAATGCAAATTTGTAAGCCCCTACCCTATCCCACTAATACATACACACCTATGGCAACCAAATCTCTGTGGTAGGACCCAGACCCTATCCCACTAATACATACACACCTATGGCAACCAAATCTCTGTGGTAGGACCCAGGGATGTGTATTTTAATTACTTAAATAATTATATGTATTCATTCTTTTCTTTTCAAAAATTTACATATTTATAGAACAGGTAATAAATTCATCCACATGGTTCAAGATTCGAACCATACAAATGAGGATTAAAAAAGAGTAAATCTTCCTGCACCCTAAACTCCCCCACCTACCCAGATCTCCTCCTACAGTGCAGTCACATGAAGCAGGGCTTGATTCGTTTGTTTGTTTTTCATATATCCTTTCAGACCTTTTATACTTACACAAGCAATTACACACATACACACACAACACAAAAGGATCATATGGCAGAGTTTTGTCTCTCCTCTCAACTATATATCACACCAAGTGTGATTCTTTTAACTGTTGGTGGGAATGTGAAATGGTGCAGCCACTCTATAAGACAGTTTTCAGGTTCCTAAGAAAATAAAAAATAGAATGACCGGGTGATCCAGCAATCCCCCACCTCTGGGTATTTATCCAATGGAAACAGAAAACACTAACTCAAAAGGATACATGCTCACCCATGTTTATTGCAGTGTTATTTACAATAGCCAAGAGATAGAAGTAATCTAAGTGCAAACAAACTTTTAAGAATTACTATTTTGGATTTTGGGGACAGAATTCGAAACATGAGTTCCCATAAGTAAGTTATATATTCTTCAGATAGTCCTCAGTTAAATGTTAGTTTATCCCACCTCTAGAACCTCAAAGTTTTGAATCAATAGAGTCTGAATTCATATTTAATTGATGCTTAATTTTAGACTCTTATTTTGCATATCTGTCGTGTGTCTCCCTTGAATGTGGTAAAACCACTCAGGACATGAAACCAGGTCTTTTCTTTCGGTTCATACATCCGCAGTACTCGGGGTAGTGGTACCCGGCATGTGATTGACACTCGGTGAGTAACTGTTGAGTGAGTGAAGAAGCCTGTAGTTTGGATGGCTGACTATCAGCGGCTTAGCAGAATCCTAAGTCCTGAAGTTCAGGGGCTTGTGAGGGAGACAGAAATTTCAAGCCTCGGTTCCTCGATTCACAGCGACTCTTTCTAGGTGTGTAGAGCCCAACTATTGGCAGCAGCGTGGTCAGCAGTTGAGGTCAGGGAGTCAGCACATGCGCAGTGGAAGGTCTGCTCTGTACAGAGGCAGCTGCTTGTCATAAGAGAGCTGCCAGCAACCAAACAGAGCAAATGAACAAAATCCATAAACCCAGCACACAAAACCGAGCTTCATCCAGCCATCCCCTCAGGGCACATTCCGGCTTCAACTCTGGTAAGACTCCTATATTTACAGTTTGAATTCACAGCTCCCTGATCTCTCAAATTGATGATGAAAATTAGACACATGTCTAATATTTCTTAACGTATGCAGGTTCTCTTGCCTGTTAATCAGATAAAGTGAAGCAAATGGAAGTTACGAATTTTTTTTCCCTGCTAATGTATCCTCCCTCAGATGCAGAGATTGAACTGAAAAGACTCTCTGTGAAACCTGCGTCTATCAAGTAGGTTCTCCCAGGGCCTTTGAAAGACAGATAACAAGCTGGGGTTATTAAAGGGTAAAGCCTCAAGCTGTCATCTAAAGACAGGGCGTGTTGGAAATAAGACTAAAGGCCCTGGAATGGTTGGAGTCTAGCAGATGAGGCGGTATAAATAGCTGAATCAAAGGATGCCTATTCTGAGTTGTCCTTTTCGCTGGGCATTCTTGCAGGGAGCAGTGCTTGGGGCGGGTCTGCTTCATCTTGGGGAGGGAACCAGTATGGACCAAGCTAGACCACATACCCCCCCATGCCCTCCCCACCACTGTATGGTCCTCTGGTTTGCAGGCATCCCACATCTATTCCAGTGCCTCAGCCTGAAGGACTGGCATAGAGATAAAGTGCAGACAGCAGCTCCAGGAGGCCTCATGACATATGGATACAGAAGGACTCCGCATGAAACCAGCTGAAACGTGGCAGAAATCAAATTTGTGAGAGTAAGAGTTGAAATCATATTGTACTAAAACACTTTCTTTAAAAAACATCTCCAAAAACATTCAATAGAAGATTTTTATGCCTCCACAATGTCTCTCTTACACATGGAGTGGAAAAGTTTCTGCTGTCATCTGATGGATTCCCAGAATTCTGCTTCTGTGCCTCAGATTCACTCTCTGACTTTAGTTCAATTCAACAGATACTCAGTCATCACCTAATACAGCCAAGACACTATGTTTAAGCACCTTGAGGATGTATACATGAACAAGGTGAGAGACATAAATACTTGTGATGGAAAGGGCCTTAGAGATCATTATGGTGACCCATAAATACTGGGTCACCACTATGTGCCGAGCTTTGCTTCCCTCTAGAAAACTAAAGAGATGGCAATAAGCCAAGACAGGCAAGATCTCTGGTTCCTGGGGTCCAGGGGCATGTTCTAGAATCACCTGAAAAGCTTATAAGATGCCCATGCCAGGACTTCACGCCACCTTGAAGATTCTGATTTGGTCGGTTTTCATAGAATCATGGCAACACAGGTAATTCTGATATATCTCCTGCCTTGGAACCAGTAATGTAGCACCATTTTACCAGCATTAAGTTGAGGGAACTAGGGCTCAGAGAGAAGTTGTGTTGTTCCCAAGGATATATACTGCTTAATGCCAAGTCATGCTGGGACCTTGAATTTCATACTACACTACACCCTGGCCTGGTAGATAAAAAGACATGTACACAAGTGATCATAAAAGTAGGTAAAACTTGACAGAGGCTCTAGGAAAGGTTCAGAGTACCTGAGGATATAGGTGGGGAGACCACTTCTAGGATGGTAATCTAAGATGCCAGATGAAAAGCACCTTAGAGGCCTTGGAGAATGATGGGGATTGTGTAAATTTTTAAATAAGGAAGTGTGAGTCCTCCAGTTTTATTATTTTTCAAGACGATTTTGGATATTTATGATCCCTTGCAACTCCATATGAGTTTTAGGATTGGTTTTTCATTTCTGCAAAAAAAAAAAAAAGCCATGGGGATTTTGATAGGAATTGCGTTGAATCTATAGACTGCCTTGGAACATATTACCATCTTAATAATATTAAGTCTTGCAGTCCATAAACAGGGATGTTTTTCCAATTATTTAGGTCTTCTTTAACTTCTTTCAGCGTGTCTTGTCAATTTCAGTATGTATGTCTTCCTTAAATTCATTTCCAAGTATTTTATTCTTTTGATGCTATTGTAAATGAAATCATTTTCTTAATTTCCTTTCTGGATTGTTCATTGCTAGGATATAGAAATCCAACTGATTTTTGCATGTTAATCTTAATATGCTATGACTTTGCTCAATTAGTTTATTAGCTGTAGTGGGTTTTTAAAAATAGGTTCTCTAGGATTTTCTGTCTATAACATCATGGCATCTGTGAATAGCTGTACTTCTGCCTTACAGTTTGGATGCTTTTATTTCTTTTGCTTGCCTGATTGCTCTGACTAGAACTGCTAGTACTATGTTGAAAAGAAGTGGACACAATAGACTTGCTTGTCTTACTCCCAATCTCAGAGGAAAAACTTTCAGTCTTTCACCATTGAGTATGACATTAAATGTGTTTTTTTCGTAAGTGCCCTTTACCAGGTGGAGGAAGGTTTCTTCTATTCCTAATTCTTTGAGTGTTTTTATCATGAAAAAAAATGTTGGATTTTGTCAGAGGTTTTTCTGCATCAATTGAGAAGATCGTTTGTTTTTTTCCCCTCCTTTCTATTAATATGCTTATTACTTTGGTTGATTTTCCTATACTGAACCACTGTTGCTTTCCTGGGATAAGTCCCACTTGGTCATGGTGTATAACCCTTTTAATATAATGCTGGATGGATATGGAGGGATTCTTTCTTAAGTAATTAAATTAATCTAGTACATAATATTGTTACCAGTTAGAATACTGGTGAAGGAGGGCACATGATTGAAGGGGAAAGATTGCAATTTTACGTCTTACATGGATACAGGAATAGCAAGCAGGGAAATTAGAAAGGAAAATGCAGACTTTCTTCTTATAGGCTTGAAGAAATCTCTGAAAAGACTCTGTTAAGGCCTTATGCTGCAAAAAAAAAAAAAAAAAAGACTGCTATAAGCCCTGACACATGGTGAAGCTTCAAAATCCCAGGCGATACATGGGAAAAGAATCTAAAAAAGAGTGGATAGATGTATATGTATACCTGATTCACTTTGCTGTACACCTGAAACTAACACAACATATACAATAGTACATCAACTATACTCCAATAAAAAAAAATTTTTAAGGTACAAACTTCCAGTTATAAGATAAATAAGTACTAGGGATATATCGTACAACATGATAAATATAATTAACACTGCTCTGCATTATATATGAAATTTGTTAAGGGAGAGTAATCCTAAGAGTTTATATCACAAGAAAAAAATTTTTTTCTACTTCTTTAATTTTGCACCTGGATGAGATGATGGATGATCATTAAATTTACTGTGATAGTCACTTCATTATGTATGTAAAGCAAATTGTTATGCTGGACACCTTAAACTTATACAGAGCTCTCTGTCAATTATATATCAATAAAACTGGAAGAAAACAAAACAAAACAAAATCCCAGGTGAGTGCTGTCATTCGTGCACCATGGCATGGATAATCGTGAACAAGGTCTGTGCAGTAGATGATAATTAAGTTAAAATAAGTTGATGAGTAATTTCTGTGTCTATAATTCTCTGTGCGCGTATGATTCATTTGTATTCCTGTCCTCTATGGCTGCCTAACAAGCCACTCCAAAACTTAGTGGCTTAAAATAAGAGTAAACTTTTTATTATCTCTGGCAGTGTCTGTGGGTTAGGAATTTGGAGAAGGTTCAAATAGGCAGTCTTGGCTTGAGGTCTCTCAGTTCAGTCAAACAGGAACTGGCCAGGCATCTCTCTGTCTTGGTTTAGTCTAAAGAGCTTCTCCATGTGTTTTTCCCACATGGGCTGCCTTGAGCTTCCTCATGACATGGTGTCCTCCCAGGGGAAGGACTTTGGTCTGGCTGTTTAGAACTCCAGCTTGAGTGCCCCAGGGTACCAGGTGAAGCTGTACCTCTCATATGACAGCCTCCAAAGTCACGTGGCATCACTTCCACCATAGCCTGTGGACTGACCCATCACGAAGGTTGGCCAGATTCAACAGAGGGGATGTGGACCCCATCTCTCCAGGACAAGAGAATCAAAAACTCACAGGAGGGCTTCCCTAGTGGCGCAGTGGTTGAGAGTCCGCCTGCCGATGCAGGGGACATGGGTTTATGCCCCAGTCTGGGAGGATCCCACATGCTGCGGAGCGGCTGAGCCCGTGAGCCATGGCCGCTGAGCCTGCGCGTCTGGAGCCTGTGCTCCGCAGCGGGAGAGGCCACAACAGTGAGAGGCCCGTGTACCGCAAAACAAACAAACAAACAAACAACCTCACAGGACTGTTTTCAAACTGCCACAATTTGCTTGACTGAATCCTTGAATGCTATTTTTATTTAATTGATTGGAAAATTTAATTCCCCGATACTGAAGCATGAGCTTCGTTGTGTGGCCCATAGAGCTGCAGCAAAGCAAAACTATGCACCCAGTGGTGGCAAGCAGAATGCCCAGGAGGAAACGATGCACTTCTTGAGTCCTGCGTTTGCAGCCCACGCACAAAGTGAGAACTTCACAAAACATTGCTACTCCCAATACAGATACATAAAACCCATCTTCCAGGAAACAACGTTCCATGTTTCTTCGTGCGAAGTTTAAGAAAATGCCATAAAACATCATCCGATCAAGGCCCTCGCAGTACCTGTGGCTGACACTTATTTGCTATTTTCATTTGTATGAACCATTTCACCATCCCACAGAGCGCAAACAGCTGGTTAGTCCTTAATGAACACGATGATACAAGAATGATGTTCCACATGCACTCAGGAAGGTCTCGCTGGATAAATAAAAGGTTGCTCATTTATTTATGATGCAAAAAAATCCACTGTGCATTCGGCAGAAAGAATCATCAATTATTTATTCAGAACACTCTGTCTCCAAGTATAGCTTTTTGTGTGCACAAGGCATGACTGCTGTTATTACTCTAAAACATGTAATTTTCTTTTTGATGGTGGTGGATGTACTCTCACAAAGCATGTGGCGCTGTGGTAACCTGTGCATTTGATAAAGGATTTCTAGTTGACCGTGCCCTTTTCATCCAATCCCCATGTTGCCCTGTACTCAGAAACCCAGGAGTTGTGACAGATGCATATCAGGAGTGCATTCATTCACGAGAAATCTCATTCCCTCTCTCTACCCCCAGGACAGAACTACTGCATCACGACATCATTAATTAAACCCTGGGAGCAAACACCTTCTCAGGCATCACTCCTTACCCTAACCTTAGTGAGGGCATGATTCTCAAAGGTATTTAAAGGTATTTTAAACTGACTTTCCTTCCGCTTAACTCTCTACATCCATCACATCCCATTGTCAGATCAGAGAACCTGGTTTCCAAGGTCTGTGTGGAAAGCGTAAAGAACTGAAATCGGGTTATCAACAGCCTAGTGTGTGAGCTCTCCAAGGAGTTCATTCATCCCCCAGTGCATATACAGCGGCCACCTCACTGCTGTGCTCACTTAGTAGGAGACTAGGGGAAGGTACATCACGTGGGCCAGGAATTACTCCTCTTCCAGACACCTGTCAAGGGCTTTCTTTATTTTTATCTTTTATTTTTTAAAAAAATTTATTGGAATATAGTTGATTTGCAATGTTGTGTTCCTTTCTGCTATACAGCAAAGTGAATCAGTTATATATACATACATATATATATACATCTACATATATACACCATATATGCATATATACACACATATATATATACATCTCCACTTTTTTTTAGATTCGTCAAGGGCTTTCTTTTTACATCTTTATTGGAGTATAATTGCTTTACAATGGTGTGTTAGTTTCTGCTTTATAACAAAGTGAATCAGCTATACATATACATATGATTCCCATATCTCTTCCCTCTTGTGTCTCCCTCCCTCCCACCTTCCCTATCCCACCCCTCTAGGTGGTCACAAAGCACAGAGCTGATCTCCCTGTGCTATGCGGCTGCTTCCCACTAGCTATCTATTTTACCTTTGGTACTGTATATATGTCCATGCCACTCTGTCACTTTGTCACAGCTTACCCTTCCCCCTCCCCATATCCTCAAGTCCATTCTCTAGTAGGTCTGTGTCTTTATTCCCATCTTACCCCTAGATTCTTCATGACATTTTTTTTCTTATATTCCATATATATGTGTTAGCATACGGTATTTGTCTTTCTCTTTCTGACTTACTTCACTCTGTATGACAGACTCTAGGTCCATCCACCTCACTACAAATAACTCAATTTCGTTTCTTTTTATGGCTGAGTAATACTCCATTGTATATATGTACCACATCTTCTTTATCCATTCATCTGATGATGGACACTTAGGTTGTTTCCGTCTCCTGGCTATTGTAAATAGAGCTGAAATGAACATTTTTGTACATGACTCTTTTTTTTTTTTTTTTTTTTTGGTACGCGGGCCTGTCACTGTTGTGGCCTCTCCCGTTGCGGAGCACAGGCTCCGGACGTGCAGGCTCAGCGGCCATGGCTAACGGGCCCAGCCGCCCCGCGGCATGTGGGATCCTCCTGGACCGGGGCACGAACCCGCGTCCCCTGCATCGGCAGGCGGACTCTCAACCACTGCGCCACCAGGGAAGCCCCCATGACTCTTTTTGAATTATGGTTTTCTCAGGGTATATGCCCAACAGTGGGATTGCAGGGTCATATGGTAATTCTATTTGTAGTTTTTTAAGGAACCTCCATACTGTTCTCCATAGTGGCTGTACTAATTCACATTCCCACCAGCAGTGCAAGAGTGTTCCCTTTTCTGCACACCCTCTCCAGCATTTATTGTTTCTAGATTTTTTGATGATGGCCATTCTGACTGGTGTGAGATGATATCTCATTGTAGTTTTGATTTGCATTTCTCTAATGATTAATGATGTTGAGCATTCTTTCATGTGTTTGTTGGCAGTCTCTATATCTTCTTTGGAGAAATGTCTTTTTAGGTCTTCTGCCCATTTTTGGATTGGCTTGTTTGTTTTTTTTGTTATTGAGCTACATGAGCTGCTTGTAAATTTTTGAGATTAATCCTTTGTCAGTTGCTTCATTGCAAGTATTTTCTCCCATTCTGAGGGTTGTCTTTTGGTCTTGTTTATGGTTTCCTCTGCTGTGCAAAAGCTTTGAAGTTTCATTAGGTCCCATTTGTTTATCTTTGTTTTTATTTCCATTTCTCTAGGAGGTGGGTCCAAAAGGATCTTGCTGTGATTTATGTCATAGAGTGTTCTGCCTATGTTTTCCTCTAAGAGTTTGATAGTTTCTGGCCTTACATTTAGGTCTTTAATCCATTTTGAGTTTATTTTTGTGTATGGTGTTAGGGAGTGTTCTAATCTCATACTTTTACATGTACCTGTCCAGTTTTCCATCAAGGGCTTTCTTGATGCAGAGGGTGGGAAGTTCCCCTCATGTGAGTTTTGGGTGGCTGCCTAGCAAAGCCTCTGATCCAACACAGCTTTGAAGCACTTGAGAAGCGCCCACAAGAAAGAGCAGCCCTTGGATTCCTCACCCAGGCCCTTCAGGGGATAGTCTATGCTTGGGCTCGTCTACTGGCTTGAGGACCAGCAGGTGTGGTCTCCATGGAGCTGCATGGCTCAGGTGATCTGGGGGAGCCTGCTAAGTGGAGAGCGGGGGACTGACGGCCTTCAGCTGCCACACCTTGGATCCACTGTGGCATGTGTGCCAAGGCCATCCTCTCCCCAGGCTGCTTCCGGCCGAGGAAGGAGTATAGTGGCCAGGGGCGGGAGGGGGGCTCAAAGAACGCCATTTCTTACCAATGTGGAGCCCCTGTAACGAGCAGCCTCTGCTCTAGGACTCCCCATCCGAGGACCTTCTCAGGGCTGCACTGCAGTTTGAGGCTC
Source organism: Mesoplodon densirostris (assembly GCF_025265405.1). NCBI lineage: Eukaryota > Metazoa > Chordata > Mammalia > Artiodactyla > Ziphiidae > Mesoplodon > Mesoplodon densirostris. The sequence continues at coordinate 39,171,247 of NC_082678.1, read as the reverse complement.
TTCCTTCCCTTCCTAATTCCTTTCATAAATGTCACACTTGCATTCGGATCTGAAGGCTATTATCCTCAATAAATTTTGCTTCACCTCCCCTTTATAGAAAGAGAAACAGCATTTGCCCCAGCAAATCTCTCCTACTTAAAATTCCATTGTAGGGTCTGCTCATAGAGACCTAACCCTAACCCTAACCCTAAAACTAAACATCACCCTCACCCTAAGCCTCACCCTCACCCTAGGTTTCTTCCTCACCTTCACCCACTCTTCCCCTGTCCTCTGGGTTCCTGCCTACACATCTGCATCTGCCCATACAATAGCCTTCTTTTCTTTTTTTGGTGGCATATCAGAAATAGATAAATATTCCATCTATCTTATCCTACCTAAACCATTAACACACACACACACACACACACAACTGGTTTGCTTTCCAAGTCCCCGCTCTCTGTAGGGCAGGACTTGATCCTCCTTCTTAAGCCCCATCCCCCAATAAGACAGATGAAACCTTCTAGTGAAGCAAAGAAAACAGTAAAAATCAAGTTGAACTTTGTAAAAGATAGGTGAAACATGCATATGCTGCTACATCTGAATTTTACTTGGTCATGTTTTATTCATCTTTATATTCCCATCACAAATGCCTGGAGTATAACTAACATAGTTGAAATAACTGTTGAATAAAAAACCCACAAAAATTTATCTCTGCTATTTCCCCACCCACACTCCTCTTTACATAACCCCTCTGGCACCTCCTGGTAGCCAGTGGCTTCAAGCTTCCTTCTGGCATTTTCTACAGCCTTAACCTTTGCACCCAAATTAGAACTCTCACCACTCAAATTCATTCTTGGCTCTCACGTAAAAGCCATATTAAAATCCTTATTTTATTAGCGCCCATTATTCCGGCTACCAGAAATCTGATTAAACTCATAAAGTGGGAAAAGAATTTCCATGGAAGTCAGTCTGCTGCCTTTAACTAGTGGAAGATTTTGGATAAGTAATTCCGTTCCCTTGGCATCAGCTTTCTCATCTGTGCTACCTAGTGTATAATGTCTATTGTACATTAAGGGAATTTTCTGAAAAATGAATTCATACAATACAAATGGTTGAAATTTTACTTTATACTTTCTGATATATGTATATATATATATATATATATGTATTTATTGCATATTCTTGTTAGATCAAATAAATCACTTGCGTTCCGCCTTTCTGTTGATGAAGTGAAAAATGTCAAGTAGCGTTGAGATTCTGGGAGGATTGGAAAGAGTGATGTTCCTGCCATCGAGGTCTAACCACCACATACACTCACACTCAGTCACACACACCCACCTACATGGGTCTTGAGAGCCATATCCCATCTGCTCTGGAATATCAGGGCAAAAAAGTCTTGTTGACACACTCAGGCAACTCCTTGGTGAGACTCTTAAGTCCTTTGCTTGGCCATCAAGGCACAGGATAGATGTCCTGACAGTGCAAGGCAGCAACAGTAATAGATGACATGTAAGGGGTTTGAAATACAGGGTGAAACCTTGGTTATTTATGCTGAACCACTCTGAAGCTCTAAGAGAAAGGAAATCTGGCATAAACCTCTGCATTTCCTTTCCCCACCTCTGGGACAGGACCCTGAAATCCACACACCTTGGAAAAATGCAAAATATCTCTTGGATCTAAGCCCCCTCCCTGTTGGTTTTAAGTACCGTAATATACAAAGATGACGGACAGCCAGGAGACCCTGCCAGTGCTCCTCAGTAAAATGTGCCATTGTAAGACACTCCCATCAGAGAGACAGGAAATAAAGAGCCTATTTCCTTTTGTCCAAACTTTTTGGCAGGATCCTAATTTTTCAGTCTCCTTTATTCTCACAACATAGCTAATATATGTCACTTACCCTGAATGTACCTGAGGGACCCTTGGGGTCACAGGAGTAGCAGCTTCAGGACAGACAGTTAACTTCAGGAAGCTTGTTGCATCCATCTGATCAAAAGCAGCAGATAATGCAGGATGAGATTTTGAAATATTAGACAAAGGTTCTCCTCTTGTACTGTGTGACTTCCTCTCACCAGGACAGATAGAACATTCCACTTTGGTGTATCAGGACAGGGATATGTCAGCAGCTGTGCCAAAAGGAAGAACTGAGTCAGCTTTGGATCAAAATTGATTCTGGAAACTCCTGGCAGGAACAGTGGTCTACAAGAAAAAGAATTTTAAGTCACAAGGAACTCAAAATTAGGAGTTTCAAGAGCATACATGGTCCAGCAGATGTTTTCATATCTCTCTCTGAAATGAGAGGTAGATAAAGAGCTGAGTTATCCTGCCTATGTATTGGGCAGATTTCAAAGGCTGGGAGGAGAGAGGATCATTAGAAGGGAGAAAGGAAGTTAGAGGTTGGTTAGGAGTGATGCTGCTCCACTCTCTACCCACCTGGTCCTCAGGCAGGTCAGCAGGATAATAATTCCAGGTAGGCTGGAGAAGTAAGGCCGCGACATCTGCGTCTCTTCCCTGTGGAGCCTGGGGAGATAAAAACCCTGTTCTCTGAGGCTCAGCAGCATGCTGGAGCTGTAGCGTAGAAATGGCCGTGAGGTGTGTCTCGAGGACTCAGAGTCTTTAGTCTCAAGAATGGCACCAGAGAATGGCTGAATGTCTGCCTTGCACCCCTCTCCCCTCTGCCAGAGAAACACAGAAAAGGCTGACGGGGAGCTAAACAGGTGTGTATGGAGAGGCCTTTTGTCTGGGGCAAGAAGGATGGAGCAACAGGCTGAATGGTCAGGTAACTGGAGAAATGATGGGACCAAGGAAAGATAAGCCAGTGAATGCCAGCTCTGACCAGCAGCAACGGAGGGACAGACACTCCTCCAAAACACACACACACACACACACATACACACACACTTGCCTTGGCACTTGGCAAGAAACTGAAGTACAAAATGCTATAGGAATTGGGAGAATCCCAAAATTCACACATTCAATGACTTGTTTCTTGAGTTTTTATACATCGTTTTAGGTTCCTGGGGATAGAAAGGAATAGAAAAAATTGTCCCACCCAGTGGCATAGGATCTTAAAAGAGAAAATAGGATTAGCTAGAGATAATAAGGTAATGTCTTGAAAAGGCGAGTTTGTGGCCTGAGATTGGTATTCATTCCCCGGGGATCTTGGGGTTGGGGCAGGAGTCAGGAAACACAAAGAGAGAAACATTGATGTTTTGCTTTGGTTTACTTAGCTTGAGGGCCTGATTTTGCCAGCATGATGCACAATATGCTTCATCTCTCTTTGCTGGGCCCCTGCAGCCAACTTTCTGGTAGTCTAACCTCAGAGCAAGAAAGAAAGGGAACCATCTTGATAGGTGACTCAGGATAGAGGCAGAAGTCATGGGACTAAATAAGATTTCTCCCAACCCTAGACTCTTGATCTTGTCACTCTGCCCAATGCTCACCCTCGTGGAGTTTGTGTATTGGTTCTTCCAGAAGGACTTACCTCCTGGCCCAGATGCCCAGATACCTTCCAAGTGCCCAGCTTCTTGCTCCTAAGCTACTAGCTGCCCTAGTTTCTAAGTCCTGGCTCCCTGAGGCTGATGGAGTATTGCCAGCTCTGTTTTGATGGAAACCATATGTTTGTAACTTCGTGTCAGTGTCAGATGGCAAGACATGGAGTAGAAGCTATGGCTTCTTGTTCCAAGGGGTCTTTGCTTGCCTTAGGCTTGTACAGATCAGTCCTACAGTTTGCTGGGATAACCCAGCATCCCTGAACTCCATACAAAAAGTCCTTTTGCTAGACGTGCATGTGCTCTTGGTTTTTCCAGACAAGAAGGCAGAATAGCCATCTCAGAATTGAAGCATCGTGTTGCCCACCCCGACATTGCTCCCTGCAGGGACACAGTTCACCTGGAAGGCAGTGAGGATAAATCCGGGCTTTGTTCCATATGGTGGTAGAAAATACTAGTCACCAAACTTAAAGTCACCCCGAGTGCCTGCTGCTGATTATAAACAAAGAGGAGGGCCTGAGATGGGCAGTCTAGGGCCAGGACCACTCTCTCGGGCCTGAGCATAGGGGGGCACAAAGACCCCTATTGTTTACACTGGGCCTGCCTGATGCCCGGTCAGGAAGCCCCCTTCGCAAACAGAGTGGCCTCTGCCAGCCCTTGGGGACCTGGGGAATACATTCGCCCAGCCTTCGGTCTGCGTGTTTAGACTCACGCCACACCGAATTTCATCTGGGAGGAAAAGCTGTTTCAGATGACCATGAATAGCAGCTTTCATCAGCTGTCACTCCCCATTAGGGCCAGCGTGATGTGGAAATGTACTAGAGGCTGGAGTGGAAGCAGCTCTTTCTGTTCTAAACATTTATTGACTTCATTTATCCTTTCAAAAAAGTTAATCAGTCCATTTGACTTTCACCCACCCCACCCCCCATCTGGCTTAGGTTCATCTGACTCTTTGGGGCAGAAAAAATTGGTACCTTAAGGCCAAACCTGGGTGGAGCTAAGGATGCCAGTCTAGATGATTCTGGGGCTCCATTTAGGGCTCCTTCCCTCGGGGCAGTCAGCTGTGTGCCTCAGCATCCTCATATGGACTTGGCCTCAAAGAGACAGGATATGTTTTCTGTGTTGGGAGAAATGGGATAATGTCCCTGTGGGCAGGTATTCTGTCTTATATTTGTCATTAGGAATAGTGATGGGCTTGCTTCAGTGGCATTTGGTAAACCAGCTCCCTTAGGAAAAAAAGAAAGGAAAGAAAGAGAGAGAGAGAAAGAGAAAGAGAAAGGAATGAAGGAAGGAAGGGAAAAAGACCATATTTGTAGTGTTTCCCAATATCCACAGTATAAATACTCTCACCATGGTTGAGTTCAAGGTACCAGCATGACATCACTGAATGTGGTGTCCATGCAGCTGGGAAGAGATGCAAGCTGTTGGCTCTAGTGAGCCAGTAGGGGTCAGTTCCAGCACACCACTGGTGCGTGGGCCTGTTGGTTGGTTATACAAAGCTGTGTGATGGGTACAGGCCCAGGAACTTCTGATTGACCTGTATTCTTCAAGCCAGCCCAGACGATAAAAGAGCCCTTGATCTGAGCTATGGAGGGGGCAGGAATGACTGGCTGTAGCCCAAGCTAGCAGACATAATGTACTTTAAGCTCCAGCCTAAGACTAAACAGGTCAGAAGAGTCATTCATTAGCCATTCAAGATGTTGAACAGGCAGTGGGGACTGGCCAAACCCTCGTGTTTTGATCCTCGACATCCTGCTTATGTTTGGCCACAATATAGAGAAATGCAAAACTGGGAACCAGGACTTGTTCATGCAGCCTTGATGGAAAGCAGATTCTATTGTGCTGGGCAAGAGAAGGAATCTAACACCTTTGAAGAAAAATGACCCTCGCTAGGAATTTTCTCTATAAGCTGCTGTGGCTAAAGTAAACTTTCACAAAGCCAACTGGACTTCCCTGACCACCACTGATTCATTTAAGGATTAGTGCTTGGTTCAAAGCAACTGTGTGTGGGGTGTCTAGGGTGACCTCGGATGAACACCTCCTGTAGGGGCACTTGTACAGCGTGGTGGCAAAATGGTCCGATCGGGAAAAACATAAATGTAAACACAGACAAGGTGAGTCCTTCGCCCTCAGTCTTTCTCTGTGGAGGGGGAGAAGCTGTTCTTCCAGTGAAATGAGGGGCCTGTCTGGTGCCATAACAGCTGGACCCTGGCTCGCCTTCCCTTGTGTCCTCATCACAGTGCCCGGGTCTGCCTCGATTTCTATCCCGGAGTGAAACCAGTCCTGCGCCTAAGGAAACTGCAATCTAGGAATATAGGTTTTGTATATAAATAGCTAGTATACAAAGAAAAACAAAGAAGTTGTCAGGTGTCACGAAGGGCTTGGAGAAGGGTGGGGTAGCTTAGGTCGTAGAGTGGTTGGAGAAGGGATTATTAAAGACACAGTGCTGCAACTGGGCCTTGAAAGGGTCACACTATGAAGACCTGTGGAGAAATTAGGAGGGAAGGACAACAGGAGAACATTCCAGAAAGCATGAGCCAGTGTATCAGAGTCAGGCAGGCATGGACTGTAAACTGGGGAGCAGGAAATGAAGGAAGGAATCACAGAAAATAAAATCCAGACAGACTATGGCAAGACAAATAGTGAATTAATGAAATATTTTGACCAGGAGGGAGTTTCTGGAAGACGACTGTGGTGATGGGGTGAAGCCAGGAACATAAGGGAAACGGGATCCTTTTCGCTGATCCATACAGAAACAATCTGACATTGAAACTTCTCCTGATCAGGATGCCATACTCATTAAAAGGTGACAACGAATGTGACATCTGGCATCGATGAAAAGGATACGGGAGCCGTATAACAGTAGCTCTGGAGGTAAATTAGCTCTGCCCGGACAGCCTGCCAGGGCCTGGGTATCCGCCACGGGGAAAGATGGTCCCTATGACCATGTGAAGCCGGATGAATCCCTAAAGAAGGAGGAGATAGTAGGATTCACTCATTAAATTTTTCTTTCTGTTTTTCCTCATGAAAATTTTTCTTATGAAAGAAATGGAATAGACTCATCACGGGGTGGCTGCCAAAAGTGACGTAAAACCATCCAACACCGCGTCTATAGGAATGGCTTGGAACTGCTTTCCCAACAATGACTCATTTCACTTTGAAACGCTCAAGTGCAAAGCCCTCTGCGACGATGGACCTGTCAGAAGGCAGAGGTGTCGGAGCAGTGGGGTCAGAGGCTCTGGAGCCAGACTGTCTAGTGTCATGCCCTCCATTGCTTGCCTCCTTCGAAAGCTTCAACTAGCCCTTAGCTACCCCAGGCCTCGGTTTCCTCTTCCATAAACGAACGTGGAGGTTACTGACAACACTAAGTGAACCCGCACATGGACTTAGAATAATACCTAACCCATGATAAGCAAGCAGTAAATATTAGCCCAGGATTCCTATCAACTTCTCTTGACTGTTGACCTTCATCGCTATCAGATGGAAGTTTGCTCACCCCTTGAACATCCATAACGGAGCGGGACATGTTTGTGCCTCTGGAATCGAGCTGTAGCGGTGCCTTCCCTGCTGCTTAGAAGAGAAATTGTCTTAATGAAGCCCCTTTTAGGCTGTGGACAATAAGGGTTTTTAGATGTTTTCTATCAAAGTCACCCCTGGAGGGCTTTCTGGAGCCTCTATGCTCGCGCGAGGTCTCCTGAATTGCTCCAGACCTCCCTGCTCGCCCTACCTTCCCTCCCCACGCCAGGCCGAGCCCCCAGGGGTCCGGGGGAGATGGGAGGGGAGCGCAGCCGCCCGCCAGGTGTCCTGTAACGGGAGCATAAAGAACTCCCCGTCTTTACCTCTTTCCTGGGAGAACACATTTCCTTTTAAAGCAGCCAGATCTTTTTTTTTTTTTAAACACTTTTAGGTCACCACCAACATCGATAACAGGTTTTGCAACAAAACTTTAAAGAATGCTTCATTTTGTGCTGGTGTCAAGTTAGGAGAGTGAGATCTGGGCCCCAGACTCCACTGCTGCTCACCAGCCCAACACATGTTCTCTTCTGAGACTGATTTTATTCTAAGATTATCTACCCTCCCCCACCCCTTTTTTAAACCAGTGCACATATACAACTCATGAGAGGAGTTCACTTGATCTACACTTTCCTTCTTCCTCATTCAGAATTTGCTCTCTCTCCTATAGATCTACCATCTCAGTCCAGCTTTCTTCAAAAATACCTGCTGTTCTCCCAGTTTCAAGATAAATAAGTCCTGGGGATGTAATGTATGGCATGGTGACTCTGGCTAACAATACTGTATCATATATATGAAAGTTGCTAAGAGTAGATCTTAAAAGTTCTCATCACAAGAAAAAAATGTGTAACAATTCGAGGTGATGGATGTTAACTAGACTTATTGTGGCAATCATTTCGCATTATATACATTTATCAAATCATTGTGTTACATACCTTAAACTAATAGAGTTATATGTCAGTTACATATTGATAAAATGGGAAAAATGTTTTGTTTTGGTTTGGTTTTTTAAAAAACATTGTTCTCCGGGGCTTCCCTGGTGGCGCAGTGGTTGAGAGTCCGCCTGCCGATGCAGGGGACATGGGTTCATGCCCCGGACCGGGAAGATCCCACATGCCGCGGAGCGGCTGGGCCCGTGAGCCATGGCCACTGAGCCTGCGCGTCCGGAGCCTGTGCTCCACAACGGGAGAGGCCACAGCAGTGAGAGGCCCGTGTACAGCAAAAAAACAAACAAACAAACAAAAAGAACATTGTTCTCCAGTAATAGGGAGAATGAGAATAGGAGTATCTTCTTCCTGAATTTCCCCTTGGTCCAAAGTTAGTATTTTGAAGGAATCAGTAACTAATCCCTATTCTTCACATAATCTCCTAAATATTTTTTTAAAAACCAAATCCATAGATGTGCATAGTTAATTTACAAGAGGGCGGGAGGCAGATGTGCGTGTGTGTGGATACAAAATGGGAAGGGAGCAGTAACAATGAGCTTAGGGGTCCTCTTCTCGCTCCCACCCCTGCCCCACGGATAGAATTTCTGAAGAATTTACAGTTGTGTAGACAGATGGAGAAAAAATGCAACTTCCTGATTTACTCATTTGGGCAGGATGTGCTCAATCCCGCCCATGGATTGTGGATTAGTCATTCCATCCACCAGCAACTTCGGGGATTGTTTGAATGATGTCCGGCTGGGGAGAACATCCTTCTGAAATAAACCAGGAGTTCAGGACTAGAGCCTAACTGACCAAATCAGCTCATGTCTCACAATCTTGATGCCCTCATCTCTTCCCAAGCCCCTTTGGGTGACGCTTTTTTCATGGGGTCTTATCTCCTTTGGTTCTTTGCTTTCTCTCACCTGACCCTCGTCATTCCCCCATCACAGTGAGTTTGGCATGCATTAAATCCCTGCACACTTTCACCCTTCCACTTGCCAGAGTTAGGGCTTTCTTTGTTCTACACTCTGGCTCTATGAGTTGGATTAAACCCGTCTGCCCTCACATCACAGGTGGTTTGCAGCCACATCGGAAAGAGTGTCTCATTCCAGCCCTTGAGCTGAGCCCAGTTATGCTACACAACACAGTGGTATTCATTCCTTCCCCCCACATCTGAAGCCCCAGTTCTTGAACATGAATGCCTCATGCTCTCTGTACTGGGTTCCCAGGTTAAGTCACAGGAACAAGAGCAGAACAGGCAGCTTCAGTAGCCGGTGGGCTGAAGAGATCGTGGCTGGGGGCATAGTGTGCTAGGAAACGGAGAAGGTGGGGAAGGTGAGATGAGTTTGAAAGTCATTCCAGTGGCATTAGGCAAATTACAGAGTCCACAAAGCCAGGTCTGAATTGACATCCGGAAGTCAAAGCCAGGACTGAATCGAGTGTGGAATTGTTACTGGCATCCAACAACTTCTAGAAGTGCTAGGCTCTCTTCTTTCCACTCCTTACAAGGAAAATAAAATTTCATTAATGTGCCAATGGATAGAGTTTGAAGTCACAAGAATAAAGTCAAGAACCCTTGTTTTCTCATGGAGAGTCAGTCCATCTAGGATTTCTCTTTACGTCCAATAGTTAATAGAATAAGAGGGGTCGAAGGGGTCTTCTCCTCTGTTCCCTTAGAAGGTCAAGGAAATCAGGATGTGACCACTAGAGAGAAGGACGAGGGTGACCACTTGGGGGCTTTGTCTAGGTCTTCAGGAAGCTACCATGGTTAACTCCAAAGATCTTGTTGAATTCCACGATTAAATGAAATTGAAAATTAACTGAGATTTTCTGCATGGCATTTAACATTTAATTGACAGTGCTGTGCATTTGTTTATGCCTCTGGCCAATCATATTGAATTCCTGGATTTGGGTCCAGGGGGTTGGGAAAGGATCAAATTGCATGGCTGTCTTTCAAACCCTAAGTTGTTAGAAAGCTTTAAAATTTAATGTATCTTCTATTTTTCATGAAAAAGGTCGTGTGGGTTGTGGATATAATTAGGATTGAGGCAGAACGTTTTTCAGTGGCAATCATTGGAATCACTGATTTCATTGAGGTATTTCTTTTTTCATTCCTTTTCAAATGTTTTTTGCTTGGAGCACAGGCAAAAAAAGACCCTGTGATTTGCCGAATTCTTTTTTTTTGTTTTTTTTGTTTTTTTTTTTTGCGGTATGCGGGCCTCTCACTGTTGTGGCCTCCCCCGTTGCGGAGCACAGGCTCCGGACGCGCAGGCTCCGGACGCGCAGGCTCAGCGGCCATGGCTCACGGGCCCAGCCGCTCCGCGGCATATGGGATCCTCCCAGACCGGGGCACGAACCCGTATCCCCTGCATCGGCAGGCGGACTCTCAACCACTTGCGCCACCAGGGAGGCCCTGCCGAATTCTTTAATGTCATCCCACCTTCCCTATTACAGCCCTTCAGAATGCTACAGTGCATCACCCAAAGGCACAGGGAGAAGGAATTTATGTACCCACCAGGTCTGGAATGGAAGTTGAAATCTCAGAACACTTCATAAATCTGGGAGGGCTCTCATGCCTGTTGGCAGACTCCTGGCCCCTGAGCCATACGTCAGGTTGAAGAGCAACTTTCCTTTAAGAATCTCAGCTATAAAGCATGATCCATTGTGCAAGAAGAAGGTCCCTGAGGGCCATCTGGGTCCGACTTCCATGGCTCTGTTGAAAGGAGGTCAGTGTGTCCATCCATTCTTCTTTATTTTTAGACAGTAAAAGAGAGACACAGATAGGCAAAAAAGCCTGTGACACTGACCTTCATTAGCTTCATCCTGAAAATGTGATGGTACGTCTGACCCTTTTTTGCTTCAAGGCTACAGCTTCACTCACTGTCACGGCGTTTACTGCCAAGCGTGTGATGACAACATAGCTTTTCTTAATTGCTCTTGAATGTAATGAAGCAGGAAAGAGAAGACAGGTCTTTGGATTCCTAGCCTCATCAGTGGCTAATGAATCAAGCATTCCATCCCGGGATACCGCTGGTTTTAACTAGCAGTAGGTGCGGAATTTATTGGGGCAGATGGCGGTTATACGGGATGCGGGTGTGCAGAGTTCCCCTGAGTTGGAGAGGTGCGCACCCACTGGGGCAGCCCAGTGCTGTGGAACAGATGTACTTCCTGCCCTGGTTACTTCACCTGAGTTCTGTAACTGAAGAGCTCCCTGCTGACAAATTCCTCCAACACTTTAAAACCACATTTCCTGTGAAGGTCTTTCGGAGGTGAAGTAGAAGTTAACGGGAAGCACAGTGAGGGGCCGGGATCGGGTTGCCTTGGGGAAGTTTATTACGGTTCACACAGTGCTGTAGACCCTGCAGATGTATCCACTCTGACGTGACGTGGTAAACTTAGAGGGAAGCAGGTTTGCCACTTCCTTCACATGGCTTGTCCCTAGAGCAGGGCTGGAGTCCCTCCCAGCCCACACAAGAGGCGCCTCCCAGACCTCACCAGGAGGGGAGTGCTTGGTCTTGAGTGATGTTAACAGCAGCGGCAGCTCACATTTACCGAGTACCTGTCACTGGCCAAGCCCTGCTCTCAGAACCTGAGGCACGCAACTTTATTGAACCTTTAAAACAATTCTGCAGATCTGATGTCATTAATACCCCTATTAACAAAGGAAAGTGAAGCAAATTGAAAACACTGTCATCTGACTCTGCGATCTCTGGGAACCCAGATATCTTCTGGGCACCTGTATTTCAGCTGTAGGTCTGGGAAGCTGAAATGTGATTAAGTTGAACATACTATAAAAGAGTAAGTTATCATCTGAGACCCTGGGGATCTCGTCCATCTTCCCTTCCAAGCCTCACTTTTCCATTTTATTCCTAGAGTTCATTCCCTGAATTCTAGATCAGGGATGGCAAATAGGGTTATCACATGCAGGGGCTTCAGTCACTTGGTCGGAGGTTCCCAAAGCATGTGGCTGGGGAGGATTCTCAGGGGAACCGGGATTCAGTACGTCGGAGCGCTAAGATGAAAGAATAGCATCTTCTGTGGGTACAGGCGGGAGTGGGGGAGGCGGGGGAGGCGGGCTAAGACCATCTTGTGCCACAGTGGTGCCATCCTATCTCCGTTGACCCATCCATAGGGACCTGAAACAGTAAATCAGTTCATTAACTTATGTGTCCTGAGACGCTTCTCTGTGGTGGCACCGTGTTTTCTCATGCCTTCACACCACCAGCAACAATCCCATCCATCCTAGGAGGTTTGGGTCAAATACCATTATAGCCTGAGGGATGGTCCGCGGTGGTGAGGCTGGAGATTCAAAGAAGAGTTTCACCAGCTACTGGCCCCCAATCAGAATTACTTTACTTGAATCTCCGTGTAAAATAATAAGGAATGTCCTATAAAGAAGCACCAGTGAATGACAGCAACAGACCCTGTATCGTATGAAATGGGTGCCATTTATTACATACAATATAAAACACAAACACAGAATTTTTTTTTAAAACAGAAATAACACGAAACAGAAAGTGTCCAACAAAATACGTGAAGACAGATGTTTTAAATTCTTTAAACCTTTATCACAGAAAACGTACGTATTTTATGTTACATAGAAAGAGATAGAAAACCTGGTGCAGTGGTACAATTTAATAAATACATTTAAAATGGGATTTTCCAATTTTAAGCTTAAAATTTTTTTATTTTTGGCCTCACCCCAGGGCATGCGGGATCTTAGTTCCCTGACCAGGGATCGAACCCGCACCCCCTGTAGTGGAAGCAGGGAACCGCCAGGGAATTCCCTTAAGCTTAAATTTTATTTGTTACTATTGCCTCTAACTTTCCTTTTTGTAATTTTGTCACAGCGAGTCTTAATACATTAAATGTAATTAATACATTAAACAGTGTCTAGTTTAAATTACTAGAGTAGAAAAGTTAAAGAATTAAGAAAATTCTCAGAGAACCATTTTGAATAAAAGACCTTAGCAGCTTTTGTAAGAACTGATCAAGAATGATGGACTGCAGGGTTTTTATCACAAATGGGTGTTGAATTTTGTCGAAAGCTTTCTCTGCATCTATTGAGATGATCATATGGTTTTTCTCCTTCAAGTTGTTAATATGGTGTATCACGTTGATTAATTTGTGTATATTGAAGAATCCTTGCATTCCTGGGATAAACCCCACTTGATCATGATGTATGATCCTTTTAATGTGCTGTTGGATTCTGTTTGCTAGTATTTTGTTGAGGATTTTTGCATCTGTGTTCATCAGTGATATTGGCCTGTAGTTTTCTTTCTTTGTGACATCCTTGTCTGGTTTTGGTATCAGGGTGATGGTGGCCTCGTAGAATGAGTTTGGGAGTGTTCCTCCCTCTGCTATATTTTGGAAGAGTTTGAGAAGGATAGGTGTTAGCTCTTCTCTAAATGTTTGACAGAATTCACGAAAAAAAAAAATGTCATGAAGAACCTAGGGGTAAGACAGGAATAAAGACACAGACCTACTAGAGAATGGACTTGAGGATATGGAGAGGGGGAAGGGTAAGCTGTGACAAAGCGAGAGAGTGGCATGGGCATATATATACTACCAAAGGTAAAATAGATAGTTAGTGGGAAGCAGCCGCATAGCACAGGGAGATCAGCTGGGTGCTTTGTGACCACCTAGAGGGGTAGGATAGGGAGGGTGGGAGGGAGGGAGACGCAAGAGGGAAGAGATATGGGAACATATGTATATGTATAACTGATTCACTTTGTTATAAAGCAGAAACTAACACCACTGTGGAGCAATTATACTCCAATAAAGATGTAAAAAAAAAAAGAATTATGGACTGAAAACAGAAGAAGAAATTATATATCCTCAGAGATCAGTTGTCTCAGATGGGGTAAAATTTGCAGTACTAAAAAAGAAATTCAAAGACTTAAAGCACATAAAAGCTACCTTTTTGATAATTGTCAGAGAAAAATACTTTAAAGGAGCTTTGAAAGGCTTATTTTTTTTAAGTTAATTGTCATCAAATACGACCAAACAACTTGGAACTTCAAATAGAGTACCCCCTTAATACAGCATATATGTAAATCTTATTTATACTTCAACAAACATGAGAAAATAAATTGCATCAAATCAACATCCACGACCACCAATGGTCTCCTTTCAGTTGCCTTTGCTTTCCAGGGGGAAGAAAATAAACAAACATGTACAATTGGCTTAACGGAACCAAACCATGAAGGGAAACTATGAATTTGCTTGTTTTTTATGAACCTTAATATGTTTGCAGAAATCCATAGGAAACCCAGATGTACCCTTGAAAAATTCCAACTTTTAATTTCAGAAAGTCAGGGAAGCTAAAACTGTTTAACCAATTTGATAGATATATAAAATGCTAATAGTCCTAGTCTATAAGGGTGGGAGACTTGTAAAGTTTTATTTCATAGCATGTAAGTCCTATTTCATGGTAAATATCTTCATTTTATAGAAGTGCTGCTAAGGAGCATTTTTGTCATATTGAGGTTTTGCAACTGTAATCGTGAATTAATTCCATGACCTCAAACAGTCTGATAAACACAGCATCCCAGTTTTATTAACCTAGTTTGTAGTCGAAGAGGTTGAACAACACCCTTGCCAGTATGTGAGTCATCTCTCATTAGGCTTTTTTCCCTGAAGTTATCACTTGAAAAATCAATATATTTTAAACTTCCGAACCATCATCTTTCCTCCTCTTCTAATAAAAGCAGAAAATGTGAATTTACGTTGTCTCCATACCAGATGATTGCAGAAGTGGGGTGTGGCATAGACTAGTACGAAATCTGCTGGGTCACTGGGCTGGTGATAATAATTCTTAAAATAAAGAAAATACTCTGCCATGTAGTTGCAAAGGTATTACTGAAGAAGAACCATTGAACTTAGGGGCTATGAGGAATACTCGGTGATGAACATGAAAATATTCACCTTCAGGGGCTCTGACTCCAAAAAAAAAAGTTAGCCTTTGGTGTCAAAAGTCTTGGGCAAACTTTAAAGTGGCCACAATTAAAATGTGTCATCATCAGGCTTAGCCAAGCGATCATGTTTTCAAGTTTGACAAAACGTGCATGTATCCTTGTTTAGAGCTGGTGGGAACCTTCAAAGCCATCTGTTCTCCTTCCTGAGGAGCAAAGTGAGACTCTAGGAGCCCTAAGGATTTCTGTAAAGTCACAAGAGAGTGGGCCATGAGGCTATGGGGCTGCTCCAGCCCTGCCCTGGGGAGACCCACAGGTCACTCCACCAGATAACCCCACGGGTTTGCTCTCTGTAGGATGACTTACAGTGGGCAAGCCTAAGTGGTCTCCCTCCTGCCCATGACTTGTTTCTGCAAAATAGAGGCGGGGGAGGTGACTGAGGGGTCACAAACACAGACTCCATCAGTGGGTTTACGCTACTGCCCGCTCCTTCCATCTCTGGGATTTGGAAACTTCCAGTGTGTTTGAGCAGTCTTCTGATTTCAGGGTAAAATAACCTTAAAATGGAGTGCAATTATCCCAAATTGCATAATCTCTGTCCAAAGAGACCTGGAAATTCATAGGAAGATAGGGATGCACCTGTATGTAAACGTGTTCATGCAAACAGTCATTTCCTAAAAGCAAGAGAGGGGGTCTGTAATACTCCTAAACAGTAGCAAACAGAAAGGCTGAAACTTACATCCTGTTTGCTGTGTGCCAGGCATTGATATCAGTGCTTCACATAACAATTCAACCCTCATGTCAAGCCAGTGTTTTAAGTGCTATTATTATCGTCCTTTCTTTACAGGTTAGAAAACTGGGGCGCAGAGAGCTTAAGTATGTTTCCCAGGGTCTTCATAAATTAATACATTTAGAAAGTAATAAATCTAGAATTCAAATCAAATATCCATGCTCTTAACTAATAATTTACACAGACCCTCAGGATTAAAGACTTAGTTAGAAAATAAGCTCAGACGGGCTTAAGAAGGATGTGAGGTGATCTGGGACTACCAGTTAAAATTAAAATACATCGTCATCATTCCTTTCAATTGGAGCTGAGAGGATGGTCTCCATTGTACTGGGTTGTCCTTGTCTCTTGCATGGCTCCATCAGCCTTTCCTGTAAGTTACAGCTGCCAACCAGGAGCAAATGATGAGAATGAGGAAGGGGAGCTGGGGAATAAACCAAGAGCCTTGCAACACTTCAAATCAAGGTGAATTTGAACGTGGCTTCGGGGAAGGCTGTGTGCGTGTGGCTGAGTGTGTGCCCTGGCCACATGCTACTGTGATGAGAAGGAGGTACAGGTTGGTGGCCTTCCAGAGACCAGAATGGAAAAGCCAGACAAGCTGGGGGAATCAGGATCCATCCAGATGAAGCCGCCATGTGCTTTCAGGATAGATGATCAGGAGGGTCTCTGGGATGTGGAATGTTGGGAAGAAGGCAGAGGAAGCCGTGGAAGAAAACAGAGGATGAGTTGGTTCTTGTTGTGGAAAGAAAAGGGGGAAGCTGATTTCATCTGAGGGACGGAGAGGGGGGAAACGGTCAGGAAAGGGCAAGGAAAATGAGAAACAAGTCTATGTATTTAAAAAATAAAAAAAATTAAAAGCCCCAAGAAGAATGACAAGAAGAAGGAAAGGGCCAGAAACAAAGATTTTGAGCTAAGGAATAAGAATAGAAAAAAAAGTGTCCTTTTCCCCCCACATCTATTAGGATCACTATTATCAAAAAAAAAATTCAAATAAAGTAAAAATCAAACAGAAAATAACACATGTTGGAGAGGATGTGGACACATTCGAAATTTCATGCTTTGCTGGTGGGAATGTAAGATGGTGCAGCAGCTATGGAAATGTCTGGCAGGTCCTCAAAGAGTTAAGCACAGAACTACCCTATGATTCAGGAATCCACTCTGAGGTATATGCGCAACAGAATTGAAAGCAGAGACTTTAGCAGACATTTGTACACCCATGTTCATAGCAGCATCATTCACAAAAGGTGGAAACAGCCCAAGGTCCATCAAAAGATGGATGAATAGGGCCTCCCTGGTGGCGCAGTGGTTGAGAGTCCGCCTGCCGATGCAGGGGATACGGGTTCGTGCCCCGGTCTGGGAGGATCCCATATGCCGCGGAGCGGCTGGGCCCGTGAGCCATGGCCGCTGGGCCTGCGCATCCGGAGCCTGTGCTCCGCAACGGGAGAGGCCACAACAGTGAGAGGCCCGCATACCGCAAAAAGAAAAAAAAAAAAAAAAAAAGATGGATGAATAAATGAAATTATATATATATATATATATATATATATATATATATATATATGCAATGGAATATTATTTATCCTTAAAAATAAAGGATCATCACAATGTGGATGATCCTTAGAGACATTATAGGTGAAACAGCCCAGACACAAAAGGACAAGTATTATATGATTCTACCATGAGGTATGTATAGGGGAGTCAAATTTACGGAGACAGAAAATAGGATAGACACTACCTGGGCTGGGGGAAGGGGATGGGGAGTTATTGTTTAATGGGTACAGAGCTTCTGTTTGGGAGGATGAAGTTTTGGAGATGGTTGGTGGTGATTGTTACAGGACAACATTGTGAATGTATTTAATGCCACCGGATTATACACTTCATGGTTAAGATGGTAGATTTTATGTGTATTTTACCAAAAAAAAATTTTTTTAAGGACACTTTTAAACAAAAGAGAGTTCAGGTGCTTCCGCCTGCGCGTGGCCGCTCGGGGCCGCTCGGCGGCACCCGGGACAGTCGGGAACCGCAGCTGCGCGGCCGGACGAGGGGACGATGGAGCTGGAGCCCGAGCTGCTGCTGCAGGAGGCCCGCGAGAGCGTGGAAGTGGCGCAGAGCTACCGGCGGGAGCTAGGCCAGAGGCTGCAGGGGCTGCGGGAGGCGCGGAGGCAGATCAAAGAGAGTGCATCCCAGACGAGAGGTGTCCTCAAACAGCATTTTAATGATTTGAAAGGAACCCTTGGGAAGCTCCTGGATGAGCGATTGGTGACCCTTTTGCAAGAGGTGGACACCATTGAACAGGAGACCATTAAACCACTTAGATGACTGCCAGAAGCTGATAGAGCACGGAGTTAACACTGCAGCGGACTTAGTCCAAGAAGGTGAGATCGCCATTCTGGGTGGTGTAGGAGAACAGAATGAAAAACTGTGGAGCTTTACCAAAAAGGCCTCACACATCCAGTTGGACAGCTTACCAGAGGTGACTTTACTGGTTGATGTGCCTTGCTTATCTGCTCAGTTGGATGACTCAATTCTTAACATAGTGAAAGACCATATTTTCAAGCATGGAACAGTAGCATCTCACCCACCAGTACAGATAGAAGAATTGATAGAGAAACCCGGAGGCATCATCATACGATGGTGTAAGGTGGATGACGACTTTACCGCCCAAGATTACAGGCTCCAGTTCCGTAAATGTACTTCCAGTCATTTTGAGGACGTGTATGTAGGCTCTGAAACTGAATTCATAGTATTGCACATAGACCCCAATGTTGATTATCAGTTCAGAGTCTGCGCCCGAGGAGATGGCCGACAGGAGTGGAGTCCTTGGAGTGTCCCCCAGATAGGTCATTCCACGCTGGTGCCTCATGAGTGGACAGCTGGCTTTGAGGGGTACAGTCTGAGCCGTCGAAGAAACATAGCGCTTCGGAATGATGCTGAATCGTCCGGTGTTCTCTACTCCAGCGCTCCCACTTACTTCTGTGGGCAGACATTAACATTCAGAGTTGAAACTGTGGGACAGCCAGACAGAAGAGACAGTATAGGAGTGTGTGCAGAAAAACAGAATGGATATGACTCCCTGCAGCGGGATCAAGCAGTTTGCATTAGTACAAATGGTGCAGTTTTTGTAAATGGAAAAGAAATGACTAATCAGTTGCCCGCAGTTACTTCTGGGTCCACTGTCACATTTGACATTGAAGCTGTGACTCTAGGATCCAGCAATAATAACGAAGGCGGAAACATCAAGCTTCGAGTAACTATTAGCTCAAATAACAGAGAAGTGGTGTTTGATTGGTTGCTCGATCAGTCTTGTGGTTCTCTTTACTTTGGATGCTCGTTTTTCTATCCTGGGTGGAAAGTGTTGGTATTCTAGATTTTCAGATGATTGGCTTTGGGTTTGCAGGGGTTTCACATAGCTTTCCTCAGCCCAGTTCAGTTGTCATTGGTTTAAAAAATGGTTAGATTCATCTCTCAGTTAAGTCATTGGAAACAAATTATTTACTGGATTTATTTTCCAATATCTTAGCAATAAGAGGCATGAATATTGTGGACAAAACAGTAATGCAGTCCATTTTATTTTTAGCATAGTGTTAATTGGAATATCACATCACAATAAAAATCAAATTGGCTTTTAAAAGTATGAGGTGATACAGACAGCCCTATGTACCTTTCCACTGTACTTCTTTTTAAAGTTGGCTGTAAGAACACAAAAATGTAACATAACATTTTTTTAAATTAAATCTTTATCTTTTAAAGATCCAAGGCCATCCAAGACTTTAGAATGAATAGGCAAGAATAGACCAGGTAGAATATGCCACCATGTATGCCGTAATATACACTCTCTTATGTGTTCTCCACAGGAGTGTTGAATATGCTCTTCATATTCAGGGATTTGTAAGCAGTATTGAATTTTATCTCATGTTCAGTAATCTTTAAGTCCCAAAAGCATGATAATTTTTGCATTTTTAAAAATTACTGAGCAAATGTCTACAACAGGCAAGGTGTTTTCTTTTGTTCTTTCCTTGCAGTTCCATTCACGATAGGTTAGAGGGTTTTTACAGGGTAAAACTACTTATGGAAGTAGTATGCACAGCAGTGTTAGCCATGTCCCATGTTTGAAATATGCACAGGTGCATATCCAGCCTCAGTGACATGCATGTTGTTCTTCCTAGGGTCTGAACTGCAGTCCAGTTTCATGTCAGCTTCATAAATGGTCTTTTAGTGGACTAAACAAATGTAGGGTAAATACTTGACCTATTTTTTGGAAAACTTAAATTTGTTTAAAATATTTATTTGAAGGACTTAGGATGTAAAAATGATTATTTTGCTATATAACAGCTTAAGATCTTTTTTCTTTAATGTGATTTTTTTTTCATTTTTAACAGAAAAGTGGAAAAGCAAGTTTGATATTTTTGTGAGATAATTTATTCAGGAATTCCAGTTCCCTATTAGACAATCATGACCTTTTCCCCTTGCCTTTTTATAAGTAAGCTGTTTTTCACTTGCTTAGTGACTGTTAAGAAGATGTGCTAGAATGTAGATGCCTCTCGTCCAACTGTCTGAAACAAAATAAAAAACTAAAAGGTAAAAAAAAAAAAGAGAGAGTTCAAAAGATCCCTTGGAAACTAAGTAAATTCCATGCCAACTGGATTTAATTATGAGGACCTTAGACACAAAGCAATGGATAGTGCCTTTTCTGGTCCCTTGAGGATAATCGTTGGGCAAACCCTAGACTCAGAAGGCATTTGTATGGTTGATCAAGAGTCAGGAAGTATGGTCCCCATTTCCAAATGGTTATCAAAGGTGCATTTTCTCAAGAGTAAAGGATTCACAGAGTGAGGTTCTATCTTCTTCCTTTGCAAGCAGGGAATGAATGGTGCAGGAGGTGGGAAAAGCCAGAGTATAAAAAATCCACGGAAAATAGCATATGTCAAAGGAAAAACATGGTCTGTCTGGACCAGATCAAAGTGATGATGAAGGAAATGGTTAACACAAGCATGAATGAGTTTCTTTATAGCTATATTTTACTGTTCAAGGTGGGAGGTAGTCTGTAAATTAAAGACCCAAAATGGATGGATGAAGATAGTCCCAAAGTAGAAACTGTTATTAAGGACCTTTTTAAAAAAATTTTTTTTTAATTTTATTTATTTTTTTATACAGCAGATTCTTATTAGTCATCAATTTAATACACATCGGTGTATACATGTCAATCCCAATCACCCAATTCATCCCACCACCACCCCTCCCCCCACAGCTTTCCCCCCTTGGTGTCCATACGTTTGTTCTCTACATCTGTGTCTCAATTTCTGCCCTGCAAGCCAGTTCATCTGTACCATTTTTCTAGATTCCACATATATGCATTAATATATGATATTTGTTTTCCTCTTTCTGACTTACTTCACTCTGTATGACAGTCTCTAGATCCATCCTCGTCTCAACAAATGACCCAATATCGTTCCTTTTTATGGCTGAGTAATATTCCATTGTATATATGTACCACATCTTCTTTATCCATTCATCTGTCGATGGACATTTAGGTTGCTTCCGTGACCTGGCTATTGTAAATAGTGCAGCAATGAACATTGGGGTGCATGTGTCTTTTTGAATTATGGTTTTCTCTGGGTATATGCCCAATAGTGAGATTGCTGGGTCATATGGTAGTTCTATTTTTAGTTTTTTAAGGAACCTCCATACTGTTCTCCATAGTGGCTGTATCAATTTACATTCCCACCAACAGTGGAAGAGGGTTCTCTTTTCTCCACACCCTCTCCAGCATTTGTTGTTTGTAGATTTTCTGATGATGCCCATCCTAACTGGTGTGAGGTGATACCTCATTGTAGTTTTGATTTGCATTTCTCTAATAACTAGTGATGTTGAGCAGCTTTTCACGTGCTTCTTGGCCATCTGTATGTCTTCTTTGGAGAAATGTCTGTTTAGGTCCTCTGCCCAGTTTTGGATTGGGTTGTTTGTTTTTTTAATATTGAGCTGCATGAGCTGTTTATATATTTTGGAGATTAATCCTTTGTCCGTAGATTCATTTGCAAATATTTTCTCCCGTTCTGAGGGTTGTCTTTTTGTCTTCTTTACGGTTTCCTTGGTAGTACAAAAGCTTTGAAGTTTCATTAGGTCCCATTTGTTTATTTTTGTTTTTATTTCCATTACTCTAGGAGGTGGATCAAAAAAGATTTTGCTGTGACTTATGTCAAACAGTGTTCTTCCTATGTTTTCCTCTAAGAGTTTTATAGTGTCTGGTCTTACATTTAGGTCTCTAATCCATTTTGAGTTTATTTTTGTGTATGGTGTTAGGGAGTGTTCTAATTCCATTCTTTTACATGTAGCTGTCCAGTTTTCCCAGCACCACTTACTGAAGAGACTGTCTTTTCTCCATTGAATATCCTTGCCTCCTTTGTCATAGATTAGTTGACCAAAGGTGCATGGGTTTATCTCTGGGCTTTCTATCTAGTTCCATGGATCTATGTTTCTGTTTTTGTGCCAGTACCATACTCTCTTGATTACTGTAGCTTTGTAGTATAGACTGATGTCAGGGAGTCTGATTCCTCCAGCTCCGTTTTTTTCCCTCAAGACTGCTTTGGCTATTCGGGGTCTTCTGTGTCTCCATACCAGATTTTAAGGTTTTTTGTTCTAGTTCTGTAAAAAATGCCATTGGTAATTTAGGACCTTTTTTTTAAACAGAATTTTTTTCTTCAGAATCCAGAAAAGATAACAGCCTTACAGTCAAGGAGTGAGAATGCCAGGATTGCAGAGAAAATAGGAAGAAACACAAAATTCAAGGGCAGTCATCACTCCTCTGACATTGACAAATGCAGCTAAGTGATAGAGGAAGGAAAGGTTTGGTGGCCAGCTAGCACTGATTCTTATTAATAAAAGCAAATTTTGGTCACAGTTTTTAGTGGCCTATGGGAAATAGGTAAAGCAATTGATTTTAATGATAAACATTTTAAGAGACAGAAGAAAAATAATTGTGACAGCTCCAACCATAAAATGTTTCCAGACATTTCAGTTGGACTGGGCTTGACAGTACAGTTTATCCTGTGCATTTTTTAAAATAAATGAGAAAATTGAGGTTTAGTGGTACTGAATGATTCATGCAAGACTTCATCATTTCTGGTCAAATCAAGACTGTTCACAAAATAATCCATAGGACATGGGGTTTCATCATTAAGGCACAGAAAAAGCTGATGAAATGAAACATCTTTTTTTTTTTTTTGCTTTTTTAAAGGAAGCTAGGGTTAAGAAAATGGATGGATTGGACAGGTCATGGATTCTTTTCAAGGCATATTTAACTTTGAAGTGTGAGATGAATCTAATGACTATATAATCATATTATTTATCAGTACGGCTCTATCCCTGGCCTCAAACAGTGAGTGCAGAAAAAAAATTTAAGTAATGTAGGAAATGAGAAGGGCTGCTTAGGAAGGGTCAGGCAAAGGCAGACTCAGCACAGTTCTGGACACATAGCAGACATCACAGTGGCCAGAGTAGAAATAAAGGAGAGGACAGTAAAAAGGATGACGATCAGGCTAGAGAAACTGGAGCCAGAGTCAATTAAATAATGAAACTGTCGTAGGAATAAATGGGCCTGAACAAGCAGGGAACAGACTGGCGAGAGAGCTAGAGACACACATCGAAGGACTGATGAGGGAAGCAGACTCTGGGCATTGTTATCACACGGGAGAATTGCAGCTTAACTTAGGACACAGGATGATGCTGGTCAAAGAGATCTGCTTCCAATTTTTCCATGTATTCATTATATATGGCTCAGGCTAGCGGAGTTTATCATTCCGTTCATACAGAACTTCTTACTCATGGCCTCATCAAATAGCAGAGGCCAAAGAGTCTGAAAAAGAGCATTATCTACAGCTAGATGGAAGAAGAGCTAAACGTGTTCAACACAGAATCGTTTCACAGCTGGGAGCCAATGCCATTTGGTGCTTTTGCATCTTAGTGGGTAAGAAGGGATCAGAAAGCTACATCCCCAAGAAAGTTCTCAATTCCAGATGCTCAGTCACTAGTGGGAAGGGGATTTTTCTCTAAAGAGGACTTTTCCTAAAATGAAAAGGCACATTCTAAGAAAAGGTAAAGAAGATCAAAGAAGGTAGAATCAAGGCCAAGTTTGGAAATAAAAACAAGGTATCGTTCTGGGGCCAGATGGTTACAAAAAGGGAAAAGTGACAACTAAGAGTCTCATTGAAAAGAAAGGCAGGGGCTTCCCTGGTGGCGCAGTGGTTGAGAGTCTGCCTGCTGATGCAGGGGACACGGGTTCGTGTCCCGGTCTGGGAAGATTCCACATGTCGTGGAGCGCCTGGGCCCGTGAGCCATGGCCGCTGAGCCTGCGCGTCCGGAGCCTGTGCTCCGCAATGGGAGAGGCCACAGCAGTGAGAGGCCCGCGTACTGCAAAAAAAAAAAAGAGGGCCTCCCTGGTGGCGCAGTGGTTAAGAGTCCGCCTGCCGATGCAGGGGATACGGGTTCGTGCCCCGGTCTGGGAGGATCCCATATGCCGCGGAGCGGCTGGGCCCGTGAGCTATGGCCGCTGGGCCTGCGCATCCGGAGCCTGTGCTCCGCAACGGGAGAGGCCACAGAAGTGAGAGGCCCGCATACAGCAAAAAGAAAAAAAAAAAAAAAAGAAAGGCAGGAATCCAAAAAAATAAAGATGCAAGATGACTTTTGGCATAAAGATTTTGATACAAGAAAGTATTGCAGGGTAAAAGGTCACCTAGAAGAAAGATGATATGGAAGTAAGAAGGGTGGGAAAAAAGGGGTGAAAAGATATTTGTAAGTTATTCAGTTGAGAGGAAATGTGGAGTTTGCTGGAAATGCTGAAGAGCTGTAATAGCCTAAACTTTTTTTTTTATTTAGAAAGAAATAAAAAAAAATTATTCAGGCCTAAATACGGTATAAAAGTGCTTTGACTCATTCTATATATAAAGGTAATTTATTATTATTCTAGAATATTTACTTGGACTTTTCATGACAAAGAACAACTGATCTGGGGTTTAAGGGGTAAGATCAAGTGGTCTGAAACAAGAACTATGTTTTGCTGTAAAGGTATCAGTTGATAGTAACTCATCAGGAACTCTTGTTCCTTCTGAAAAACTGCAGTGAAATGACTGCAAAATTTTCTTGCTTCCTACTGTTCCCTAGTTGACCAGCTGTTGCAGGCTTGAAATAAAGAAATCTGAGCTTAGATAAGGCTTTGTGGGAAAACAGGTGGGAGAAAAATGCCATTGCCCAGACCAGAGGCAGACAACCTTTCAGGAGTGGAATGCCAAGCTGCTGACCCTGGCTCTTCAGGTCAGGGATGAAGAACAGGGCCCTGGGGACCTGGGAAGTGTCCTTCCAAGAACCCTCCAGCTCCAGTCAAAAGCGTGCCCACAACTTTCACCTCTGTTTCATCCATCTTCCTTCGGGCCCTGTTTTCCTAATGTAAATATTCTCTGGGAAAATGAAACTCATCTAACCTGCATCTGTCTGGGTGTCTACATCAGATAAACAGACTACTTTCTGTAGAGCTAAAGCTCAGAGCAGTTGCCCCAGGTGGACCACAAGGTTTTCCCCAGGAATCTGAAGTGTGAAGTGGACACCATCAAGTATGGTGCTTCTGATGAGAGGGTACAACTTAGACCAGTAGGGTTAAGCCCATAAGGACACAAGGGAGCAGTGGACACAGGCAGGGTGAGGGGGGAGAAGTTACTTGAAAAGTGAAGGAAGCAGGGACCTAGGAGGTAGGAGGGGGAAAGGCACATCACTTCTCCTTGTGATGAAAACAAGCCCCCAAGGATGGTAAACACTTTATGATGACTATAAAGTGACTTTGGGTACGTGGACCATAGTTGGACAATGTCTAGACCAGACAGTAACCTGAATGCCCCTGAGGAATTATCAGTTAGCGCCAAGCTAGGAATCTGGCCTCATCACGTACCAGCCAGGCAGAGCTAACAAAGGATGCCATTTCTCATCATATGTGATCCTTCGAATATACCTAAAATATCAGACCTAGGAATTGGGGGATGAAAAGGACTCACAACAGAATGTATAATCCCTCTTTATTGTTACTTTTTATTTTGACAGTAAAATTAGAGGAGAATTAAGATGTTGAGCCTATAGCTATTAAAAGAACACAACCAACTGTTGGAAATTTAACTAGATAATTAGGGTTATAGCCTGAAACATACTAACTAAACATCTTAAATGTCCCACAATGGATTCATATATTAGAAGCAATTTCTGTTTTCAGTTTTATTTCCTCCTGACTTAACGAAAATCCATTATTTTATTACTCTGTATTTGAGGTTGCACTGCCTTGTAATTTTCCAAAATTCATTTTTTTAAACTTTAAACGAAAGACCTGCCATTCCACAATTTCATTATGTGACAAACAGGTCCATACTTTCCCTATCCATGTTTTTCACCCATATAATTGAGGCTCTGAATGCAAATCTGTTTTCACATCGATGAAGATATTTCAAAGACCATAAATTCTACAGTAGCACTGATGTTTCTTGATGTTTGGGTTTTGAAAGTCCCGTTCTTCCTCAGTGATTACAGGATGCAATAGGAGAATAGGTGGGTATTTTATTTCTACACTAAGACTTTCACTGGACTCTGAGCCATATTTTCTTAATTTGGGGAACCATATGATTTTCTCTTCCCTGATTCTATGGTGGGCCCATACAAAGACCTGGGGTTTCTAGAAAATGTGGCAGTAAGAATTCATCTTCCTTTGCTATTATTCAGCCACTCAGGGCCAATTGTAAACCGTAGCACATCTATCTGGATTTAGCTGGTTTACAGAAGTCCAGCCATTTACTTCTATTTCTCGACACTTGGTTGTGCCAGGTGACAAGAAATACTGTCATGGCACTCTCATGGAGGCAAACTGAAGCTGCAAGACTCGAAAAAGACTTCAGAAATGTTTTATCAGAATGACATTTTTCCACCTGAAGCTGACTGATTCCACTTCCCAGAAATGCAGTGATCCATTTGTTACAAGCTGCTCCTGTATCTCAGTTGTAAAAAACCCAGCTCAGCGATGCTTCTCTTTAGTACCTCTCTTGATAAAGCACACCCTTAAACACTGATCTAGTAACTATAGTGGAGTCACTTACAGAGTTAGAGAAGGAAAGGTTTTCAAGAGAAAACCTAGAGTGGTGAGTGAAAGAATTACTAGCCAAACCTTAATTCAAGTCTGGTTTTTAGACCTGGTTTGGACACAAGACTAGCTGTAACTGGTGTACTTCTTCAACTGGAAACCTTATTAATCTGTAGTTAATAGGACAAAATTAATTTCCCTTAAAATTTCTTAGTCACCGGAAGAATTTATACGCTATAGGCATGGCCTCAAAAGCAAACGATTCAGAATGAAGCTGTAGACCTCTGGTTGTTCTCTAAGAGGGGTGAGCTTGGAGGAAGGATGATTACAGTGTTCAAATCAAGAGCAGAGCCTATGATCTGATGTAGCTAAATGGACGAAAGAAACCCGAGGCCAAGTCCGTGTATAACAAGAGGAAGTACCACATAAAGGCAGAAATGGAAAATTCATGTTCTGGGGTACACTGACCCAAGATCTTTATACACTTGTCTGGGATCTAAAACCTCTACCACTCTTATGAAATCTTAGAAGTTAGAAGGTTTTCCTGGAATGCTCTGTAGTCATTCATTTTAAAAATCATATGACCAAACAAAAAATCTACATGCAAGAAGAGGTTCTTTGCACTCAATTCTGTTCTTTTATTATTTCTTAACACAAAAAGATGACGGTTGCTGAATGCAGTTGTTAGATGCACTTGTGTCCTTGTGCGAGCCACCTTCGCACAAGGTCCAGCACATGCTTATTAGGGAATCAGAAGCACAAACATGAGTTAAGAGAAAAGACGAACAGAGTTAAAAATGCGTTTCTTGTTGCTGGTAGTGATGATTCAAGTAGAGCAAAAAAACAGGCTGTAGCATCGGGAAATTGAGGGCGTAGGAGGGAAGGCTATCGGCTGGGAAAGGGGACCTGGATTGGGGGTTTCCTTAACCCCCATAAAAGAGAATTAATAAATCCAGAGATTTAGAGCAACGATAGAATATCTAGAAACTTAAATGTTTTTCCTTCATTTTAATCCCGTGTTAGGCTTCTCAAGAAATATTTACTTCACCCGATGCAGCATCTATGTCAAATGCACAGTAAAACTGCATATTTTAAAACAACTTTAGTTTCTTTTGACTGACAACACTGGAGAAGAATATTGTTTTAGAATACTGGAGTGTCTGGTCCTTTACATTTTAGCAGGTATGGAAAATTTCCATGAGATTGGAGACATTTTCCTCTTGTGTTTAAACCTGTTATAAAAATGTTGCTGACGGGGGCTTCCCTGGTGGCGCAGTGGTTGCGAGTCCGCCTGCCAATGCAGGGGACACGGGTTTGTGCCCCGGTCAGGGAGGATCCCACATGCCGCGGAGCGGCTGGGCCCGTGAGCCATGGCCGCTGAGCCTGCGCGTCCGGAGCCTGTGCCCCACAACGGGAGAGGCCACAACAGTGAGAGGCCTGCATACCGCAAAAAAAAAAAAAAAAAAAATGTTGCTGACAGACTAATTATGAATGTTTTATATAGTTTGTGCATATGTGCTCTTCTCTAAACCAATTTAATTCCCATTAATGCTAATCTCGTTAATGCCCACTCAGAGAGGAAAGGAATACTCTTAATAAACTATTGATTTATTTGAGCTATTTTAATGGGGAACAGGCAGAAACAGATGGGAGAAGAGGAAAAATCACCACTTTACCCATATCTGCATTTCTTATTTTCCAAATATTAATGAATATTAGGTTATAACTGGTACAAAGAGGAAATAGGGAAAAATAAAGTGACAAAGTGACAGCCCTCCCTCCACCCATGAAAAACTGGGGCCTTGTAAATGAGATGTTGATTGACCTTTTTTTAGTACTAGCTGCAAGTTTAGAAATAAGATATTACAAAGAGAGGCAGATTTTCTTTGTTAAAAAAGAGGTTTATAAAATGAGATTCATATTTGTAAGCTCTTACTGAAGTGGGTTTTTCTTTAAGAAAAAAAAGGAAAACACAGTCAAAACAAGAATAGGTAAATTCTTCTCCTACCACACCTTGTCCTACTCCTAGTGTGACTGGCCATCTTGTTCTCCATACAAGAATCCAATAATTTCTCTCAACTTCAATTGAGTCGAGATTTCCATGTCTCAGGGTGCTTTAGCAACCCAAGATTGGCTCTTAAAAGATGTTGTGCCCAAGACAGAGTGGTTTCCTTGAGTACAACTGTGTAAGGTGTCTGAGTGCCATAGAGGCTAGCCTAGAACTTAGAAAGCAACAGGAAACCCTCTCTGTTGGTCCCCAAACTAGCTAACCATTTCTAAAGGCTGTCTGTGCCTTTCCCATTCTCACTGGAAAAAGTGGCACAAAATAGGGAACAAGTGGAAGATGAGGTTTTGTCCAGAGTCCACCATCTGGCCTTAGGACACATCACTTAAGCTCCCTGAGACTCAGTTTCCTTATCTGTAAAACAGGGGTAATAATCTCCATGTCTTATGTTATTGTATCACATCTGAGTATAAGGATCAAGAAAGGTACTGTATTTGCAAGCACTGTGGTAACTGGGAAGTGATGTGCAAACATACAGAATCACTAACTGGGAAAGGTGTTAAGAAAAAGTGGCACAGGAGAAAAACTAAAGGGAGAAAAACATAAGGGTAGACATCAATCTCATCCGGGCTTTGTTAAAAAAAGAGAGAGAGCACGAGCTACACCCTCAGGATTTTCTTAAAAGTTTTAATGGCAGCTGATGCTCATACTTCATAACTATGCATATAAAACATGAAGTGAACATGGAAAATGGAGAGAATTTAGATGCACGCAGGTTTCCTTTTTTGTTTCTCCAAATGTTTGTGCGCGCAGTTGTACATGACGGTGAGGGCGGAGGCGAGAACAATCTCTTTAACATTCATGGGAAAAAAATACTGAAACATATCAGCAGCGCAAATATTAAACTGCCTCTTCTCTACCGATTGGTAAAAAAATATATTATCTTCTGATATTTTTTTTTCTTTTTAAATTATAAGGTTATCCGTCCCAGCCGAAGTCGTGGCCCGTCATCTGGTAGAACTTGCGGTTGAAGGGCCGGTAGAAGTCGCGCAGCCGCCGCAGCACCTGGCCGTCGATATCGGGGTGGGGTCTGCCCTTGGTCTTGCCCAGGCAGTGAGGGCGGCCGCTGCCCTCGGCCTTCTTGAGGCAGGGGAAGCCCTTGGTCTGGTTGAAGTAGAAGTGCTTGTCGGAGATGATGCGCTTGAGGCCCAGGAAGTCCTGCACGCGGCCCAGCTCGCCGGCCGGGTCGCGCACCAGCCGCTCGCCGCTCACGAAGAGCAGCTGGCGGGCGGGGAAGTGGCGCAGCCAGCGCTCCAGGTGCTCGGCGTACAGGCCGATCTGGATGGCGCTCCACGCCCGGTCCACGAGGCCCGCCGTCCGGTTCCTGAAGGCCAGGCTCTCGAAGCTGGGGATGTCGGGCCGCTTGGACAGCGTCTGCGTATAGTCCGAGACGGCCCTGGTCACCGGGTCCCGCACCACCACCAGGAGCTTGGTGTCCTTGGACATGGCCGAGATGCGCGCGGGCGCCTCGCGCGTCACGAAGTAGCTGGGCGTCTTCTCCATGGTGATCTGCCCCTCCAGGGTCCGCGGCATCAGGTCCCTGAGCGAAGCAGAAAGGGACGTTAGGGCCTGAAAACTGAGCGCCTCCCCTGATTGCCACCACGAGCTCCTTCCCAGCAGAGGGGGGGGGGGGTTCTTACAGACCCGGAGCCTGAGTTGAGGTACCAACTGCTCTCCTTGCTAGATGTGTGACCGCGATCGCGGAGAAGTCGCACAGACGCAAGGCTGTGCACCCCTGGTTCCTCGCGGATGTACTTCGTGGGAAATAATAACACGACCGATCTCCTATGGTTGTTGTGATGATTAAACGTATTAATATACCTCAACAGCTTAGAAAAGTGCCTGGCATAGAATAAGCGCTGTGTAATTTTTATTTTTTATAATTATCAACCCACAAGGCTGTAAGAAAATAACCTTGATGTAATTCTTTAGGTGAATTAGGATAGTGTAATAAACACAATTATATGACTATGGGATGGTGTTAAAATACCCTGAGCCCTTTCTGTAGTTTTCTAACAAACAAAGCAATTACAGTCAACATAATACCATTGCATAGTACACAAAATACTTCTCTTTATAATTCCTGAATTTTCCTATAACAAACAAGACATGAAATAATCCATCTTTTATCTAATAATTTGAAATGACATCCTTCCAGTAGTCTAAATATCTTGGTTCCTCTTTCTATTGGCCCAATTATCACATTATGGTATATTTTCATGTACATCAAAGTAAATTCTGACTCTGTTGTTCAAAACGTTCTTAATGATTCTTGTCTGTTTATTCTTCCAGATGAATGTGAGAATCACTCTGTCATGTGGAAAAAAGAAATCCTGTTGGAGCCTTGATGGAGCAGAGATTGCTACCTAGTTCAAGCATGCATTCCTACTGAGAAGTGATGGGTCTCGAAGCCAGTCCAAAAGTGTGAGTAGGAGAGGGAAAACCTATTTATTCTTCCAAAAGTGTACTGCCATTAAAGCCACTATTTATTATATATATGAAATACATATATATTCTAATTTTAAAGCACCATCTTGCTAATTCCAAGTTTTATAAGAAATAGACATTGCTCAAATCAATATTAGATAAATGTATTTGGGAGATTTATTACAATGACAAAATGTATTTTGTCCTTTGATCCACTGATCCAAACTGATAAATACGCTAATATTAGATTCACTTTTATTCCTGGAATAAACCCTATTTGATCATGGTATATTATTATTTCAATATAGTCCTAGACTTGATTCATCATTATTTTGCTTTGGATTTCTCATCCATATGCATTAATGAGATGTTCCTGTAGTTTTTCTTTTGATCAATAGCTTAATCAATTGTGAGAACATGAATTATTCCAGAAATAAAATGAGAAATGTTTCATATTTTTCTATATCCTAAAGAAGTTTCAATAGCAAAATAATTTTCTATTCCTTCAAAATTTGATGGTTCACCTACAAAGCCACCTAATACTGGTACTTTTGGGGTAGAGGGTAAGAAAGGGATTAGAATCTTCAGGTATCTCTTCAGTTTCTTCTGTGGTGGTTGTTTTTTGTAATACTCTGCCGCATCTTGTGTCAAGTTTGGCAATTAATATTTTTCTAAATGAATTATTTTGAAGTTTATCCCAGACATCATATCAGCTGGTTCATAAACAATCTGGTGCCCATCTGCATTACACCTGGCACAGATTCCTCAACAGTTGTGGCCCTAAGCCACTGGTGCTGTGTTAGTTTAATGATGCAGGTTTTCTCACACTTTTGCCTTCTTCGATATTTCAGTCAGATTATCTCTACTTTTTTTTTGGAGGGGGAAATGATAATTAGATATCTCATTTGTTGCTTTTTTCTTTGTTGTTTTAAAAATCTGCAATTCCTTTTTCAAAAGAACTTTTAATGTGTGCCCATTCCCCATTTCTTAAAAATGCCTGAAGGTCTGGGTAGGATAAAGCGAAGACCAGGGAGGTCAGTGTTGACACAAGGGAGACACAGACTGTCTTTACTGCCGACGCAATGCTGGAGCCACTTCGTGACATGAATTCACAGATTTCACCGCTGTATATACATATATATATGCACTGTATATGTGTGTGTGTGTGTGTATATATATATATATTCCCTTCATGGAATTGAGAAATGGGCTAGACCAACCTACTTTGGAAGCTTAGTTACACTTTTGTAAGATGAGCCAGGAGATCTATCCAGAAACTGTTGGACTATCTCAGTGAAGAAAATTGGCTCAAAGGTGTGAAAAAGTTTTGGACTGTAAAAGCAAACATCAAGCATCACTGAAACTATAAGAAGGAGTATTTGGTGATTTTTTTAAAAGTCAGCATTCTTGCCTCCTTCCCTATCATCTCTGACTTTTAACCACTCGACCTCATATTTCGGCCAGTAGAATAGAGATAACATACTTCACGTGGGAGCTACTGGTTGGTAATCTCAGCCTTCCTGCCCTCCGGCCCTGGGGAAAAACACAGACTCCCCAGTAGCCTTTCAGCAGAGACTAAAGCTGCAGAATGTGCTGTCCCAGAGGAAATATTACCAATATCTCTGAAAAAAGAAACAATATTTTAAATTATCTCAATAGGATAGGAAAAAGAGCTCTCCAAAATAGGAGGAGTTTGAAGAGGAAACAGCTAAAATAGGATTTCAGAGGAAAAACACATTAATTACTGTCATCTACAGGATGAGGAAAGCTGAAAGGTTTAGCATCCCCATTGGGATGGGGAGTCGGGGTTAACTATGAACTCTCTGCAATCTACTTTCTTCAAAAACAAAGACGTGCAAGTATAAATAAATCCTCAATGAGGCTTACATTGTACAGCACAGTTGTTTGGTAAAAGGATTCACAACAGAATTCTTTAAAGAGCAATCTCCCTTTTAAATTCTACATTCATTTTCTTATTGCAATTTGAATTTTAATGTTCAGAAAAGTGCTCCTCTATCACATAAAACAAAATGCACATGTACTTTGGAATATCGTATTTCGAGGTGTTTAGGCAAACTTAGAAATCTTCCTTCCTTACCAGAGTGAGGCATGTACTGTGACTCTGTGCAAGGGCTCGGCCTGGGATGGGCAATGAAAGAGCCATCCCAGTACGATGAGAGCTTTGTAGAAACACCAGGCACATGAGGGGAACGGAAAGGTGTAGGCGATGAGAAGACATTTGAGGTTTGTCTAAAGACAGGACAAGCTGGGGCGGAGGGTGAGAAATTCCACTGAACGATGGGAAGGGGAGGTCCTAGGACACCTTAATTTCCAGGCAAACAGTATTGGCTATTCCATTCACTTCTCCATAGTGAAAAGAATTTGGAGACATTTATAGTAAGTATAGGGGAGGAGAAATGGGTAGAAACTAGAATAATAAAGAAAAATTAGAGACGCTTATTTGTTTTCTCCTGAAGATGACAAGGAGAAGAAGGGGTTTTACAAGCAAATGCAGGATTATTACCAGGTGTGTCCCACACATTTGTTCTTTGTCCCCAAAGAACAAAAGGAGAATTCACCATAGCCAAACAGTAGAAGCAACACAAATATCCATGGAGGGCTGAATGGGCAGGCAAAATGTGATCTATCCATGCAGTGGAATATTATTCAGCCTTAAAAAAGGAACAGAATTCTGACACCTGCTGCAATGTGGATGAACCTTGAGGACTTTATGCTGAGTGAAATAAGCCAGACACAGAAGGACAGAGATTGTGTGATTCCACTTGTATGAGGTCTCTAGAGGAGTTGAAATCACAGAGACAGAAAGTAAGATAGTGATTGCCAGGGCCTGGGGGTGGGGGGATGAGGAGTTTGTATTTGATGGGGACAGAGTTTTAGTTTTTCGAGATGAAAAGAGTTCTGGAGAGTGATTGCTCAGCACCATAAATGTACTTACCGCTGTTGACCTGGACACATAAGAATGGTTAAGATGGTAAATATTATGTTATGTCTATTTTACCCTGATTTCTTAAAAAGAGAACTCACCCAGAGGGCAAAGACTTCAAATTGCATCGACAGACTTGAATTAGATAAATGAATCATTTTGGCTTTGCAGGTAATTAAACACTAGGATGAGGTACCTGAAGAAGATGGTGGCCTTGCTTTCCTCTTTTAAGACCAAACGGGAATATAATCATGATGATTTTATGGAGCTGAGATCAGAAATGTTTGTGGCCTGTATCATTTCTCATTTCCTTTTTGTTTACCTTTTTGTTTACCTTTGTGTTTATAGTGCTTCTGATTTTTTAACTGCCAGCGGGGTGACCAGGCGCTACTCATAACCTTTCCAATATCGCCAGAAAAGTCAAGCCAAGAGCTTGGGAAATCTGGATTGTAACGAAGTGTCAGCACGACAATTTCTACAAGGAACACCCCCAAGCACTGCTCTTAAGAAAGTGATGCCTGGTGTACAGAATTCCCAGAAGTCGGGAGAACCCCATTCTGTCCAGATAACTCGGATCCAGAGGAGATCAGAGACCCCCGGGCGTATTCCTGGGACGTGCACACACACCTGCTCACTTGAGGCCTCAGGTGGTAAGGAGGCTGATGTGCGAGTTGTGAGCTGGCAAAGCCGAATTCTCTGGAAGGACAGAGGCTGGCTGGTTCTGGTGGGAGAGATGAGCTTGGCTTCTCAGGGGCATCCGTCTCCTCCCGTGTGTGTGTGTACATGTGTGGGTGTGGGTGTGTATGTTGTGTATGTGTGTGTGGGGGTGTATGTGTAAATGTGTGTACCGGTGTGGGTGTGTGTGTGTGGGGTGTGGGGGTGTTTACCTGTGTGTATGTTGTGTGTGTGTGGGTGTGTACTTGTGTGGGTGTGTGTGTGCGTGTGGGTGTGGATGTATGTATGTGGGTGTGTGTGTACCTGTGTGTATGGGTGTGTACGTGTGTGTGGGTGTGTGGGTATGTGTGTGTGGGTGTGGACGTGTGTGTATGTGTGGGTGGGTGTGGACGTGTGTATGTGTGTACCTGTGTGTGTACCTGTATGTGTGTGTGTGTGTGTGTACCTGTGTGTGGGGGGGGTGTACGTGGGTGTGGGTGTGTATGTGTGTATGTTGTGTGTGGGGGGGTGTACTTGTGTGTGTACCTGTATGTGTGGGTGTGTACATATGTGTGCTTAGGGAAAGTGCTCAGGCTGGTTCAGATGAAGGCTGTACTGGCCATGTCCCTCATGCCTGGAGCTAGCAGAAAGACCAACAAGTCCACCAGCTGAGTGCTCTCACGGCCTTTAAGAGGGCAGGGATGAAGGAGACCCATCTCTGTCCCACGCGTCCTCTGTGCCCAAAACATCAAAACAAGATGTCACTGCTAGAAGGTGAGGTTCCCAGATAGGGCACTGTTACCAATAACACACACAGGGCAGACAAGATTTCAAGTCCAAGTGTCTTAGGAAGAACATAATGAAGACAGAAGCAAATGAGCACTTACTAAGCATTTACCACAGACCAAGATCTGATGTTTTCTTTCCTGTGTCTCACAACAGCAAAAAGCTAGAATTATTGGCATAATTTCTCAGATGAGATAATAGACTCAGAGAGGTAATGTGAGTTGTCCAAAGACACACAGCAATGAGTGAAAGGGCCAGAATGAAAATCCAGGTCTATTCTGCTCTAAAGCACACGCTCCTTCCTCCGTCCCAGACACCCAGGCAACATCAGCAAGAGTCTTTGGGTGGATGGTATAGCCATCTTTGACGTTCTGTCAAAACATAGGAATGCTAAATGCACTACTTCCGTATTCATCTCAGAGTATAAATCAATCATTGGAATCTTGCAAACAGGTAATAGACATAACATGTTTTTCAAAGGCGCTCTTCTGTAAGAAAAGGACCTGAGTGGTAAGGCAAAGGTAATTTACCTTGAGAAATAAATAAATCTGGCCCGTGTACACATAGAGTTTTTTTTTTAAGTCTCTGCAACCAAAGAGAACCATGTGTCTGTTTTTGGAAGCCTCCAGTAAAAGCAGAAAATTCGAGGGGAAACATGCTCTTTTCACGGCCATGGCGTGAAGGTGGTTCCCGGGGGCCCTGGTGGCGTGAGCCTGGAGCAGAGGAAGCAAAGCAAACTCCGGTGCTGTTGGGCCAGCATCCCTGGGGCCAAGGACCAGCCACATCGATATTTCTTTTCCTGCTGTTGTTATGTGGGACCCCCCCTCGCCAAACGTGCCTTGTGAGGCTGGAAAGAAAATTCCCTTTCATTGTTTTTTGAGTTGGCTTCTGTGGGAGAGGGAGACGTATTGTTTTTGAACCGGTTCCCACACTGACCGAATCTGGATGTGCAGATCTAATAAGCAAACTGTCGTCAAGATATTCACGCATCAAACTTAAAGGCTGGTACGTTTCCCAGTGCCCTTGATGGCAGGTTCCTTCTAAACCTCTGAACAATCAAGTAAAGAGACAGAAAGGCATGGGTCTCACCCTCCCCAGGCTTAATGACAAAGGAAACAAGCTTATTTCAAGAAAGCAACACAATATTCCTTGGCCCTGAGAGGAGAAGAGAAGAGCAGTCTCGGTTGGTAGTTTGGGGTGACCCATGAAAGGGCAGAAAACACACCTCTCAGGTCAGAAAGGGCCACCCTGAAAGGGAAGGGGCAAGGGCTATCTGGGGTCATAAATTCAAGCAGGAATCCTTGGTGTTTGTGTGGGACCTCAGAGTTTCCCAAGCAATTCCACAAGTTTTCTCATTCGTGGGCTCTTAGGAAGTATAAAAATAGACCAGTAACTTATAAGGCTCATCGCTTCACCCTCTGATTTTCTCCTTCTAAGTTTACTTCGTTGGGAAACTCATGTATTCATAAGATTTAAAATATCATTTCTAACCTTGTTTACAGCATCCCAAACTCTGTTTTAAAATAGTGTCTGGCTCTTGGGAACTGATGAGCTTCTCCCAAAGTCCTAACAAAATATCAAAGAATATCCAGAAGGAAAGCCCTAACACCCTTAAACACTAAAATTCACAGACCCGCTAATAATAATGGCAGAATCTATAAGAAAATCAGAGCCTAAGAAAGCACCTAGAAAAAGATAGGAACTTGCCACTTGTCCACAGTGGGTCTGTCTCTGGATGTCGGGTGTACTTTATGCCTCAAGCTAGAAAGGGACAATTATTGTTCTATCCAGATGTGAAGAATTCAACACTGCAACCCAGAGAGGAAGCATCTCCTCCACTTCTGCACCCTGTGTGCTACCCAACGCCTCGCCCTAGTTCTGGCCCTGGTAGAGGCCTACATTCTGAAATATATCAGCAAAATGCTTTAGAATTGGAGGATAAAGAAAGTATTTCATAGGCGTTCACACAGAAAGGCAAACAAAAGAGCATGTAACTAGGCTCCTGACGAATGGAGGTGATGGAGGGGGAGCTTGGCCCTGACTTCAGTCATAAGGGCCCAGAGCTTATGAAAGATTAAAGAGAACAAGACCTTTTCCACTGAGCTCAGTTTTATTTCATTGAAAGTAGTATCCAAATACCATCTTCAGATATGCAGTGATTCCAAACACCTGGCATCTAGGCAAGCTTGAGAAAAGTGCAACCTTGAGATTTCATTTCAACTGAAGAACAGATAGAGCAAAATGAAAAGCTCACGTGTTCAAGGAACGAACAGGACATCGAAATCCAGTTAGAATAGAAACGTCTTAAAGAATGTTTCTAGTAGTTATAAAAAATGACCATAGAAAACAGAGATAAACTGATTAAGTTGGTAAGGATCTAGAGCCTGAAAAATATTTAGAAACGCTTAGAATGTGTGTGTGTGTGTGTGTGAGAGAGAGAGAGAGAGAGAGAGAGAGAGAGATTACAGAGAGAAGACATCAAGAATGAATGAGCTGGAGAAAGTAAGACAAAGACAAATACCATATGATATCACTTACATGTGGAATCTAAAAAAATGATACAAATGAACTTATTTCCAAAGCAGAAGCAGACTCACAGACACAGAAAACAAACTTACAGTTACCAAAGGGGAAACATGGTGGGGGGATAAATTTGGGAGGAACATATATGCACTACTATATATAAAATAGATAATCGACAAGGACCTACTGTACAGCACAGGGAACTCTACTCAATACTCTGTAATAACCTATGTGGGGAAGGAATTTGAAAAAAGAATAGATATATGAATCACTTTGCTGTACACCTGAAACTAACACATTGTACATCAGCTATACTCCAATATAAAATAAAGCTAAAAAAAAAAAAAAAAGAATGAGCTGGAGAAAAGGAAGCCGGTGGACTGGGCTGTCATGTGGGGCACCATCACTGCGAACTGGGAGGGTCTCAGAAGCCCCCCGACCCAGCCCCGTGGTTTCACAGAGGCAGGAAGTTCTGAAAAGACATGCAGCCAGATGGACCCGAGGCTTGGCTTAACTCTGGTCTCCTGAGCCCTGGGGTTCACTGTTCTTTCCATGATACAGAATTCTCTAGTTCTAGAAATACAGCATGCTCAGGGTTTGACCACCTTGAAGTTTCAACTCCCTAAAAAATAAAGTTCATCCCTGCAAGGGAAATTCCTTCGTGGTACTTCTGAGGCAGGAAAGGTGCATTAAATACGAGCCCTAATTAAAGGGAGAATTGATTGTCCTTCATCCTATCTGGTACTTTCAACCACGTTCTAAGATCAACAATCCAGAGGGGATGTGGAATTCCTCATCAGAGTGGGCGGGGCCCGGGTCGGGGTTGGCGGGCAGCTCTCCCGGCTCTGCAGCCACGACCCCGCACACCCCCAGCTCAGCGCATCTTGGCTCCTGACGGGGGTTTTTATAAACGACTGGTTTGAGAGCTGCGCTATCAGCTTCTGTGGCACTGTGGGTGGGGCCCTCTTATCAGCGTGGAATCGTCAGGTTTTTGCATACATGCCCTGCAGATAAGGGAAGAACCCGGCTTTCCTCGCCTGAGATCGACAATCTAAGGACAGTGAGGCAGCTGAGAGACAGGCCGAGGGCATGATGAGGAAAACCCTGCCATTTTAGAAGGTTCTTTGTTACATTTTGACAATGGTGCATTTTTTGTTTTGGTTTCCTTGATTTTTTTTTTTTGTTGGTTGGTTGTTAGGTTCTGGACACAGAGTGGGTGCTTATCAATAGGTCTTTAAAGTTTAAAACAGGAAACGTGACGTGAAGCTATTATTTTACAGGGTCTGGGGCCCTGGCCTTCCTGCATGTTCTTTCTAAAGTTTGCCATCAGGACCCTGCCATCAGCTTCCCTGGGTTTGAACAATAGAAAACGACCCACATCCTGTCTCACTAACAGAACTTCCAAAATTATCTCACTCTGGTGACACAAAACAAACCTCCAAATTTATGGCGTCATCGTGAAGTGAGGCAAACGGACAAAACAAACTTCAGGAGAGCAACCAGTGAGGGTCCGTTAGACCCACACCATCGGCGTAGCTGCCAGATGTGCCACCGAGAAGGGGACAACTCTCCAACAGGGACACAGGTGCCCATGGGTCAAATCCAACTATTTTTATCAGTAACGTTTTATGGACACACAGCCATGCCTGCTTGCTTACTTATTGTCTACGGCCGTTTCTGAACTTGGACAGCAGGCCAAGCAGTTGTGACAGAGACCAGATGGCCTGCAAACTCTAAAATATTTCTGACCTTGACCTTTTCAGAAAATGTTTGCCAACCCCTGCTTTAGATCATTATTGCCACCAGAACAAAATTATTATAAAAATCCTGATGGTAACATATTTAGTATTTTGCTGAAATTAAGCAGGAGAAATGAACTGTACTGCAGAAGATATCATTGCTCATGGTGTGTGTGTGTGTTTCCATTTTATTGTTCATCCACACGTCACTGGTCCATCCACGGAACACCGAGCAGAGCAATAACAATCAAATCGAGTTCCCTCTGGTATTTTGCCAAAACTTTCAGACATATAAAAATAATAGATTTAAGCACATTTTTTTCTGTTTTGTAGTTATGAAGGAATATTTGTCAGAATAGAATATATTATGTTTAACAGTTTATTAACTTGATTTATCACTTTTGAAATGTTTAGATGCATGGGATGTGGGGTTTCCATGAGTAGTTTTGTCCAGGGACCTGTTAAGGGTGGATCAGAAGAGGATGTACCAGGGCTTGGAGAAGAAATCATCACAGAGAAACAGGAGGCAGACAGACAAGGCTTTGGCGCCAAACAAGCCTGAGGGCCTCCAGGAACTGGGCTTTTGAAATGAAGCAATTCACAGGGACCAGGTGGTTCTCCTATGGCAGAGATGTCACAGGTGTGCTGTCACTACATCTCTGTGATGGACCAGGAAGGAATCTCTCCTTATCGGCTCAAGGAAACAAAACACCATAGGCTGCAGGGTGAGATCATGGAGAAAAATAGCTGCTTTCCAGAAGGACTATTTTTTTTAATTAAAAATTTAAAAAATTTACAAATTGCACAAGTGAAAAAGAATTGCACAAAATTGCACAAACTGCACATTGTAGAAAAATGAGAAAATTCAGAGAAGCCCAAAATTCTTCTACACTCGGATGTAGTATCTTGAAGTATATCCATCCAGACTATTCTATGCAATTCTTTATAACATTTGTGAAATGAGATCGTTTCGTATGTAAACCATTCTGAACTGCTTTTCTGCACTGAGGAACAGGAAATTCCTGACCTTAAATGCACATCGACTTCATTTTAAACGACTGTGCAGTAACCCACTATATGAATCACCATAAAATGTTTAGTGAAGTCCTTCTTATTGGATACTTAGGTTGTTTCCAAAGTTAAACATTTTCATTCATGTTTAATTATTCCCTTGATGTACAAAGGAAGGTGTGTATATTTCAAAGGTTTTTGAATCATATTGCAAACTGGACTTCTATAAGGATTTTTAAACTTTATCTTTGAATTTCAATATGTTATTTTAGATATCTCAGTTCTATTTCAGTATGTTAAAATGTCTTCTAATGCATTCATTTATACTGTGTATTATATTGCATAATTAATTCCAATAAACATGGAAATGTTTTTTAAATATTTTAATACTTATGTTTTAAGCTAGTGAGCATTTTCTCAGACATTTATTAGAAATGCTATTTTGGGGGGACTACGAAGGGAAGAGTAAGACGCGGAAATCACCTTCCTCCCCACAGATACACCAGAAATACATCTACACGTGGAACAACTCCTACAGAACACCTACTGAACGCTGGCAGAAGACCTCAGACCTCCCAAAAGGCAAGAAACTGCCCCACGTACCTGGGTAGGGCAAAAGAAAAAGAATAAACAGAGACAAAAGAATAGGGATGGGACCTGCACCAGTGGGAGGGAGCCGTGAAGGAGGAAAGGTTTCCACACACTAGGAGCCCCTTCGCGGGCGGAGACTGCGGGAGGCGGAGGGCGGAAGCTTCAGAGCCGCAGAGGAGAGCGCAGCAACAGGGGTGCGGAGGGCAAAGCGGAGAGATGCCCGCACAGAGGATTGGTGCCGACCAGCACTCACCAGCCCGAGAGGCTTGTCTGCTCACCCGCCACGGCGGGCGGGGCTGGGGGCTGAGGCTCGGGCTTCGGTCGGAGCGCAGGGAGAGGACTGGGGTTGGCGGCGTGAACACAGCCTGCACGGGGTTAGTGCGGCACGGCTAGCCAGGAGGGAGTACGGGAAAAAGTCTGGACCTGCCGAAGAGACAAGAGACATTTTCTTCCCTCTTTGTTTCCTGGTGCGCGAGGAGAGGGGATTCAGAGCGCTGCTTAAAGGAGCTCCAGAGACGGCGCGAGCCGCGGCTAAAAGCGCGGACCCCAGAGACGGGCGTGGGACGCTAAGGCTGCTGCTGTCACCACCAAGAAGCCTGTGTCCGAGCACAGGTCACCTCCACACCTCCCCTCCTGGGAGCCTGTGCAGCCCGCCACTGGCAGGGTCCCAGGATCCAGGGACAACTTCCCCGGGAGAACACACGGCGCGCCTCGGGCTGGTGCAACCGTCACGCTGGCCTCTGCCACCGCAGGCTCGCCCCGCAGCCATACCCCTCCCTCCCCCCGGCCTGAGGGAGCCAGAGTCCCCGAATCAGCGGCTCCTTTAACCCCGTCCTGTCTGAGGGAAGAACAGACGCCCTCCGGCGACCTACATGCAGAGGCGGGGCCAAATCCAAAGCTGAGACCCGGGAGCTGTGCGAACAAAGAAGAGAAAGGGAAATCTCTCCCAGCAGCCTCAGAAGCAGCGGATTAAAGCTCCACAATCAACTTGATGTACCCTGCATCTGTGGAATACATGAATAGACAATGAAT
The DNA here is from genome assembly GCF_025265405.1 of Mesoplodon densirostris. NCBI lineage: Eukaryota > Metazoa > Chordata > Mammalia > Artiodactyla > Ziphiidae > Mesoplodon > Mesoplodon densirostris. Next base: position 39,128,764 of record NC_082678.1, on the reverse strand, counting down.
CATCCCAAATTGAGGAGGTGGGCTTTGAGAGCAATATTTATGATTTTTTCCCCTTTTCCTCTTTTTGTGTGTATGTGTATGCGTCTGTGTGAGATTTTGTCTGTATAGCTTTGCTTCCACCATTTGTCCTAGGGTTCTACCTGTCCGTTTTGTTTTTTGTTTCTTGTTTTTTTTTCTTAAAAAAATTTTTTTTCTTAATAATTATTTTTTATTTTAATAACTTTATTTTATTTTATCTTACTTTATTTTATTTTATCTTCTCTCTCTCTCTCTCTTTCTTTCTTTCTACTTTTTCTCCCTTTTATTCTGAGCCATGTGGATGAAACACTACTCTTGGTGCTCCAGCCAGGCATCAAGGCTGTGCCTCTGAGGTGGGAGAGCCAAGTTCAGGACACTGGTCCACAAGAGACCTCCCAGCTCCACATAATATCAAACAGCGAAAATCTCCCAGAGATCTCCATCTCAACACCAACACCCAGCTTCACTCAACGACCAGCAAGCTACAGTGCTGGACACCCTATGCCAAACAACTAGCAAGACAGGAACACAACCCCACCCATTAGCAGAGAGGCTGCCTAAAATCATATAAAGTCCACAGACACCCGAAAACACACCACCAGACGTGGACCTGCGCACCAGAAAGACAAGATCCAGCCTCATCCACCAGAACACAGGCACGAGTCCCCTCCAACAGGAAGCCTACACAACCCACTGAACCAACCTTAGCCACTGGGGACAGACACCAAAAACAACGGGAACTACATACCTGCAGCCTGCAAAAAGGAGACCGCAAACACAGTAAGATAAGCAAAATGAGAAGACAGAAAAACACACAGCAGATGAAGGAGCAACATAAAAACCCAACAGACCTAACAAAAAAGAGGAAATAGGCAGTCTACCTGTAAAAGAATTCAGAATAATAATAGTAAAGATGATCCAAAATCTTGGAAATAAAATAGACAAAATACAAGAAACATTTAACAAGGACCTAGAAGAACTAAAGATGAAACAAGCAATGATGAACAACACAATAAATGAAATTAAAAATACTCTAGGGCCTCCCTGGTGGCGCAGTGGTTGAGAGTCCGCCTGCCGATGCAGGGGATACGGGTTCGTGCCCCGGTCTGGGAGGATCCCATATGCCGCGGAGCGGCTGGGCCCGTGAGCCATGGCCGCTGGGCCTGCGCATCCGGAGCCTGTGCTCCGCAACGGGAGAGGCCACAACAGTGAGAGGCCCACATAACGCAAAAAGGAAAAAAAAAAAAATACTCTAGATGGTATCCATAGCAGAATAACTGAGGCAGAAGAACGGATTAGTGATGTGGATGATAAAATAGTGGAAATAACTACTGCAGAGCAGGAGAAAGAAAAAAGAATGAACTGAGGACAGTCTCTGGGACAACATTAAATGCAGCAACATTTGAATTATAGGGGTTCCAGAAGAAGAAGAAAAAAAAGGAACTGAGAAAATATTTGAAGAGATTATAGTTGAAAACTTCCCTAAAATGGGAAAGGAAATAGTTAATCAAGTCCAGGAAGCACAGAGAGTCCCATACAGGATAAATCCAAAGAGAAGTACGCCAAGACACATATTAATCAAACTGGCAAAAATTAAATACAAAGAAAACATATTAAAAGCAGCAAGGGAAAAACAACAAATAACACACAAGGGAATCCCCATAAGGTTAACAGCTGATCTTTCAGCAGAAACTCTGCAAGCCAGAAGGGACTGGCAGGACATATTTAAAGTGATGAAGGAGAAAAACCTGCAACCAAGATTCCTCTACCCAGCAAGGTTCTCATTCAGATTTGATGGAGAAATTCAAACCTTTACAGACAAGCAAAAGCTGAGAGAGTTCAGCACCACCAAACCAGCTTTACAACAAATGCTAAAGGAACTTCTCTAGGCAAGAAACACAAGAGAAGGAAAAGACCTACAATAACAAACCCAAAACAATTAAGAAAATGGGAATAGGAACATACATATCAATAATTACCTTAAATGTAAATGGACTAAATGCTCCCACCAAAAGACACAGATTAGCTGAATGGATACAAAAACAAGACCCATATATATGCTGTCTACAAGAGACCCACTTCAGACCTAGAGACACATACAGACTGAAAATGAGGGGGTGGAAAAAGATATTCCATGCAAATGGAAACCAAAAGAAAGCTGGAGTAGCAATTCTCATATCAGACAAAATAGACTTTAAAATAAAGACTACTAGAAGAGACAAAGAAGGACACTACATAATGATCAAGGGATCGATCCAAGAAGAAGATACAACAATTGTAAATATTTATGCACCCAACATAGGAGCACCTCAATACATAAGGCAAATACTAACAGCCATAAAAGCGAAAATCAACAGTAACACATTCATAGTATGGGACTTTAACACCCCACTTTCACCAATGGACAGATCATCCAAAATGAAAATAAATAAGGAAACACAAGCTTTAAATGATACATTAAACAAGATGGACTTAATTGATATTTATAGGACATTCCATCCAAAAACAACAGAATACACATTTTTCTCAAGTGCTCATGGAACATTCTCCAGGATAGATCATATCTTGGGTAACAAATCAAGCCTTGGTAAATTTAAGAAAATTGAAATTGCATCAAGTATCTTTTCGAACCACAACACTATGAGACTAGATATCAATTACAGGAAAAGATCTGTAAAAAATACACATGGAGGCTAAAAAATACACTACTTAATAACGAAGTGATCACTGAAGAAATCAAAGAGGAAATCAAAAAATACCTAGAAACAAATGACAATGGAGACACGACGACCCAACACCTATGGGACGCAGCAAAAGCAGTTCTAAGAGGGAAGTTTATAGCAATACAATCCTACCTTAAGAAAGAGGAAACATCCTGAATAAACAACCTGACCTTGCACCTAAAGCAATTAGAGAAAGAAGAACAAAAAACCCCCAAGGTTAGCAGAAGGAAAGAAATCATAAAGATCAGATCAGAAAAAAATGAAAAAGAAATGAAGGAAACGATAGCAAAGATCAATAAAACTAAAAGCTGGTTCTTTGAGAAGATAAACAAAATTGATAAACCATTAGCCAGACTCATCAAGAAAAAAAGGGAGAAGACTCAAATCAATAGAATTAGAAATGAAAAAGGAGAAGTAACAACTGACACTGCAGAAATACAAAAGATCATGAGAGATTACTACAAGCAACTCTATGCCAATAAAATGGACAACCTGGAAGAAATGGACAAATTCTTAGAAATGCAAAACCTGCCAAGACTGAATCAGGAAGAAATAGAAAATATGACCAGACCAATCACAAGCACTGAAATTGAAACTGTGATTAAAAATCTTACAACAGGGCTTCCCTGGTGGCACAGTGGTTTAGAGTCCGCCTGCCGATGCAGGGAACATCGGTTCATGCCCCGGTCCAGGAAGATCCCACATGCCGCGGAGCAGCTGGGCCCGTGAGCCATGGCCGCTGAGCCTGTGCTCTGCAACAGGAGAGGCCACAACAGTGAGAGGCCCGCGTACTGAAAAAAAAAAAAAAAATCTTCCAACAAACAAAAGCCCAAGACCAGATGGCTTCACAGGTGAATTCTGTCAAACATTTAGAGAAGAGCTAACACCCATCCTTCTCAAACTCTTCCAAAATATAGCAGAGGGAGGAACACTCCCAAACTCATTCTACGAGGCCACCATCACCCTGATACCAAAACCAGACAAGGATGTCACAAAGAAAGAAAACTACAGGCCAATATCATTGATGAACATAGATGCAAAAATCCTCAACAAAATACTAGCAAACAGAATCCAGCAGCACATGATAAGGATCATACACCATGATCAAGTGGGGTTTACTCCAGGAATGCGAGGATTCTTCAATATACACAAATCAATCAACATGATACACCATATTAACAAACTGAAGGAGAAAAACCATATGATCATCTCAATAGATGCAGAGAAAGCTTTCGACAAAATTCAACACCCATTTATGATAAAAACCCTGCAGAAAGTAGGCATAGAGGGAACTTTCCTCAACATAATAAAGGCCATATATGACAAACCCACAGCCAACATTGTCCTCAATGGTGAAAAACTGAAAGCATTTCCACTAAGATCAGGAACCAGACAAGGTTGCCCACTCTCACTACTCTTATTCAACATAGTTTTGGAAGTTTTAGCCACAGCAATCAGAGAAGAAAAGGAAATAAGAGGAATCCAAATCGGAAAAGAAGTAAAGCTGTCACTGTTTGCAGATGACATGATACTATACATAGAGAATCCTAAAGATGCTACCAGAAAACTGCTAGAGCTGATCAAAGTTTTTAATTTTGATGGAGTTTGATTTATTCATTTATTTCATGAATTATGCTTTTAGCATCATGTCTAAGAACTCTGCCTTGCCACAGATCATGAATCCTCGGTAAAGTTTTTTACAGGTAAGTTGTGCACACTTCTTATTGATATTATTCCTAAAAGTTTGTATTTTGGCTACTATTTTGAATGGGATATTGCTGTTTCATTTAATCTAAAAATACTATTTTTAAGTGTTTTTTAAGATGCAGAAGTCATATTTCTTATCCATTTTTTGAAAACTCTCTTTCTTCCGAGAAATAGAACATATCTATGTATTTACACAGAATTATGGTTAAGTAATGTCAAATGAGTCTTGAGACCTATTTGTGGTAGATGTTTCCCTTTTTTTTTTTTTTTTTGCGGTACGCGGGCCTCTCACTGTTGTGGCCTCTCCCGTTGCGGAGCACAGGCTCCAGACGCACAGGCTCAGCGTCCATGGCTCACAGGCCCAGCCGCTCCATGGCATGTGGGATCTTCCCGGACCGGGGCACGAACCCGTGTCCCCTGCATCAGCAGGGGGACTCTCAACCACTGAGCCACCAGGGAAGCCCCAGATGTTTCCCTTTTATATATCTGTGAGTCTCCAAAAATATTTTAGGTGTAGGTAAGATCTCTAAAATATAAAGATAGTGATATGAAAATTCCATATTCTGGCCATTTGCACACTTGTCATGAAGTGAGAATTAAGGCCTATGACGGGGGAAGGGTGATGACAGATGGTCTAACCCCAAGTTCCCCAAATCTGTCCTTCGTGGAGCTAAGTCTGACATGGGGTCATGTTCCTATCAACTGGAGGTAGAGGTTCTCAACCAAGGTCCGAAGACTGAATACAGGAAGTAGAGAACTCACTGCAAGTGTATGTAAAAAAATGGGAACAAGAACATATACCTATTTTTCTGAGGGAAAAGTCTGAAATTTCATCAGACTCTCAGAACACCATCCGATGTCAAGAAGCCACACTGACATTCTTGCCATCTTCCCATTTCAAGTATATCCCAGTCCCTGCACATATTCAATAAATATTTATTGAATCACTGAACAAATAAGTATCTATTAAATTATTTTGATATGGCTACCATTAGTTTTGACCCCCAAGTGTAAGATTTTAACTTAGCAAACCTTTGTCAAGTGCCTGCATTGGTCAAGCACCCCATTAGGAAAGGGAACTATGAGGCTCAGAAGACAACATTCCTGCTCTCACAGAGCTCACCCTCCTCTTGACAGAAAGACGTAGTAGCAAATGCGTTTGGGACAATGATTGTAATGGGAGTGCTTAGTTGGTCAGAGAAGGAGTACCAATCTGCCCAAGGAATTTAGAGAAGGCTTCACAAACACAGCGGTGCCTGAGTGAAGACTGGAATGACATTCAATTGCAAACGCTGTGAACTTGAGATACTGCAGGGTGAGTCTAATACGGAGGCTGGCAGCCAATCACCGGTGATGCTATATGCAGGTTCACTTTCTCCTGGGTTTCACTGTAGCTTATTGGTCAAGTGGAAGAAGGAGGAGGATTTTAGAAGAAACAGTGTTTGAAAACATAGGGGCATAGAAGATGGTGGCACATTCAGGGAATTACAAGTTGCTCAGTCTTGCTGGAAGATAAAATAAGAAGGATCCCCCAGGTTCAATTTACTGAAATATCAGTGTCAGTACACAAACCGTTATGCAAACATGTGTCCACTGCAGCACTATCCCAAAGTTCCCAAAACAGAAAACAACTTACATGCTCAATATTAGGGAACTAGATAAAAACTTCTGGTATATTCATATAAAGGAACATTTTGCAAGGTTAACAAGATTGAATTATATCTGTTTCAAATTAAGAAAGGTCTTCAATATTGTATATGCCATAAAATGATAGGATAGGATACTATCTCATATTTGTAAAAACAGGCAATTAAAAACTGCTCGTGTGTTAATTACGTTTCAGTGATTGTTAGGCTGGGTGTTTTGATGGCCCCAATTCTTCATTCCTCTCTCTCTCCTGGCCCTTTGCCATGAACTTAGCAGCTTTTTCATCATGAAAGTGGAATCTATTTTCCCATGCCTGGATACTGAGTTGCCATGCGGCTTGCTTAGGTCAATGAGCATTAGCAAGTGTATAGTTATTTCAAGAAGAGGCTTGAAAAACCTCCTGTATGTTCCACTCATGTGCCTGGCCACCTCTGTGAGGACATGTCTGGATGGGCCTTCTGCAGGATGGAAGACAGATGGAATAACATTGAGTGACCAAGTTATCTCAGCAAAGACCACCTGAGATCAGCCTTCGGCCAGCTGATTCCCCAGACATGCGGGCAGACCCAGGAGAGATCGGGACAGTCATCTGGTTGACTCACAGCTGACCACACACACACGAGTAAGGCCAGCTGAGACCTCAGGCCAGCCCGGATCAGAGGAACCCTGTAGCCTTGTCAAATAAACAACTGTATGTTTCTGAGGTTTCATGGTAATGTTATGAAACACGATTTTAGCCATAATAACTAATGTGATGTGTATAATATTGTCTTACCAAAAATCTGGACGGATACACACTGAACTATTAACAGTGGTGACCTCTAGGGAATGGAAGTGTTGGTCAACTTATACTTCCCAACACCGAAAGTACTGCTGTACCTTCTAAGAAACAGAGTTGCACCTTCTGATTTGGTTCATTTTCCTTTCTTTAACTTATTCTTAAAATGCCAAAAGCAGAGTAGATAAGAAAATAGGCCCTAATCCTGGCAGCCTTAAGATGAAGTCTAAATAGTTACAGCACTGGCTTTGTTTGCAAAAGGTTTCGAATGGTCGTCTTTGGTTCTTGCCTGCAACACTGATGGTCCGAACATCAGTGAAGGAGCCACTTAACCTCTATTTTAGCCCATTTTTCTTTTGTAAAACATGCAAGTAGCTCCTGCTTGGGGTGAGGTCATCAAGATAATGATTGTGTCTCCTAGGAATGGGAAAAGCCAGGATGAGAAACTGTTAGAGCTACCCAAGATGCTCTACACACAAGCAAATTAGCTGAAGGTGCTTGGTATAGTGAAGTTGATGCGATGAGTTTATTTTTCACCACAGGAATGGCCACCTGCTACATGATCTCTTAAAGTCCTTGAGGTTGATCTAGTTTGGACTTTCAGATGATGAAAATAAACGAGATATTTTTAAATACCAGATACTGATGTGTATAGTTATTTCATTCCTTCATGCCACCTGTCTGGGAGAAGATATGGCTATTGTTTAAACTTGACCAAGTCTAGAAAAAGAGAAAGTCATTACAAACTCTTATGATGTGGTTGGATTTTTCTTCCCCACATTAAGCTTCAACAAATACTGTTAACTGCCTGTAAGGCATTTACAATAACTGTAAAATCCAAAGTATCAGAGGACCATGCCCTGGTGTGAAGTACAGAATGCAGAGGTAGTAAGATGGGGAAATGGTGTCAAAACGGGTCAGGTTTGGGGACTAGACGCATCTGGTTCCATTTCCTAATAATTATGTGACCTATAAGTGTCTTACTTTCTGTCTCAGTCTCTTCCTCCACTTCATGGAAATAGTCAGAGTGCCCCATCATAAAAGTCAAACTCAGTCATTTGCCACCATCTCCCACTTCCGCCTTCCAAACAGTAAGAAGCCTGCAAAGGATCAATGAAGGAAGAGCTGATTTACATACCACTGCTACTGACACTGTCCATAATTCTTATAATCGGAAAGTTTTAATTCGTTACTAACTCCCCTTTCCCCGGTATGCTTTTATTTTCTAATTCTGCTTGGGTGGAGATATGTAGGATCTGCCGTAATAGGCCAGTTCTATTATTATCCAATTCTCTTAAATCCATAGTAAGTTCAAGGGGAAACAAAGCTTTATAGATGACACCAGTCCAACCACACATTTAAATATTACAAAAGCCTGGCTCTGAGATGCAAAATAATTTGCCCAACATTCTACTAACCAAATAGGAACAAAAATCTAAGACTGCAGGCCAGAGCAACCTCTGGAATATTTCCTAACCAGTGCATGTCTGTGGAACCAATCCATAGTGATTATAGCTAAAAATGCTGAAGAACAGGCAACATATTTCCATTTAGATAAATAAAAGGCATCGCTTATTCATAGAAAAACTAGAACCACATCCCTATATGCTGAGTTTGATGAGGGCTTGGTGAGACCACCCTAAACCTTCCACCCAAAGCAATTTCATCAGCTTCCTTCCAAATTCTCCATCTTTCACACGCATTCTGCTGAACTTTTCTGGTCCCACTGGCATCTTTTCATCCTACTCAGGAGCAGCTGTCTGCAGAGGCACCCTTCCCAAATCCAGGCTTCGGAGTTTCAGTCACAACCTGCTTCTTGGCCGGGTTGGTCTACAGAGTACATTCCAAGTCTCTCCACTTTGTGTTCTGCTTCCAGATTCTTTGCTAAGCACCCGTTTCTTTTGAGGGGCACAGAAAGGGCCTTTGCTTCCTCGCCCCAGTGGGCAGGGTGTCCTATGCTTTCAGAGGTCTCCGCCCTTCCAAATACAGTCTTGATCTTGGGAAAAGAAGTAATTAGCCTGATGGGGAGGAAACTGCCATTTCAGCAGTTTTCTCCCTCCTGGGTTTTGAAGTAATAGAGGCCCAGGCAGGTCAGAAAGAAGTTGAGGGCTGTTGGGTCTTAATGCCCCACTAAGCTCAAATACCAACTACGGGCACCCAAAGCTCATTAGTTCTAACCCGACCCTGCTAATCACCCTGAGTGCTGAATCAGCTTCCATGGACACTTAGAGAAGCATTCATTAGTGTTTTAACCTTGAAATGCCCTGTGTGGCCTTGAAGACCTAAGTCTCACTAGTTGACCTACACTTGAAGAAAGAGTACGCCACACACTAAAGTAAGGAAAAATGGGTCTACTCTGTGGGGTCCCTTTAAAGACAAAAATTGTACTTATTATTCCCCTTGGAAGAACCTTGGCATATTATTAGGGGCAGTGTTCCCCCTTCTTGGTAACCCTAGCAGAGAAGTGTCTTTAGATCTGTGGGCACAAAGCTTCAGATCAGCATTTCTCAGCCTCAACACTACTGACATCTCAGGATGGATAATTCTGGTGGTGGGCTATCCGTGTTTTGTAGGATGTGAGCAGCATCCCTGACCTCTACCCACTAGATGCCAGTAGCACCCTCCGCCCAGCCCCTACGACATAATAACAAACAAAAATGTGTCCAGCCATTGCCAGATATCCCCTGGGGGAGCAAAATCACCCCCTGCTGAGAATCACTGCTTTAGAAGATTGCCACCTGCATTAAAAAGAATAGATCTCAATAAAATAGGACAGGATAGAAATTATCAGACAGCATCACATAAGAGAAAGTATTTTTTTTTGAAAAGCACTTGCTTTATTTTTTTAATTTTTAATTATTTTTTATTTTTTGGCTGTGCCGCATGGCATATGGGATCTTAGTTCCCTGTCCAGGGATCGAACCTGCGCCCCCTGCATTGGAAGCGCAGGGTCTTAATCACTGGACCACCAGGGAAGTCCAAGAGTATTCTTTCTTGAACATGTATTTCACATTTTGTTTGTATGTATATGCATGTAAATAACGTGGGTCATGGTAAAAAAAAAAGTGAAAAATACTGATAGAGTATCTTGACCCTCACAAAAGCAATTACTTATCTGTGCTTCTGCTAGGAGATGGGTATTCGTCTCCCACTTAAAAATCTCTAATTTTTCTTCAAAAATTTATTGCATGCTTTTTACTGGGTTCTTTTTAATTTAGCATGGCTTTATTTCAACAACAAATGGGCACTCTGTCTTCTACCTTATTAAGACAACTGTGGTGATTTATCTCTACTCTAGATTTACAAAATTATCAAAATAAAACATTGTGGGTCATCCACCAGATGAGTGAGTCTTGACTATGGGCTGAAAGAAAATGTGTGAATCCAAACGCTGCCATTTCAGGGTTTATCATCTATTTTAGGAGACCATGTATTAAACGATGTTTCTTTAAGTCTAACTTTGCAGGCAGATCACACAGAGTTAGTTGGTGAATATCAAGTCATACAAGAAATGATATCTGCTCTTTAGGGATGTCTGACATAAACACATAAAAACTGAAACAAGTATACAATGGTAAAATAATCTTTCACAAACCAAAGCTGTTATGAGTCAGGCTTCATAGATCAAAAAAAAAAGTGAGCACAGAAGAACATATTGCTCTTAGTTTTGGCCACATCACCATGGAACACACAAGTGAAGTTTTGTAGGCAGTGGTAGAGCACGTTCTCAAGCTGAAATAGACATCTGGAATGAGGTAGAAATGCTGAGTGTTTGGAAATGAATCAGAAGTGGGTCAAGATAGGAACCAGAGGCAAGAGGTAAGGTCAAAAGTGAGACATTATACAAGCCAACAGGTTCACAAAGGAGAAAGGAGGAACTGGATCTCAAGGGTTCAGCATCGAAGACTGTAGAATCATCTGAGACTCTAGAATCAAGCAGAAGATCAAGAGAAGTTTTGTCCACTTTCCTCTGACATTAGTTCCTTTCTAGAAAAAAGTGATGTCAAGATCTGGCTGTGTAGTTGTGCAGAAAGTGGGTAAAAGAAGGAAAAGACAAAAAGAATCTGGTTAGTTTCTTGAGAAGGAAACAGGATCTGGTGATTGAAACAAAGAATATAACAATTGATGGGACAAAGTAGGGGAGGAAGAGGGTGGTGTCGATGAAAAACGCAACAGGGGATGGAGGAAAACCTTTTAAACAGCGGTCCTGACCAACAGTGTCAAAAATCAAATGCTGCAAAGATGTGGGTAAGGATGGAGAGGGCTGGTGGATCTGACAACATGGTGGACCTTTGTTGCCCAAGGAAAGTACGCCCTCGACAACTCCCCATGGTGAGGCTGGAATTTTCTGTGCCTTGGATAATGATAACAGAGGAGCGTAATTTTCCATGGAGAAATCTCTAACAGTTTTCTCTCAGTAAGACTTTGTCTGCTTTTCTTTGGTTGTTTTTAATTTACTTTGGATTGCCTTTCAATAACTGATGTCCTTTGTGTTTCCTGCAGACAGTTTTGGTGACTTGTGTCTTTCAGTAGATTATATATTTCAGGGATATAGATGGTCTGTGATTTATGATGCTTCAGTCTATGACTTTTCAACTTTAGATCCTGCAAAAGCAATATACATTCAGTGGAAACTGTACTTGGAATTTTTTTTTTTTTTTTGGCCACGCCATGTGGCACGCAGGATCTTAGTTCCCCAACCAGGGATCAAACTCATGCTCCCCTGCAGTGGAAGTGCAGAGTCCTAACCACTGGACTGCCGGGGAAGTCCCCGTACTTGGAATTTTGAATTTGGATCTTTCCCCAGGGGAGTGGAGTGACAGGAGGTATGATGCCGTCTCGTGATGTTGGGCAGGGCAGCCATAGTTCCCAGCCAGCCCCGAGATCACAAGGGTGAACAACCCATACACTTAACAGCCATCATGGACCCAGACAACCATTCTGCTTTTCACCTCAATCCATTATATGAGATGTTCAACACTTTGTTATCAAACAGGCTTTGTGTTAGATGGTTTTGCCCAACTGCAGGCTAATGTAAGTGTCCTGAGCACATTCATTTCCTTCACCAGAGGACACATGATGGACAAGAAGGGAGTGAGGTAAAGGTCACGGACAGAGGTGGTTTCCTACGGGGGCTCCTTTGGGAACCTCCACCACACTGGGCTTCTGGCTGAATGCTTCACTGTTCTGGGGACCAGGGCCCCATCCCCAGGGACTTCCTGCCCCTCCGCATGTGCCCCCCCACAAACAACCTGCCTGTTTCCACTCCTCAAGCCCCAGGAGCTGTAAAGAGAGAGCTGAGACCGGCAGTCTGGGTCTGCCCTCACCTACCACTGCTCACATCCATACTTTCCAACAGCTTGTTTTTTTTCCCTTTTCTTCCTGGGCTTTAAAAAAAAATACAAAACAAAGGCTTTCTATGTCCACAAAGTGACACTTCAGGGGAAAGGGAGGGAGGGAGTGGGGCATGATAGAGAGATAGGATGCTCGAGAGACACAGAGTGGGTTCTGCCTAATTATACTTTGTAAACTCCCCTAATTGCTCTGTTTAATTATTGATGTGGAAAGTGTTTCCTTTGTGGGAGTTCAGTCATCAAGAGCCCTCAGGACCAAGGAGACAGACATCACCTGCTTTGGGCTTGGTAATTAAGGCGCAATTGTCACCCAAGAGTGGGGCAGATCCCTTGGGAGGGGAAGGTAGGGCCGTGCCCACCGCCAGTGCACAGACCCCAGCCCCCAAGCACAAGTGCATCTAAGGTCTCGGAGCCCAGCAGCTTCTAGGAAGAGCAACTGATAAAAAGGAAGGCACTCTGCTACAATCGACTCCCATTCTGTCACTGATCTTCCTCCTTTTACAAACAAAACTTTGCCCACAGACTCCCAGCTCTTGCTGCGGCTGATGTGTCTTTGTGGGTTCAGCTCCCCTTATAACCTCTAATTATTTGGGGACTTCAAGTCACAAAAGCCTAATATTTGAAGTGTCAATACAGTTTTTTTTTTTTAATGTGTAATTGAACCACTGGGCCTACTGCCAATATCACAAATAATTTCCTCATTTTCTTCCCTGACATCCATCAGCATTCATTTCCTTGGCCCCCAGGAAAAGGTGGTGCCTCCTGGGGCGGCCAGATACATGGATACTTGAATGTCATTGGAATGAAGGAAGAGGAATGGGAATGGTTGGATTGATCTAGTAGATTCTGATTTGAGATTCAATTCAGAATGGATCCTAGAATGAAGGAAGTCATAAGACAGTGTCTCCACTTCCTCATCTGTAAAATGTAGAGGCTCCAGTGCATGAACTTTAAAGGCCCTTTCCGGTTCTAATATTCTAGGTATGTAGGTCAAAGAGTAAAAACTCTGATTAGCAGCAAAAAAGGTGGAAGACACAGAGATGAACTACTCTGATCCCCTTTCATGAAAGGACTTGCAACCTGGCTGTGTGACCAGCTGACAGGTCCCAGTTGTTTGAGCCCTTAGGGTCCATCTTATTGTGAAGCACAGGCTTTGCTCCCGGGGTCTCTCCTTCAAAGACTGGACAAGGAGGTAGCCCGGGGGCTCAGCCCCGTCTGCTCAAGTTGGGACGTCTCTGATGACTGATCTTTGCTCCGGGTCTCCCGCTGGAGCTGACAGAGACTGTCAGGTCTACACTGGGTCTGCCCAACCCAGATTCCTTCCCTTTTCCTCCGCAGGTGGCCTCTCTCCAAGACATCTTTTATACACCTAACTCCTCAGGATCTGCTTCCTGGAGAAGGAGAACCCAAAGGGTGATGGGGAATGAGCTGTAAACAAAATGGCATAAAACTCAGGAAAGGATGCCATGAATCCAACCATGGGGGAAAGCCCAGTCACGAAGGAAGTGGCATTCAAGGTGGCCTTTGAAGAATGAGTGGGTAGAAAAAGAAGAAAATTGGCCTTCCAAGCAGAGGGATGGATGCGTGCACAAAGGCACAACGATATAAATATACAGGATGTGGGACCACAGGCAGTGCCTGGAAATGGAGCATTCCATGTGTGCAGCGGTGGCGGCAGGAGGGTGGGCCGGAAAGGTAAAGCTGGAAAACACGGGATCCAAGATACACAGCTGTCACAAAAGCCCTGTATATATAGTCCTATTGGTTTTTAGACTCTGATACAGGGAAACGGGAACCCTGAGAGAAGAATGAGCTACCCAAAGCAATAAAATATGGGAAATTCCATAGCACAGTACTTTTGACAGCCCTAAAAAAAAGATATTTTACTTCTATGTAGGTGGTTTCCTTGAACAAAGACCACCAGCTATTTGTCAGGGAGAAAATGAATTGCTTGTCCCACGTTATGGCAAAATCAATCATATCATAACACCAATCTATCAGGGAAAATTCAGTCTCTAGGCCCATGTTTTCAGGAAAGAAACTGGCAGTTAATACTCCTATCCCTTTTTACTTATTCAGGAGAAAAAAAGGACCTGCCCCCTGGGTCCCAAAATAACTTCCTTAAGGACCGTTATCAAATTCTGACACTGAAGTTCATCCATCCTAACAAAGTTTTCATTTTATAAGTCACAATTTGCTGTAATAAAAACAAAAACAAAGACAAAACAGCATTTCCCAAACTTTGTTCCAAGGAACACATAGTCCTTTGGGTTTTCATTGTCATGAGGGAAACACTGTGCATGACAAATCCCATTTACTTGTCATATTGAACCTTAGAAACACAACTCTTAAAAGTCCACCATGAGAAAACTCTCAAAAGACCACCATTTAAGTTTGTTGAATCCATTTCCCATTCATATTTGACCACAAAATCTTCCTGCCCTCATAGCACCCACAGACACTATAGAAGTAACATTATAGGGAATACATTTTGCAGGCTGACTTTGAGGATTTCAAAAGCATTTCCTATCGAAATGTGATAGTAGTAAACAAAATCATTGCTTTCACAAAATTCCATCTTTTATTCTTGAACTTGGTGCCTCAAGGGTAAAGTTAAAGGGGTTTCATTCCCAACCAGGTATGTGGATGGTCCTTCCAACTGGTCATGGTGTGGAAGGTCCAGTGAAAGGTGGGATGGAGAATATTAAATTTACTGTTTCTGTGGTCGAAAGAAAAGCTCTACGCTGGAAGCACACATTGAAGGCATAAATGAGAAGTTCCAAGCCTATGGTTTGCTGAGCTGCCAAACAATCATCTACTGAACGAACTTCCTATTCTGCAAAATTAAGGAACGTTTGTATAGAGTTGTCTTAGTGTTTGTGACCCCAGGGCAATATTCCTGTGTTCCCCTGAAGTTTCAGTGATGTGATCAAAATTGCACATTATTAAAAAATGATGCAAATCTGTCCCACACAGCTAGAGAAAATGCAAGCCAATGAACTGTTCATTCAAACTAGGCTGAAGACAAACCTCCAGGCTTCTTGGAAATGTGTTAGAGACACCCTACTAGGTGAGAGGGTGGGTCAAGCAGGTGGGTTCTGGACACCCACCCTCCCTCATTCAGTCAGCACAGATTCTTTTATAGACTAAGAGGTGGCAGGAGGTTTGTACAAACATTTGAAATCAGAACTGTAATCTATCTATCAGTGTGCACACACTGGAAGGTAAACCTGTCATTAGGAAAAGGGACGTGACCAGGGGCTTGATCACAGGGAAAGAAATGCCCTCTTCTTTATTGCTCTGAATAAATGCAACATGAAGTTCCCAAGGGATTCTCCTGGTTAGCTATCCACAATCCCACCTAAAATACAGTTCTTATTTTCGGCTTTGAAAATAAGAGGAAATTGCCAGGTCCAATGTCTCCAGTCACTTTAAGTGCAGAGGATGTTTACAAATGATGGGTCCAGAAATGATGGCTTCATGAGGTCACGGGTCAAATGACAAAAATCACAACAATAATAACAAGATAGTTCACATACACTATCTCTGTGGTCTCCACCTTTCTGGATGGCAAAACTGAAGTGTGCAGAGATTCAACAACTTGTCCCAAGTTACCTGGGGGTAAGAAGGAGTGTTGGGACTTGAACCCAAGATCGGCAGTGCTGTTACAAAGGCAGTGGGCCACATTAAGCAACTTTTAAAAACCCTAAGTAACACATCTGTTCAGATATAGGACAAAACAGATTATTCTCAATGATCCTCAAGGTAAGCTTGCTTTGTGGAACTTGGAGGAAATTGCTACCAACAAAAATTTAAATGGTGCTCAAAAAGCTTATATCCCTGAATCATGGCTTCCTCTGCTTAAACTTCCCAGTGGCTACACTCGGTACAATGTGCAGTCATTGCACATGGACACATATTTAAAGTTTTGGAAATGTGACTTTTCATTTTGTTTGTGTCACATGCAAGGATGAGGAGGGCATTTCCTCTCTTCCACCCAGTGGTTTTACATCATTGAGTCAAGGCCTTCTCTCCCCCTGCCCAGACCTCTTTGAGGAGGGCCAGTGAGTGTGTGCTCACTCCAGCCTGCCCAGGAACGAACCCACTGGCTACCTATTCTGATAAACAGAATCAAGACCCGTTCCCATTTGAGCCAGTCAAGCAGCTATTCCCGAGGTCACCTTAGTGTCATCCAGAATTCGAGAGAATCCATCTACTGCCGAAGCCTGGCTGTCTTGACTCATTCAATCAAACACTTAAGGAAGAAAGCACAAAATGACGGCTGTGTAATTTTATCATGGCTTCTCTCCCAAGTGCATTCAAAGCAAAGCATGGATTGAGTTTGTTCAAAGAATGGCCAACTCCTCAGACACGCTCATTAGTAAATAGCTCGCCTTCAAAATCTAGAACCCACGGTTGCATTTTCAATTTTCAACCAGTTTTCCTCATCAGTGCAATTCCTGGGTGATCACCTACCCCCGCGCGTGACATCCCCTCTCATCAGAACAGTAGTTTGCAAGTGGAAGCTCTTGTGAGGGCGGCATGGGGGTGTTGGTCCTACCCACATCCCAATATCGGAGCGAAAAAATAAATAGGTTTTGTTCCCTTAAAATGTTTCAGGCAGGAGAGACCGCCTTGAATGTTATAAACTTCAAGAGAAAAAATGTCCATTCTTCTTCCCCACACCCCACTCTGTTCGAGTCTCAAAAAGCATGTAAATCTTGGCCCAGACTAAGCAAATCACCTTAAAAAGGAAGGTTGGAGAACTGTTTATTATTTGAAATGTCTCTCCCTAGGCCTTATTTTTGATAAATTGGCTTCAGCTCCATTACTTCATGATATATCTCCCTTGACATTTAATTATACTTACTTCAAACACATTAAGCGAATCAGTCTGAACAGCTTCTTATTAATATGCAAATTTCTCCTTTGAAAACCCATGAATCTGTGAAAAATCTCTTTAGGCTTCCATTAGACCCACTCAGGAAGTTGTATACCTCACACAGACACTCGCTTCATTCACTGACTCAATGATTCAGCATTTACTAATTGTCTGAGTTAACTATTCTGACCACATCAAGGGGAGTTGGGAGGAAAGCGGGGGGAAGAGGGTGGACAGGGAACCAAATGGGATTCAGAAGCTGAACACTTAAAAGATGAATGATCAGAAGGCCAGGACTGAATTAGCAGCTGTAATTAGAGTTGAAAATCAAGCCTCTCTGCAAGCACAATCAGCCAGATGAGTTGACACAGCCCACTCTGCGGCAGAGAAGCCCCAGCTCACCAGTGAGCGACTGAATTCTCTGGCCATTGCTCTCCAGGACAGAGGAGGGGCAGCCGAAGGTGGGCTCCTGCGTGCGAGAGGTCTCCGTGCAAGCTCAAGTGTTCCCTGCCCGTGTGTTCACTTACAATCATATTTGCAAAAGACCTGGTTGTCCTGTAACAGGGGGGACCAAGATGGACTCTTGTAGTTCTCAGAGGAACAAGACAAAGACCAAACGGAGCACTCAGAAGTTCAGACTTCAGCTTGGCAAATGCATGGTCCTGAGGCTGTCAGGGGTCAGAAGCAAGTTCCAGAAGCAGCAGCCATAGCTACCAAAATCAGGACAAGAAGGCTACACTTCCGGAGCAAGCAGAAGTCCTGGCACCAAGAAGACAGAGGCAAGATGGTGGGAAAGTGAGATTTCTAGGAGAATCCAAAGCCCGAGGGGTCAGAACAGAAGTGGAACAAAGTAGAGATCAAGGGAGAAAAGGAATCTGGAGATCCAGACTTTATGAGAGAATTAAGGAATTCTTGGCCCTCTGTTGATGGGATACTCAAGATGGGGAAAGACCACCATTCTCCATGGT
Organism: Mesoplodon densirostris; assembly: GCF_025265405.1. Taxonomy (NCBI): domain Eukaryota; kingdom Metazoa; phylum Chordata; class Mammalia; order Artiodactyla; family Ziphiidae; genus Mesoplodon; species Mesoplodon densirostris. The sequence goes on along the minus strand of NC_082678.1, from coordinate 39,110,687 downwards.
CCTCGGACAAAAGTGTGGGATTTGGGCCATCTGGGCAGCAGAGGATAAGAACATCGAAAAGCAGCGTATGCCGGAGGCAGATTCAGCGGCTTTATAATCATGATGGCTTTGAATATTCCTGAGAAATACTTGCAACTAGTAAGAAATGTGGTGGCGTATTTGCTTTGACTCATGATGAAAACGGAGGAAACGTAACAGGTTATTTTCAGTGACATCTGTGAGTGCCAGTTCGTAGCTGTGCCAACCTGAGTCTTTGTTCCTATAAGTGGTTTAATGCCCTGTCTGCAGTGTTGCTGAGAGAATCTAAAGATGACGTATTTAAGGTTCTGGGAACGAGAAGTCATCACGAATGACCAGCGCTGTCATTAAACACTCCTTGAGGATGGGACGTGTTCTGCTGCACCTCGCATCCTTCACCTGAACAGGTGGGCTCTCAACCGCACAGTCAGTCTATTCTCGTTATTCCAGGCACTTTACAATGTCCCGCAAACACTGAATGAGAGAATACTGAATCATGCTCCTAGGGGAAACGCAGGGTTAGGCTCCCATGAGCCTCTGGTCACAACATTTTCATCAATCAATCAGTACATCACCTTGTCTTATGTGTGTTTCTGTTTAAAGACACCTCATTTAATATATCCTGTTGATTCATTAATGTTGAACTTGCAGCCAACCATGCTCTAACTCAGACCTGAACAAAGCTCATCTAACACACGGATTTTCTCCATAGAGCACCTCGCAGCCTTAGGAACACTAGACAGCACTTCAGTTCTACACTTCGGGGCCACTTTAAAAAGTGAAATCACCAACAAAAAGCAGGAAAATGGGAAAAGCATGGCACTAAACAGATCCTCAGAAGGACATCTGTTCACAGTCTGAGCTGCAACAGGAGGGCAAGGCGTTGCTCTTTTGTGACCTCAGGTGGGAACACACACAGGGTGACGTAAGGTTTCTGTGCTCTGCTCATGTCCAAAAACGACCCTGAAAGTGCTGCAAGTGAAAACTGGGGGACTGCAAATACATTTCAGCAAGTAGGCGAATTCACAAACACAAATCTGTGAATAACAAAGGTCAACTGTATTTATTAAGTGGATGAATAGAAAGTGAAATGAAAAACCTGTAAAAAGCAGGCCAAGTGCATTGCAGGGCTTCTTCCAAATTAGGTTTTCGGCTATTACAAAAAAAAAAAAAAGCAAAACACCTTTAGGTCAGAAACACACTCATTCTTATGAAATGGCACGTTGATGTCAAATTAGGTTTTCTGCTCTTACAAAAAACAAAAAAGCAAAACATCTTTAGGTCAGAAACACATTCATTCATACGAAATGGCACGTTGATGTCAAATTGCTTTCCCTATGCTAATAAATGAATGTACTGACACACTATCTATCTCTGGGGCATGAAAAGGGAGAAAAGAACAGATCTACAGAATTATTTTAGATTCTCTCATCAAGACCAAAAACAGAAATATCAGCATGTTTTTCTGATGACTCCAGAACCTTCTCTAAAGAACCCAGAGAACCACAGAGTCACTCATTGTGTGGCTGCTGCATGCAGAGTGCTGTTTCTCAGAACTCACACACCAAACCTGTATGCTCAGGTTCAGTGACCCATTCACGGTTCAAGCAAGAAAAGTTAGACTTCATCCCATTCTCATTTGTCAATAACCCAGAAGTTCAACTTCAGAGCACAAGCTTTAAAGAAGGCACTTGGGTTTCAAGGTCTCTTTTCAAACCTGCCAAAGTCGTTTGCAAAGTCTATTCCAAGATAAATCAGCTTATGCTAGTTTTTAAAACTTCTGCTTGGGGACAAAAAAAGAGGTTTAAGTTGTTTTTTTTAAAAAAAAGGCAAAGGCTAATTTTTAATGCAACTGAATGGACTTGGTTTCATTTTGTAGATATGAAAAAATACATTCTTTTTTAACTTAAGTTCTCCTTTGCTCTACAAGACAATGGCCACAAGCTTTCTGCTCCCCACCTTCTGGGTACCCACGAGGGTCCACAGACCTCTCTGCACAGATGCATAGTTTGCAGAACAGAATAGGGAGAGGTCCTTCGGACTTAAGGTTTGAATTTCATAATAGAGAGAAAACCCTACTTAATAATAACGCTGCCAATTGATCCCACCAGTGCTCCCCCCGCTAAGGTGAAAGCTGACAGTCATGTCCAATCCCTTTACGGCATGAAAACCGAAACCTCAAGATGAGAAAAAGCTGCTCGTCTCAGACTCGTCACGGAGTCGGGATGGGCTTTGTGGGCATCAGACCCACCATCCCACAGGGTGCCTGCTCAGAAGGGCTCCACTCTCTGTTCAGTGCTCTGCTGTTGCACCTAAAAATTCGCAGTAACTTTTTAACAAGGACCCCTCCATTTTCACTCTGCATTGCGCCCCATAAGGTACGCACCTGGTCCTGCATGAAGCTAATGACTGACTGAGGGAGAACTCCCCAGATCCCTGGTCCAGTGCTTCTCCCATCTGGACACAGTCACACCACCTGAGGTCCACGGGACAGCTCACCTACAGAGACATCTGGCATCAACTTTGTGCCCCAAGAACCCATCCATCCATCTGTTCATTCATCTGTCCATCCATCCATCCATCCGTCCATCTGTCCATCCACCCATCCATCCATCTGCCCAGGGCAGGCTGTGAACCAATCTCTCTGCACTGCCCGACTCGAATGCACTGGAATCACAGCCTCCACTCTGCTCTGCACAGACCCAGTTTAACTTTATTAAAAGAATGAGCTAACAGACAGGCAGGTTAGGGATACAATTGTTTCCTGGATAAACAGCACGGTCCTCGCTCATATGGCTGCATCAGTGGCATATTTTATGCGTATGTATTTTTATAAAGCAGCTAGAGAAATAAAGCAACCTTATATCATCTAAGAACAACAATATGACTTTCTGTTTGGCCGGCTGCCCTGCAATCCTTCCCTCCACAGCTCCTGGAGTGGTCCCCCGCCTGTCCCCATTACTTTGCACAAAGGTGAATAAATCAACGTGAAACTCTTACTATCTTATTTTCTCTCTGCTTCCCCCCGCTTCTGTCCTCCGCATCTTGAACGGTTTGAGAAAAATTAATGCCCGTGTCTCTGGCAAACGTATTGCACCTATAATTCAGCTTTAAAACAAGCACACCAGCAGTGGCCAAACCTTGGGTAGAAGGTTCATTTTTCACATGAGTAATTGAATCCTTCCCTTCAATTCCCTTTCAAGTATTAAAGACGACTTATGCCTCACTGAAAAATCTTATAAAACTTCCACCAGACACTTGTCAACTGAGGGTAGAGATGCCTCTTGTACCAGACAGGGATGGGGGGAGGGGAGAGGAGACGGCGGGAAAGCATTCTCTTGTGGTTCACAGGTAGAAGGTTATCCCGAGGTACTGAAAGTAATAAGAATCCTTCATTTCTTCAGCCTCCATTTTATGCCATCAATATTTCAGTAACATGAAAATCTGGACTTTAGTGTTTACTTAGGTGACATCTCCAAATTTAATTGAGTTTTCAACAAATGCAATAAACATTCTTTAGCAGATTGCTTTGTCCTCTAAGGTTTTAAAGAGTGTTTTCTATCAAGAAATATCTGTTTGGCCTGTAAGTGCTACATTTGTGTATTTTAAGTGACACATAAATTTTATAGTGTTTTTCTATCCAACAGAAGTGACATGTCTGACCACTTAATCGTCAGACATCCAGCAACAGTTTCATGCAACGAAGCTCACTGTGGTACTGCATAGCTAAGTCACCCTTTGTGTTTACAGATGGTGATTCCACCTTTTTGTTGTTTATCAAACTTTTTTTACTGTTCCCTGAAATGGCGTAGTGATTCACCTCCAACCACCTGGATTGGCCATTGAGTAGCTCACCATGGACTCACCATTTTCCGAGTCCACCGAAGTTGTCTCTTGATATTTTGATGGTAGCACTTTCTTTTCCTTGAAATTCATCCCCCCACCACCTTACCTTATAAGTGTCTAATTTCCCATTTCTGGTCCTTATCACTACCCCCTTCTCCCTGAGGGTTTGTATTCTTAAGAAAGTGTGTGTCACCTGTCACTGTCTTCCTTTGCCATGAGAATTGAACACCAAGCACCAGTAAAATAACATGGAATGTGAAATTCATAAAACCGTGACCCGCACTGGTGACCACTCCTACCTACAAAGCTGAGAGTCACATCAGGACACTGGGGCCAGGTCCTCCAGCCCCATCCTTCAGCCCCATTTGGGTGGAAGGGAAGTTCTGCAGGGTCTAACACTGAGAAGTCCCTGATGTTTTGGTTTTGTTTTGCTTTTCTTCACCTAGAGTCTGAGCAGCATCAGAAGACACAAAAGCAGAAGAGTCTATCAGGAGGAAAGAAAAGTATCAGGGAAAAGTCTATCAAACAAAATCCATCAGAAATCTCCTGGCCAGTTGTCTCAGTTAGCTACTGCTGTTTAACAAAGCACTCAATGCTTAGAGTGATACAAAGCATTTTGTATTTTAGGAAGAGTTTGGCTAAGTGGTTCTTCTGCTGCACATGATGTCATTTGGACTCATTTAGCTTTATTCATCTTGGAGCTCAGCTGGGGCTAGAATGACCAACATAGCTGCCATCACATGTCTGGGTCCTCAGCTGCAGGGACCGAAGAGCTGGGGGCTGGCTAGCCTCTTTCTCCAGCAGGGTTGGACTCCTTGTACGGTGGCTCAGGGCGCCAAGAGAGCAAAAGCAGAAGGTGTCAGCCCCTTACATGGTTAAGCCTGGAACTGGCATGGCATCACTTCTGCCTCCCTCTACTGGCCCCTGCAAGTCACATGGCCAGCTCAGATGCAAGGGGAGAAGAAATCATTAGATTCCACCTCTTGATGGGAGAAATGGATGAACAAGTATGGATGGGAGGAACCGTCTGTGGCCATTGTTGGAAACAACCCCAGACCAACCCCCAGTGTTCTTCTAGTCCGAGGTCCTAGCTTAGGGGAGGGTACTAAAGGTCAGTTGGGGGAATTTGTGGTCATTCTCTATGATTTCACTTCACAGGTTATATGCATTGCCAAAGAACACCTTTTCCCTTAAACAACACTGCGTATTTGCTATTATATCCTTATTTCAAGTTTATTTGAGTTACACATCAGTCCTATCACTAGGAGTCAATTTGCGGATAAAGTAGGAAACTTGTAGAGTGGAATCAGATCCCATGCAATTCCTCAACGTACTCAACTAATCACACTCAAAGAGAATGAAACATTCTAAAAAAGAATGGAAAATTGGGAGACTTGGATTGACATATATACAATAATATGTATAAAATGGATAACTAATAAGAACCTGCTGTATAAAAACCTAAATAAAATAAAATTCAAAAAAATATAAATAAAACGACAAGTTTGTAAGAGTGCTATGAATAAACAGACTGATGAGGTTTAAAATTTAAAAAAAAGAATGGATACATGTATATGTATAACTGAATCACTTTGCTGTACACCTGAAGCTAACACAACATTGTCAATCAACTACACTCCAATAAAATTTAAAAAAGAAAGAGAACGAAACATATAATATATTTATGCTGCCCTGCTTAGTTCAAAAGAGGCCTTGGCTTCCAACAACACAGGAAAAAGAATATCTCAGCCAAATTTCCAGGAAGAAAAATAATATATGGTTTGTCTTTGGGCTTCTATGGGTCTAAAGGATTCTCAGACAGCATTTTAATTTTGTAGCTCACTGATATCAAAAGCTCAGCACAAATCATATAAGGTGAGATTCTACTCTACATGTTCCAAACTTACCACAGAAGAGCTATAAAGAAAGGGTACCCTCCCTGCTCCCGAGTTTGGGCTCAGGTAAATAAACCCAAATTCCCGCCACGAAAACATCTGAGCCTTGCTGGTGAGACTGATGGACTGATCTTTAGAGTTCCAGCAGAAATTAGCTCCTTGCAATTCATCTCCAGTATAGATGAAATGCATTTTTATACAAAGAAAGTAAATGGTTTCTTTTAAATTTCTGATTGACTCTGATTACCGAGGTTTTCTGATAGATCCAATTGTCCTCAGGCAACAATCCATACTGTTCTAGTGTTATCTGTGTCACCGACTAGCTTCTCAACATTGGGCAAGATATTTTTCCATTCTCTGAGCTCCAGGTAAGGGGTTCAGTGGCTGGTCATCAAAGGAATGTTAAAGAAAAGGAGTAAACATCATCATCAACACTTATTCTTGCAAAGTGTTTTACAGGTTACAAAGCACTTTTATGTCATTATCTCATTTGATTTCAATTTCTAGGGTCCCTGCCATCTTCAACACTGTAGATTTGATGGATTAAAAAATGCATGGTCAATTGATAAAATATATCTTGTTTCAGCAGTTTGCTTTAAAGAGTCAAAAGAGTTTTAAAAGCTCCTGCTGTGGGGAAAATCTGATTCTTTTAATCTCTACATTTATGTTGGAAGACCACATATCATTTTCAAAATAGTTTTCAAAACTTAAGGAGAGGTGTGATTTACTACTTAATGATCAGCTTCCACTCCCACATGCTCTGTGGTTCAGGAGAAATTCACTGTAGAATAAGAACCTCCTAGAGAAAATGCATTCAATCTATCTTCTTGGAAGATCTTGGCATTCGTTTCTGTTGGGGGCGACCCAAAAGAGGGAAATGGAAAGGTGGGGGTCTCTGAGACTTCACATCCTTTCGTCAAGCAGAGCAACTTTCTCTTACCAGTATTGTTCTATTTTACTTCAGTGTAAAATTTCATTTGAACCAAGAGTTCTAAGGTCACCAAGTATTTGAAAACTACTGCTTAAAGAAACACATGTGGATTTGTAAATCTTGCTAAATCTACTTAAATATTGTGATATAATTCTCCCTACCGATGCTGTAAAAGCACTTTTTTCTACTGAAATCTATGATATGAACTATTCAGACTGACCCTGCCTATCCCCAAAGGCCTCCTTTATAGTTCTACCCTATAGTTTGAATGAGTGTTGAATGGATGCCAAACATTTCCTATCTCCAGGCTAAAGAGCCTAAGACTACAAAAGAAGTCAAGCCAGGAAAAAATAAAAATAAAAAAAAGATCCAGCCATAAAGTTTGAAAGAATTCTCAGATGTTAATTCTGACCCAAGTGCCAGAGTGATTCACTGTTGGGGGATGCTGAGTGATCTTACTTTGGACTTCTTAATCCATGTTCTATTAATGGATTTTAGCCACAGCTCAAAAGGTTAGGAATTAAAGACCACATTCCCACCTCTTCTTATTGAATTATTCTAACCTCATCCTGGGTGGTTCATCACTGGCTCCCTCACTCTTGGTATACGTGTTGGGAATGGAAGGGCCAGTCTGTATAAGTACCCTCTCCACCTTCCCAAACATATTGTAAGAAACCAAGGCCTGAGTCTGGTTTCTTTGAGATTTGAGAGGCTGATTCTTCCGATTTTACATCCTGTGCTATAATAGAACAGCCAGTTCCAAGAGACTCATGCTCCGTGGGAACTCTCCTCTCTCAGTGGAATCATAAACTGGATTATTTTCAACGTTGATTTAGGTTGAGTCTTCGAGCATCATGGCCAGATGGCTATCTCTGTTGGCTGTTGACACAGCACTCATTCAGTGGACACAAATTCCGAAGGCTATTCAAATAAGGGAGATGCAGGTCAGGTCTTTTTCCGTCTTTGAATGGTGCTGGTTTTCTCTGTTTTCTGTACATGTAATAAAGTATGCTGAAGAAATGAAAACCCTGACCTAACTGTACCTGTTATGCGCTCAATGTGTCTCCTTAAAATTTGTGTGTTGAAGCTTTAACCCCTAAGTGACTGTATTCAGAAACAGGGCCTTTAAGGAGGTAATTAAGGTTAAATGTAGTCATAAGGGTGAGCCTTAATCTAAAAGGACTGGTGTCCTTATAAGACGAGACAGAGACAACAGGGATGCACGTGCAGAGGAAAGGCCCCTTGAGGACACAGAGAAAAGGTGGCCGTCTGCAGCCAGGAAAGAGGTCTTATAAGAAACCAGCCCTGCTGAAACCTTGATCTTGGCCTTGCAGCCTCCCAAACTGTGAGAAAATAAATTCCTCTTATTTAAGCCACCTAGCCTGTGGTATTTTATCACGGTATTCCTAGCAGACGAATACAGTACCATATAACCTCAAGACCCGGAATCAGCATAAAGATTAATTTCCAGGAGACATTAGGACTGTCTTTATGTGGGGGCTCCTACACAGAGAATCTAATTTTTTTCTCTGTGTGCCTAGGAGGAAATCCAGAATCTGCTAGAATTATAAAGCTAAGGATTTGGGCTCAATTATAAAAAAGAAGTTTTAATGGCTAAAGCTATTCAAAAGAAGAATGAGCTATATACAAAGGGAAATGAGATCCCTTCACAAAATAATCATTTGTCAGGATTTGAAGCATCATGTAGAATGCCAGACTACTATGAGTCTATGATGACTTTAAGTGGTATAAGTAGGATTAAGGAGACCTCTCAACAAAGTTGACCACTAACCAGATCATGATCTTGGCAAGCTGCATAACATCTCTTCATCTCAGTTTCCAAAATCCTTTTTTAAAGCAAGTACAATTATTGTGAAAATCAAAAAAGACTATTAGTGAAGCATGATATGAATGGGAAAAAATAATCATCATCACCATCATCATGTTTTTTGTGCCATCAAATGAAATGCCTATATATATATATATATACACATATATACATATATATATATAGGCATACCTCATTTTATTATATCTATGAAGCTTTATTGTGCTTCACAGATTTGCATTTTTTACATATTGAAGGTTTGTGGCAACTCTTCCTCAAGCAAGCCTAATGGCGCCATTTTTCCAAGAGAATTTGCTCACTTCATGTCTCTGTGTTACATTTTTGTAATCCCCACAGTATTTCAAACTTTTTCATTATTATTACAATTTTAGGGTGTTCTGTGATCATTGATCTTTGATGTTACTATTACAAAAAGATTATCATTTGCTGAAGGCTCAGATGCTGGTTAGCATTTTTAGCAATAAAGTATTTTTTAAGTAAGGTATGTACATTGCTTTTTAGACATAATGCTATTGCACACTTAATAGACCACAGTACAATGTAAACATAACTTTTATGTGACAAAAAATCCACATGACTTGCTTTATTACAATACTCGCTTTATTGTAATGGTCTGGAAACAAACCCACAATATTTCCGAGGTATGCTCATGTTGGCATCACCCAGAGCATCCAGCACAAAAACTTAAAAAATATCAGATGAATCTTTATCTCCAGCCTCTTGCCTGCGTCTATATACAGTTGGCCCTTGAGCAACACAGGTTTGAACTGTGGGGTTCTTGAAGATTTTTTTCAATAAATATTCCATGATCCTCGGCTGGTTGAATCCATGGACATGGAAACGAGGACAAGCAGGGCTGGGTATGGGACCTCAGCATCTGTGGATTTGGTAACCATGATGATTTTTGTTTTTTTGTTTTTTTTTTTGTTTGTTTTTTGTTTTTTGCTGTACGCGGGCCTCTCACTGCTGTGGCCTCTCCCGTCGCGGAGCACAGGCTCCGGACACACAGGCTCCGCAGCCATGGCTCGCGGGCCCAGCCGCTCCGCGGCATGTGGGATCCTCCGGGATCGGGGCACGAACCCGCGTCCCCTGCATCGGCAGGCGGACTCTCAACCACTGCGCCACCAGGGAAGCCCACCATGATGATTTTTTTTGCTCTAGGCTTGCTTTAAAAATATAAACATTTATTTTTGAAAGTGTTTATTGAAAAGGCAATCATCTAGACTCCTTTACAAACCAAACCCTGAAATTTTGTATTACATCAGAAGAAGAAGAAAAAGCAGAGGTGAACTTGGACAGAGGGTTCTGTTTTCCAAAATAGGTGTAATGGGATCTGTATAAGCTGTAGATGGAGAGAAAGAAATGTCAGTCCTTCATGATAAGGTCTGGGACGACCTTTGTAACTCGGGCAAAACTGCCTTTCCTGTGAGTCACACTTTGGAGAAAAGGGCCGTCTGCCTGGGAGCAGATCCGCTGTCTCCCATGCTTTCATCCATCACTCCTCAGGCCCTGGACGTCTGGCACAGCCCCAGCCTCTTTCCTGGCTCCCTTTGGCTCCTGTTGCCGTGGAGAAGAGATGTCAGGAGACTCTGACTCAGGTGAGCGATAAGGCGCAGATGGTGCCTCCACTAACCCAGCCCCTCCATGCACCCGGCTCCTCGGAACACGAGTAATTATTATAAATGGGCGGGTGACTGGAGGAGCAAAGACAAAGACGGGGTTTTTCCAAGGGGACCTGAAAGCCTCATCCCCTAAAAAAGAAATGCAGCCTCGGAGTTGGGCAACACAAAGGAACCCGTGACTGGACATTGTTTTCTAGCACGATGCTCCCTGTTCGGGTTGTTGTCCTAATCTGATTAATGAAATGACGGTGTTAACGGCAGGGGTGGGGGGCGGGGCGCAGCTTGCTGCATCCCGTGGTGGACCAAGTTGGGCAATTCCCTCTAGAACATCAATTCTCGGCGCCCTTGTCAGATAATTGTTTATGACGAGATGAATGCATGTGGCCATCTCGGGTAAACGAGGCTGATGGATGGGTTATTAATGATGGAAATAATCAGTTTGGTAATAGCCAGCTCGCGTTTGTCAAGTGCCAGCCAGGAGGGTTAGCATTCCTCAGGGCCTGCATCTTTATCTCCAGGCTGGAGCCTGACAACTGCCCCAGATCACCCATGAATAAACACTGCGTCTTCCCCAGACATCATTAACCCGCCAATGCTGATACGCCTAAGTAATGCTGATATCTAATGACACCAGAGAGTGTCCAGGTAATGAGAGTGGCGTGAGGGGGCGGGAACAAGGCATGGAGACGTCGACCCTCTGCTCGCTCCAGGGAGCACTTCCCCCAGTAACCTATCCCAGGGTTTGCTTATCATCAGGCTTTCATTTCTGGATTTTTCTCTCCCCTTGGTTTGCCATCAGCACCCCAGAAAGCTTTTCTTTCCTCTCTAGACTTGGGGGCTAAGCATCTCTCCTCACGAAAGAAGTTTTCATGTTTTCTGTCCCGCTCCAATGGGCCCTATTTCCATGGTCACATGGCCTCTGAAATAAGCCAACTGTGCTCCGGACACGGATGAATGTGGATCCTGGATCTGGAGCTGCATCACCTTGTCCGTGAGGTCATGGAAGAGAACCCGGTCCTGGACGTGACCGTCTCCTGATCCGTCTGCATCACCCAGAGCACCCAGCCCAATAACTTAAAAAGTACCAGATGAATCGTTATCCAACCATCTTATGGCCTCAGGGGATCCCCTGACCCTGATTCCTCGCAGCGAACCACATCCATTGGTCCTTTTCTGACGGCAGCTGGTCCTTACTCTCAACTTTTGTTTACAGAGAAGCTCAGATCGGGGGATTTATTCAAAGACAGGACTAGGGTGACATGAGTGAGAGATTTTCCTCTGGTGTGCAATTTAAGGGGGCACAAAAAGTTCAGTCATCAAGGTAAATAAGATGTTAATGCAATATTTTAAGAAATCAGAATTGATGCAAAAAATATCGATCACAAATGAGAAACCTTTTAAATAAAGGCAGGATCATCGTTTATTTGCTCCAGCAGCGTCCTCCCCTAATTTGATAGGTTTCCACCCTCTACCATGCACACAGCACCAATGAACTTTCCTAAAGAACAGCTTGCATCTCACCCTGCCCTGTTCAGAGGACCACAGATAACTCTAAACTCCTGAGCCAGCGCCCTTCACTCTCAGGCTCCAACTATTTTCCGTGCTTTGATGAATTTCTGTCTCTGAAAAAACAAACAAACTGTATTCGCTTCTATCTTGATGCTGTGTTTAAACTTTCTCCCATTCTTAAATTTTCACTCTTTACCAAACCCTCTCCATTAAGATCCAACAACCTCCTTCATGCAACTTTCTCATAATGACGTATTTGCCTCCTGCATTTCCTTTTCTGTTTTTCATATATGATTTAACCCAAGAATTACTATTCAGCTTTGTAGGACTGAGTCTACTTTATCCAACTAAGCTGTGCACTTTGTGAAAGTGAAGAAAGTTCTGTCTTATCCGACTGACAGGCACTTAACTGATTTGATTTAGGCCTGAGTTTATGGCTGTCTGACTGGCAATTGCTGTTTTTGGTTTTGAACGCTTTAATTTTCCCTTGGCTGATCACGGTACTTACAATCCAAGTGCCAAGGTATGTCAGGGCAAAATACGATTGCAACACTGATCGATACGGCCTCCCCGTGAAAGCCTCCTCAAGGGTGTATGGAAAGTGGCTGTGGGGAGGGTGGAGGGGATTCTTTCTGCCTCTTCTTAGGTGGATGGCTTTGGCTCCGTCGCCTCATGTGTAATTTTATTTGAGTTCCCATCTGTACTGAAATGTGTTTGTCTCCAAAACTCTGCCTACTGGCTGGAGAGGCGGTGCCCCAATCTACCGTCAGCATCATGATCATTCAGTACTGCATTTGTTAGTAACTTTTCTGGCAGGTCTGGGGGACTTTTTCAAGTGCAAATTAAGGCAAAGAAAGGTAAAAAACTACAAATACAACTACCACACGACCCAGCAATCCTACTACTGGGCATATACCCTGAGAAAACCATAATTCAAAAAGAGTCATGTACCAAAATGTTCACTGCAGCACTATTTACAATAGCCAGGACGTGGAAGCAACCTAAGTGTCCATCGACAGATGAATGGATAAAGAAGATGTGGCACATATATACAATGGAATATTACTCAGCCATAAAAAGAAACGAAATTGAGTTATTTGTAGTGAGGTGGATGGACCTAGAGTCTGTCATACAGAGTGAAGTAAGTCAGAAAGAGAAAAACAAATACCGTATGCTAACACATATATATGGAATCTAAGAAAAAAAAAATGGTCATGAAGAACCTAGGGGTAAGATGGGAATAAAGACACAGACCTACTAGAGAATGGACTTGAGGATACAGTGAGGGGGAAGGGTAAGCTGGGACAAAGTGAGAGAGTGGCATGGACATATATACACTACCAAACATAAAATAGATAGCTAGTGGGAAGCAGCCGCATAGCACAGGGAGATCAGCTGGGTGCTTTGTGACCACCTAGAGGGGTGGGATAGGGAGGGTGGGAGGGAGGGAGATGCAAGAGGGAAGAGATATGGGAACATATGTATATGTATAACTGATTCACTTTGTTATAAAGCACAAACTAACACACCATTGTAAAGCAATTATACTCCAATAAAGATGTTAAAAAATATATAAAAATTTAAAAAAATTTTAAAAATAAATAAAAAATAAAATGTTCCCTCTTCCAGCCTCTTCTCCAGCTCTTGAACTTGAGAAGGGGGAATGGAAGCTGCAGAGTAGGGTAAAGAGCTTCCCACACCTAATCTTTCTGCAGCAAAAGCAAATAATCAGAACCTTCAGTAACCCAGTCAAGGTTCAGATTATTTGGTTACTAATACTGCTTCCCCTTTAGCAGGGAGGGGATTGCAATCGATTGCTTAGAGAAGTGGCCTTTTGGTGTCATTTGGACATTTGGTTCCCCTGGGACTAAGGCTTCCTGGCTTTTTCCATGATCAAGTAACTTTTTAAAAAAACTTTTTATTTTATATGGGAGTATTGTTGATTAACAATGTTGTGATAGCTTCAGGTGTACAGCAAAGTGATTCATTTATACATATACATGTATCTGTTCTTTTTCAAATTCTTTTCCCATTTAGGTTGTTATATAATATTGAGCAGAGTTCCCTGTGCTATACAGTAGGTCCTTGTTGGCTATCCTTTTTTTAAAAAATAAATAAATTTATTTATTTATTTATTTATATTTGGCTGCATTGGTTCTTCATCGCTGTGCACTGGCTTTCTCTAGTTGCACCGAGCGGGGGCTACTCTTTGTTGCGGTGCGCAGGCTTCTCATTGTGGTGGTTTCCCTTGTTGTGGAGCACGGGCCCTGGGCACGCGGGCTTCAGTAGTTGTGGCTCGCGGCTGTATAGCGCAGGCTCAGCAGTTGTGGTGCACGGGCTTAGTTGCTCCGCGGCATGTGGGATCTTCCCTGACCAAGGCTTGAACCCAAATCCCCTGCACTGGCAGGTGGATTCTTAACCACTGCACCACCAGGGAAGTCCCCTGGTTATCCATTTTAAATAGAGCAGTGTGTACATGTCAATCCCAATCTCCCTATCTATGATCAAGTTAATTTAAATTCCTTTTTTTTCCTTCCCATGGGGCAGAGTCAATCAGTAAGCCTCACTGTGGCCCAAAGGCGCACACAAAATCCAGAGCCCTGTGAACAAGAGGTTGGCTTGTGTCTTCAAGGCTGAGTAGAGACTGGTGCCAGTGCCCCCACCAGCTCCTCGTGGGGGTGGGGAAACAGGAGAGAGTTGGGGTGCTGCGGGTTCACATGACGGGAAACTTGATGCTGCCTGAGCAGGTGTAGCCAGTGGGTGGAAACCCAGGAGAGCACCTCCTGGACCCCGTGCAAGAGAAGCTGCCTGCGGGAAGGAGCAGCTCTCACGGCTGCCCTGCTGATGCAGGAGCCGTCCTAAGGCATCACTGCAGGTTCTCAGTGCATTGATATGGATTTCTCTGCTGATGATACTATGCTTTCTCTCGTCACTGAAAAAAACAAAGATCTTTTCTACCTGTGGTTCCTTCAGGGTCCTCAAGACTTGTCCAGATCAGATGACATTCTAAAGAAACTCTCCAGGTACTGAAATTCTAAACAGCAGTTCAGATCTCCCTAAACATCTCTGAGATGATGCCTCACCAAGCAAGTTGCCATCCACAGCACTCCTTGCTTTAAAAAAGGGGTATTTCACGTGAAGCGCCCCTGGCCGGCTGATAAACTACTTTCTGAATGCTCTGGCGTTTTTCCCAGGCACAAGAAATAGTGCTGATTTCCCAAAATATATATATTTTTTAAGTTCATCATCCCTAACCTCCTCCCCTTACCCTTTCAGGTACCTCCTTTTAAAACTGTAACCATCTTGGCCTAACCCCTCACGTCTTTATCAAATTTCCCTTAAAATGATACCCAGGAGGAATCTTACTCTTTTGGAAGCCCTTACAGATAGAGACTTCAGAGCAAAGGATGATCTAATAAATTTCCTATGAAAACTCCAGGCAGGAATCTACAACGGAAAGTAGACACTGAGATAAGGAAACGGAGCCTCTGATATGATCGCCAGCAAGTAAGGGGGCTGGAGACCCCAAGGAAAATCAGAGATTCGAACAAAAAAGAACCTTCTCGGTAAATTAACCAGAGTTGGGGACACTTCCTGCCACATAAACGAGACATCTTATCCATTCGACAGATCGTAGGTTTATTCCTTGGGGTTTTCTTGCTTGTTTGTTTTCTTTTGCTTTGTTTCTGAGAGTTTCTATCGAGTTGCCAGCCTGTGCTCCAGGCAGGATTGAGGCTCAGAGCTTCGCAGGTCCAGCTGCAAAGCCCACAGCCCAAGTCCAGCAGTTCAAGCAGCTTGGAGCCCTCCACTGATTGCAGCAAAGTAGCAGGGAAATTCGAAGCTCTCAAAGCGGTAATTGTCAGTTATTGCTCTACTGGTTCCAATTTTAATAGTAAATTAGCAATGCATCAGGCTGATTAAAAAATAAAAATGAGAAATAAAAGTGCTCCAAGGGGAATGGCAAATCCGCGAAGTTTTTCCAGACACAGCCATGACCAGAGCCGCCATCTGACTGCTCAAGACCGCACGTGGCACTGCTATCCCTGGGATGCGGCCACCTGCCGGGCGCTCAGAGGTCACTGCACAGCCCTGACCGGAGCACAGCCTTCCTCGCTGAGTGCCAGTGATTCAGGAACTGTCATGTCCCAACCCTATGAGGGCAACCTAGTTAGCAGCACGCTCAGCCTTCTTCCAAAGGAGAGATAAGGCAAAGGTTTTGTTTTTCAAGCAGGAAGAGGAAAAGTTCATCGAGGTTTTCCAGACCTGCTGAGGTGGGGAAAGATGCTGTCCCCGCAACAGATGTCACCTCCCTCCAGCATCTGTCCACCCTCCGTGCCTTCTTATCTGTAAACTAAACTATGTGATGTCCTCGTAAGTGATCTCCTTGTAGGCAAACCGCGTGAGCATGCTTCTGTTGAAAACAAACAAAAACAGCAAACTCCCAAGAAGCCAAAGCCCACGTCAAAAGCATCCATGTAGCTCAGCAGGTTCACAAAATGAACAGGGGTTGGGGGACAGGCTGGAACTGTTTCCCTGGTAGGTCCTGTGAGATGCCACCTCTTCCCTCCGGCTCACAGTCACTGAATCACTTAATTAGACTGGATTTTTCATTAACTGAACCTCCTGTTTATCTGGGGTGATTCACACACCCTATTTTTCATGCAAATTAAAGGCCTGAATAAAACCTTGAGCATTCAAGTATAAGTCAACAGATAACAACAGACATCAGTTCTAGAAAGAGAAGCCACAAAGTTAAAGGAACGAAACCCTAAATAGAAAGGGACTACAAAGGTACATTTTGGAGAGAAAAAAAAATTTACAACAAATAAACAAAACCTGAAGTAAGTTTTAAGAGGTATCTGCCCGATATGCCCACAAAACTTAAATATGGACTTTATGGAAACAGAGATAAATTGTGAAATAGTAAGGATAAAGACAGGCTAAGAAAGAGCAAATTGATGAAAAGAGTTGCCATACAATCCAGCAATCCCACTCCTGGGCATAGATCTGGACAAAACTCTAATTCAAAAAGATGCATGCACCCCTATGTTCACAGCAGCACTATTCACAATAGCCAAGCAACCTAAAAGTCCATTGACAGAGGAATGGATAAAGAAGATGTGGTACATATATACAATGGAATACTATTCAGCCATAAAAAAGAATGAAATAATGCCATTTGCAGCAACATGGATGGACCTAGAGATTGTCATACTGAGTGAAGTAAGTCAGACAAAGACAAATACCATATGGTGTCACTTATATGTGGAATCTAAAATATGACACAAATTCACTTACCTATGAAACAGAAACAGACTCACAGACGTACAGAACAGAATTGTGGTTGCCAAGGCGGAAGGGGTGGGAGAGGGATGGACTGGGAGTTTGGGATTAGCAGATGCAAACTATTATACATAGAATGGATAAACAACGAGGTCCTACTGTAGAGCACAGGGAACTAGATCCAATATCCTATAATAAACCATAATGGAACTTTGCTGTACAGCAGAAAGTAACACAACATTGTAAATCAACTATATTTCGATAAAAAAAAAACTTTACAAAAAGGAGTGGGTTGAGAGGTAACAGAAATGGGAAGGGAAACAGGACAATCATTAAAAGACACGAAAAATACAAAGGTAGAAAAGTTCATCATCACTGTGGAGGCCAAAGGTGACGTCGTCTCCTCTTAGGCTGCAGAGAAAAGTTGTGGAGAGAAGAGGACAGAAGAGGGGTAAGGGCAAACAGAGACCAGGGCTCCACGACGTGGGGATGGACTGCTCCAGATACAGCTCTCAGGATCCTGAATCCTGAGACAGGAAGGGCTTACCATGGACAAGGACGACTACTGAAAAGGGACAAACATGTGATGTATGTATCCTGGTAAATATTTTGAATTTTAAGAATGAAGACAGAATCATACAAGTTACCTAAAAGCAAGACAACAGTTGCCTAAGGCATCTCTTTCACAGCATGAAATACCATAAAACCAGAAATCCGCTTCTGTGGAATTTGGGGGGGGGGAATATCTATGACTCAAGAAAGCTAACATTTACCAAGATTTCATTTAAGAGAAGATTTTTTTTATATTGGACATGCAAAGAATCATAATGAAATGCTGAAATATTAAAGTACTACAATGAATACATGGATACATGGAAATAAAATGGTCAAATATCTTACATAAATTTTAAAAACAAAAGAGAGCAGTTATTTATGGTATGCGTCAGTAATAAAAATAAAAATATACAACTGAATGATTTTAAAAAAAGATTACCACAAGGGACGGAGTATAGGGGCTGGAATCAAACAGGGACACGAGGAAACTGACATGAAATAACACCAGTTTATGCCTTTGAAAAACATCTATATCCATCTCTACCTATGTCTGAAGCAAATATGGAAAAAGGTCAGGTCTGGTACATTAGAGATCATCTGTATTATTTCTATGCTTGACATTGTATATGTCCTTTAAAAAATAACTGAATAAAGGAGAGATCAGAGAATAAAAGGCTTTATCATCAAATAAGCTCAATACAGAAGTCTAAATAATTGTCATAAAAAAGTTTACAAAATGCCAAGGTCAAAAACAGCTCTTGAAAAATGACAAGGTTAATGAAAAGTAATAATAAGATGCCAGGGGATATAATATTAGCAGTTTAAGGTCTGAGTTCGGGGATAACGCTGATCTGTGTTCCGAGCCTGACTCCAGCACCTAATGGCTGTGTGACTTTAGGAAAATTGCAGCACCTCTCTGAATCAGTTTCTCCCTTTGTCTTACAAGGTTCACAGTGATACCTGCCTCCAAGGATAACTGTAACAATTATGTGAAACAACAATTACAAATCTCTCATCCTAGAGCCTAGAACATATGGATTCTGAATTAATATTAGCTATTACCAGTATTATTAAAACAAAAAATGGGACAGGGTGGAAAAAGTGTTGCAGGAAATAAAAGCAAGAATATCAGTTCATCTTTCAGAAAGTAAATCAGTACTTTTTCTCTCCATATCCTCATTATAAGAGAAATATAGTTTCAATTTTTAAAAAATTAATGATAAAATTAGCAGAATGAAGAATATGATAAACATCAGCCAAATTAGTTTTAGAGAGTTAATTAAAAAAAAACATAGTCTGTGTATAAAAATAAAAGAAGTTTAAAAATAAGTAACAATGACAACAAAACCCATGAAATAGGATGATCATTTGTCCAAACATACTATATGCTTATATGAACAGATGCATGAATGAATGTTCATTCATGCATTTGTTCATCAATGAACAAAAGTGGGGTCAGCCTATCAGACTGTTACACGTATTGTAAAAAATCCAGCAACGATTTGCTCTGAAGAGATATACCTAAAACAAGGTGGCATCAAATGGTTTTAAAAAGTAAAATTAAGGCAAAGAACTTGAATTCAAGTTCAAGCAACAATGAATAAACAAATTAAGTAGGAGAACAACACCAAATAAATCAGAGTTTAAGGGCAAATGCACTGAATAATGGTAACAGTCAAAACCTCTTTGTTGCCCATATGGCACCTTGATGCAGATGTGAAAAAGAGCCCCATCCTTGGGTGCTGCAGCCCCGGGGCAGGATGCTCAGTGTGGCATCATCAGCCGTGAGCATCTTTGTTTCAGCACCCCAGCCCCTCAGCTGGGTACCAGCACTGAGCAAAGCTGGGGAAGGTCATTTCATATTAATGGACAGTCCCTCCCCCAAATATCTAGGAACTCACACATCTGTATATCCAAACTTTAGTTCTAGACTACACTTACAGCTAAAGAGAGATTAACATATATATTATCCATATCTCTATATAGCTATAGTATATGCAAAAAGGTTTTAAGCAACTTATTATGTTTATGGTATCCTTCCCCTTATAAAATTCTGGAAATGAACACACTGTTATGGCAGATAGCTTCAGCAAATAGCTGACAGGGACTAGCATTCTCTTAGTCACATTCTAGGCACAGAATGTCAGCATACACTAGCCTTAAAATAACTGAGGAAACTGATGAACAACAGGCAAATATAGATTCTGATATTTTTTGTTTAGGTTGTGCAATTAACAATATTCATTTTTCAAAGGGTTCATTTATAGTTGGTCCACCGACTTTTTTTTTTAGTCAATTCTTTGATTCCATAAGCTTTTATTTTGAAAAATGTCAAAGTTCTAGGAGAGTTACAACAATAGTAGGAGTGAATTGCCCATTAAATTCTTTACCTAGAATCACCAACTGTTTTTGTTTTTTGCCACATGTGCTCCTGTGTGTGCAAATGTATATATTCTTTTGATGAACTGTAACAGAGTTAGTTGCAGGCACAGTGACACCTCATCCCTAGATGCTTCCACATATATCTCCTAAGGACAAAAGTCATTCTCCTAAATAATCAGAATACAATTGCCACGCTCAGGACGTTTAACATTAAGGCTTTATTTTTTTCTTTTTTGGTCATAACATGTGTCTCGATTTTTGGTTTAGAACATAAGGTCTCCATTAGTCTGGATACCTTTGCTGATTATGCTTATGCTAAAAGTGAGCTGACCTCTTCCAGGGCAAAACAATATAGCTCCATTACTCAAAGGATAAATCTCTCTAAATGATTCAGTATCACAACTCTATTTCACTCAAAGTAAACTGCAATACAGGTATCTAATAGAGAAACTGATTTTGATCTAAAGTACTCAGCACTTCAAGAGAACTCTTTTCAGTGTTTTCTTCTTTTAAATGATAAATACACCAAAGTTCGGGAAATTAAAGTGGCATTCCTCAAGTTTACCGTCTGAGAAAAGGTTGGTGAAATTCAGACAAATTCCAGCAGTGTCATCCAGCAAAGCAAGAAAACTTAAATGCTTAGCCTATGGGGGATGTGGCTGTAAAAGAGTCACAAAAGACCAGAAACAAATGTTTCCGTCTCCCTCATTTCTGCAACTAACACATCCAAACAGAAGCCCCACCCATCACGCACATTCGAATCATCCCGGGACCATTTACAGGACACCCAGATGCTTCGGCGTCCAGCTCAGACCAATTAGATAGGAGACCCGGGGCATCAGTATTACCAGCTGCCCAGGGGGCTCTAGAAAGTGGCCAGCCCCAGGACCCAGTGCCCTGGAGGAACGGCAGCCCAGACATTAGCTGCAGCCAAGTACTTTTGTCTACTTCCCACAAGTGGGAAGTTTCTTGTCTTAGGAGGTAATGCTAGTCTGCATTTTTTCTCTCCCCGCTGCTGACTCTCTCCCAAGCATTCTCCCTGAGATGCTGCCAGGCCAGAAGCATCCCTAAACGCACTGGCCACAGACCTCCCAGCGAGCTAGAGGCACTGAGGAATTCTGCCAGTACGTGGGCCCAGCAGCAAGCAGCAGCCCTTTTGCTCACAGAAGCACCCAAAATGCTGTGCATTTTGCAAGAGCGAAGGTCCCCATCACAGGGGTGACAAGAGGAGGCTCCAAAAGCAAGTGACAACGTTGTGTGCTGATCTGTGCTGAAGGCAGCTTCCTCGGATAAGCTTTTGGCCGTGATGGGGTTCTCACTGTGCTGGCGAGCTCGGCGGCAGGAGGACCCTACACTTGCCAAAGCAGGCTGCAAGGTCCGCCCTTACGGACAGCTGGCTCCTCAAGCAGAGACCAACCAGTCTGTTCAGCCTGTCTCCAAAAACCTAAAAATGGGAACCGACGATGGATTGGACTCCGCCCCCTTTCCCTCCACCCAAGGCCTTCCAGCCCTGTCCTGCGTGGCTGAGACCAGCAGTATCTTTGGCTATGTCTCCAGCTCGGCTCGCCACACGACAGGCCAATGAATCGGAGGTGAGGTGACTTTGGCCCGCAGACAGAGAAGATGGCAGACTAGTGTCTCCGAAAAACCACCTTCTGGGGGTTTGGATGCCAGTTTCTTTTATAGCACAGAGAGGGGGAGGAGATGAGGAAGTAAAGTAAAAAGGCCATAAGTTTTGCAAATATCCCCTGGAATGGCCAACCTCAGGGAGGGGATATGTTAATTTCTTCTTCCTTGCAGCCATCCACAGGTGGACAGGGTCCAGATGTCTCCCTGAACAAAGGCACTTTAGTTTAACATTCAGGCAGAAGGACAGGGTGCCCCGAGGTAGGTCGTTATGTATATATAGACAGTATCCTTTCAGTGAACAAAAGCAACGGGAAGCAAATGTTAAAGTGAAAGAAAGATCCAACGTGTAGTCAGGTTTGGCTCTTCGCTGTTACAGGGGGCGCCCAGCAGCCTGCAGGCGTACTGCGTGCCAGGAGATGAGTCAGACACAGACCTGGCCCGGAGGAGTCCAGGGTAACTCCCTCTGCAGAAGGCAGGGATAGACCCGGCTGCCTCTGACAGACACCCCAAGCCCTTCTGTGAGCACTGCACATCCTGTCACCAGTGTGGTGGCTGGGGACTCACGGACAGTAACCCTATCCAATTCCTGACATCGCCGCCCCCTGCCACCTCCTCTGATCTCTCTTACATCCTGGGATCAAATGGCCCTATAAAAATGTCCAGTGTGAAAGATTCAAAAACTGGAGAAACATTACCCCGAAGGAAGTCCTTTACCATCCTCCCCCCAGGCCCCTCCATACCCCCCCACCCCCACCCCAGCCCCGGCCAGGCAGAGGATTTATGGGCTGTAAGTCCTGTTTTTCTACATTGATGGAAACTGCTGGCAAACATTTCCACTGGGCCAAACTCCATCCAGAGAGTCAAATATCAAGGCACCCAGCTGAGCTCCAGGACTCAGGGTTTATGAAGCCAGCCGACGTGCCCTGCGACCGTAAACCATCTTATATTTACTATGACAGGACCGTATTTGAGCTCATAGAAAAGATGATTTTTGTCTAACTTCGGTTGCCTGGAAGGCCCGAGCTTCTTCTACAAGGGGATTGTGTATGAGGAGTGGGTACAGAGCCTGCAAAGCTCAGTGGGCCCGCTGTTGCTGCTCACTTTGTAGGGGTAAAGGAGTCAAATCAACCCCAGGCGGCCCACGACAAGACCCCCAAGATTCTCAGGGCTGCACTGGAAGTGGGAAAGATACAACCTGTGATGTACAGTGCAGACGGAAGGCAGGGGAAGGGGAACCCATTTTCCCCAAATGAGTACCAGACCCTCCTTCCTCCAGGGATGCATGGATCCCATTCGGAAAGTAAGTGATGAACCTTTTGGGTGGGCCACCAGAACCCTGGGGAAAGTTAGATCACAGGTCATCTGTTCAGGGGGGCAATGGTACTGAAAGACACTAAAGGTGGAGCCCAGGGAAGTGGAGGGGTTAGAAGGGCACCAACGCTACTGAAACAGGATGGCGAATTCTCTGCTCTTTGAGGCACCTGAAGAGTCTGTGTGCTGGTACCAGTGTCGTGTTCGGATGCAGGAGGACATTATGTCATCTGGAACCAGGGCAACTGTAGGAGGATCTGTGTAGGTAATCTAGAAGTCAGAATCTGGGCAAACTGTAAATGTCACAGATGTCCAGCTAGTCTGCTGATCCCAGTGCAGGGTGGCATGGTGGGTAGGGTGCAGGGGGCATTTAGCTTGTTCATGTCTATAGCAGCTTGGCAGGTTGGAAATTCAGAAGGTTCTTTCAAGCTCTACCTCTAGGAACACTAATACAAAGGTGTTTAGCTCAGCAAAGCATCACAAGATGACCTTCCTCCAAGACACGGGTTCCCCATGCCGGACTCGAGGCTCTGTCCTCTCTCTTTCTGGCTATGGAAACGTGTCCCCAAAGAACATGGCTGGAGCTCCTTCCTGTCTTGAATAGATGTCTCTGAACTCTTAAAATGCTTTTCATCAACTGAGAGAGGGCAAATGAAAATCACAAAATTGCAACTATTAGCACTGGTGCTGGGCGTAGAGTTTTTCTCAATTACTGTTGAATGCATGGCCCAATGTACTAGTACACAATGAAACATGTGGACGGGTCCCCCTGACCAAAAAGCTGCATTACTACTGCTCTGTAGGAAACTATAGAGTTTAGGTTTGATTTTAGGAAACTTTTTTTTTTTTTGCTGAACGCGGGCCTCTCACTGTTGTGGCCTCTCCCGTTGCGGAGCACAGGCTCCGGAGGCGCAGGCTCAGCAGCCATGGCTCACGGGCCCAGCCGCTCCGCGGCATGTGGGATCTTCCCGGACTGGGGCATGAACCCATGTCCCCTGCATCGGCAGGCAGACTCTCAACCACTGTGCCACCAGGGAAGCCCTGATTTTAGGAAACTTTTAATGTTAATCCAAGAAAAGCCATTCTTCCATCAGCAGCACCTCAGGACATGTGTTAATGATATTTTTTCTACACATTGATCTTTATTCAGCCTGTGCACAGCAGCATGTATTTTAATGCCTTGGTGTAGAAGATACTAGAAGTGCAGTGTATTGCAGAAGTCTGAAAGGAGTAGAAATTTTCTCCAAAGATCCAGGTTCTTTCTGACAGAGACTTACGTTTCTGAGAAAATTATCCAATCCGAGAATCTTTCAATGTCTGAGTTTAATCCATTTACATTTATTTTGATTACTTATAAATTTGGACTTCTTTTCTACCATCTTATCTGATGCTTTCTAGATTCTATGTCTATTCCTATGTTTTTTTGTTCCTATTCTATGTTTTTTTTTTTTGCTACTTTGTTGACTTCTATTGGGTTGATTGAGTTTATTTATATTATTTTACCATCTCTCCAGTTTGAAGTTATTTTTATTCTTTTAGTGGTTACATGCAAATGGTTTGCATGATGATTAACTTAAGAAAATCTGAAGTGAATATCACTCTCCTTCTCACTATCAACACTACCCTTCACCTCATTCTCATTAATAATCCAACAAATTTATTACTTTTATTAATTTTACAGTCCTTGCTCATTTAGATGTACTAGCATTTTACCCAATTCTTGGCTCTACACGGCTTTTATTACATCATGCTTTCCTTACGGATTCAGTCTTTCTTGCTAAAGTATATCATTTAGTAGTTGTTTCAGTCAAAGTCTGTGTGTAGTTAGCTCTTTATTTATCTGAAAGTTCTCCACGTTCTGTTCTCTGGATGTCTTACTAAAGGTACCTTGGACCTAGTTAGTCTATTCTCTGTGCCTAGAAACCACCCTCTCCTAGTCCTCCGTCTCTTTATCTCTTTGGTAATTTCATCAAAGCTTTTAGTTATTAATTCAACTCTATTGTTCCTTTCACATTCTCTTTGGTTCTTTTCCAAATCTTTTTTATGTTGTCGTAATTTTTCATTGTGATTTTTATATATTTTTAAATTTCTCTAATAACTTAAAACGAGTTGTAAACACCTTTCAGAGTGCTGTATCTTTGAGGTCTTTCTGGGGTTTGCTGAGTCCCCTGTTTCTCACTCACGGTTGATTTCTTTTCTCAAATGATTGAAATTGCTAATGGTGCCCTCATCCTCCATCCCGGTTGTTCATTCTGGGGAATTCTCCTGGGAACCAAGTTATTAAAAAATCCAAAGCAGTTTTTTTGTTTTTGTTTTTTTTTTTTTGTCTGCCAAAGATACCAGGGGTTTCAATGGCCCTGAGACCAGTTCTTATGTTGATTTCTCAGTGTGTGAAATCACAGTTTACACATACTTCTCAGTTTATACTTCACAGGAAGTATAAACTCAGACCATATGCCAACATATAGAACTGCGGTTTTAATTTTTTGTGGGTGATTTTTTCTTTTGTCCAAAAACCTATAGAGAAGGCAAGCCTCCTGGCCACATTTTTCTGAGCTTGATAGGTGAGCCACGAGGACAGAGAGGAGGGGGTTTGTCATGGCATTTGGCAGATGCAGGGGCCACCATTTTGTCTCTCCTGGGAAACACAGGCTGCATCCCAGAACCCCAGCCTTCCGCCTACAAGCCCTCCCTCCTGGGCATCCTCTACGGGTACCACAGCCTTGGCCTCCACTGCTCTGGCAGGCAGAATTCCCTGCCTGTGGACTCTGGCTGGGGGCACTTGTTTTTGTTGTGGTGGTTGTTATATTTTCTGCAACATCCCTGTGTGTTTATTGTTAGTGGCCGAGGGAGGTGGGAAGGGGATCACATCTTTCCCCAGCTCAGTCCTTCTCATCACTGGAAGTGTTTCTGAGATAAATAAAGGTTTTCATTGTGAGGCTATATTAGTCCCACATCTCATGAGCGGAGAGGCTAAGTGTACGGCATCTCCGTGCATTGCAGGAACACACGGCAGACGCATACAGCACAGGAGCCCTCCGAAGGAGACAACCCTGAAATGCATCACCTGCCCAAAGCCTGATGCTCACAGAGGACCCAAGAATGAACTTGATGAGTCATCACTCCTGTTCCCAGGCCGCGTCCTGCCAGCTCTTCTGGTTCCTCTTTCTCTGTACAACCAGCCATGATTTTTAAGATGTCCATTTCTCACAACTAGCAACTTCTGAAATTTTAATGCAGGAAACTAGACTGGAAGTAAAATTCTGATGTAAATCCCTTTCCCTTGGGAAAGACAGTGGGAGGAAGAAAAGGGCAAAACATAACTTCTGAAGAGCACACCCAAGAACTTCAAGGACGCCTGCCCTTGCAACCTCGCTGGTTTTCGCATTCTCTGCTTAAAAACCTAAAATGGGTCTTGAGCCATCCCTCGCTCCTCCCACCTTCCTGCTGACGGAAGCTGGGCCCTGGGAATTCTATTCTGGGTGCCACTAATCCCGCTTGGAAAGTGGCACAGTGCGGAAGACAGGAGTTAGCAGGTTAGCCAACGGTTAATCTAACCTCTCAAAGTCTTCTCAGAGCTCCAAGTGATAAAATCTTCTAGAATTATTGACAGTCAAATATTCTCCACACATTTGTGAGACTCCAGCTGTTACCAAGGGATGCAAAGTAAACAAATGTTCTTAGGCTACAGAAGGTATAAATCAGCAGTCAGTACTACTAGTAGGCAAAGAAGGTTCATTTCTGTGATATTTCAGTTTCTCCCCCAAATGACTGATTGCTTTCTTCCACGATCTACTACAAAAATCATTTCTTGCTTTTTGTCCTAAAATGATGAGAACAACAGATGCTTAGTCCTAATACACTTTTTCATGATAAAGGGAGTATCACCGTATAAACAACTTTGGAAACAGGAAGAGGAAATCATCACTGGTCCCTAATTCTAGCATGCTAGCATTTTACTGTGTCTCCTTTCAGTCTTTTTTTCCTTATGACTTTTATTTCAATATCGTAAAATGATATTTAAAATCATTTTACCCCATGTATTTACAGGAGTTTGGGGTTCCTAAGTATCTCATTTTTTTTTTTTTTTTTTTTATCACAACAACCCTCTAACTTGAGCCTGGTAAAAATTCTTGGCCCTATGTTACAGAGAAAGAAACAAGCACAGGCATTTATTTGGTGGCGAGTTGCTCAGCATCACAGAGAGACAAGAGAAGCTTGTTGTCACGAAAGCTCTCTCCTTAGATGTCTGCAAACACAGGGAACTCAGGTTTGTGACTTCAGCCCGCACAAGCTCATGGGTGCTGAGAACAGTAGCCACAGCTGGGATTAAAGGGAGAAAGGGCGGTGAAGGGTGGCTTGGAGGAGTAGCATCACTAGTCTAACCTGCGTGTGTCTGCTCCGAGCAAGAAAGCCAGTTGTCTTAGGAGCTGTAGCATCCTGAGAGGAATTCCAAACGAAAAAATGCCCCCAAGTACTCCGGGTGACGGCGACACTGGAGGAGGTACATAGCCTCCACTGGAGACTGCTTTGATGAACTTTGCTCATTTGGATCTACAGATCCTGTGCTTTTTTATATTCAGTCTCCTTATTCTTATATTTTATATTGTGCAGTTGACGCATCATTTTAGCAAAAGCTCTTTTCTGTGAAACTGCAGGAAGAAACTCTCCCTCAGAGGACATCCAAGATGGCGCTGGGTATGAATCTGCCAACTCCAGTGGTCTCAGTGACTAACTGGCAACTTACCCCAACTTTCCCAGGGCCCTGTGGTGTCTGAGGAGAGTCACCATGCCCTAAGGGACCGTACAAACAAAAGAGAATCCACAGTGCACAGAGGACACATTGATGGAAAAATATGTGATAAAACAAGCACAATAAAATTCTAAGAATAGACTCTAGGTAGTGAGTAGATGGGTGTTTACTGCAAAAGTCTTTTAACTTTACTATATACTGAAATATTTCATAACAAAATGCTGTTTTGAAAATTAGTGTTCTCCTAAGTAACAGAATGCTGCTGAATAGATCTTTTTTCACCTGCCTTCATCTCTCTTCACCTCACCCCCTCACCGTGTCTTTCTTACCTCTACGATTCCTTGAGAACACATCTCTAAAGATGACCAAATATGTTCAGAAAACACTGAGTCAAACCCAGTTTTTAAGAAAACAAAACTGAGGTCCTACCAAGGGGAACAGACTTGTCCCAAATCAAGTCATCACCTGGCGGGTTCAGGAGTACGTCTCCAGTTTTCAGATCACACTGTGACACTTTCCTTCCTAGGAGATGGACAGTTGGACCTTTGTATTGTGGACATTCCTTGAAAGGATTAGAAAACCAACACATTTGGACATTTTAGAAGGAGGTTTAAAAGAAGCCAGGATGCTAAGGACAAGGCAAGAGCCAGCAGAGGTGACGTGTGAGCAGCTGAGCATCTGATTCTGCGGATACAGGGCTCATGTTTTCCCATTCAAATGAAATTGTCACTCTGTTGTTTTAGAATCCCAGAAACAGAAACTTGATCACATTTCTACCTGTACAACACTGCTGCGAGTATAAATTCACACAATCCTTTTGGAAATCAATTCAGCAATATGTATCAAATATTCACAGCCTTTGACCTTACGATTCTATTTCTGGCAGGTCATTCTAAACAACTTGTATTCAATATAACAAAAAGCGTTACAAAGATATCCATCAAAGTACTGTGTATAAGAGCCCCAAATTAAAAAATGCCTAAAGGCCTTTGGTAAAGGCCTTAAGTAAATTATGATACATTCTTAAAAGGGGATTTAGAAGTCATTACAGTATTTATAAAAGGTCTAACAATATAGTTAGAAAATATTTATATGACACTCCTAAATGATAAAATTTCTAACAAATTGTACATATGCCCTGAGCCTAATTACATTAACAAATTTAAAAAATATGTGACACATAGTAAAATGCCTGAGAGGAAATACATCACATTGGTTACAAGGCTTGTCTGTACTGCATTTGCTGCATTTTCTGTAATGGTATCCAGTCAGCTGTGCTAGAACTCCAACACGTGCATTCCTAAAATCCCTCCACTACCTAAAATCACACAATAAAAACCACAGAGCTTACGGGGAAAATGGACTTAAGGTACAATACTCTCAAAATTTATCAGTGGCACATTTTTTGAAAGGTAGGAACCTAATAATAACGGTAGCCCAGTTTTCACACTTTAACTGGTTAAGCAATTGATTCATAAACAGTACAATAAATATGACACTTGACCTTGAAAAAGCCCTAAAGTTTTCTAGTGGAATTGCGCATTGGGAAGGTTGCAGCTTGGGAGTTATTGCGAAGTGGTTGAAAGCAGGTTATCAAAAATGGGACGGAAAGTTGTTCACCAGATGTAGATGAATGTAACTCAGAACTGGCTCTGAGCTGAGGTGGCTGGTGGACAGTTGAGGCACATGTGTGCTAATGTGTGCACGTGTGTGTGTGTGTTCTTACACGACTCACTTCAGCTGAGTGCAGTTTTCTGCATTCACCTAGTGTTGCTTGCTGATGAAAATGTACATGGGCTACAAATGTACAAATCTAAAATTGGCAGTATAGGCAAACGGTTTCCTAAACTATGAATTCCACTGGAATAAACTCAACGTGTTCGAAACAATCACTCTAGCAGAACTGCTGTATTACCTTTCTAATAAATAAATAAACGTGAATATGAGCTACTAAAACCCTCTTTCTAAAGCGGTCTACACCCTCTGCACTCTCTCCAAACAACTAGTCACATGAATAAAGAATAAATAGATGAGATTCTGCTTGGCAACCAGTAGGCAAAAGAAGCCAAGAACTGACTAAATAGTTTACCCTTCAAATAAGTCAGGTTATATCGGTGTTTGAAGACATATCAGAAGATTATTTGTTGACTAGAGCAGCTACGGAACTCATTTAATATACTTTGGTCTGTCAGCTAAGTATTGAGCTAGATGACCTGGAGGTCATTTCTAATGCTAATAATGAGACTTTATGATAGTGTACTTATTTCTTAATAATTAGATAATTTATTTGGGGGTGAGAACAAACAAGTTCAGTTCCAAGAGAATTGAGATTTAGTACAAAGTCCGTGAAACTCAAACAGGAATTGAGTATCATAAAAGTAAATTCGGTCACACTGTTCTGAGCCTAAATATTTCAAATTTTCAAAAACTGTTTATGATACATTTTATATTTTGTTGTGGCTGTGTCTAAAAAAAACTGCAAATCTGTCTTATTTCCATCATTGTTATATGAACATGCACTATTAAACAGTCTACATTACTTTCCTTTGATTACAGATTCCTCTTTCCTTTAACTACTGTCTTAGCATTTCTGTGCCGACAGAATACAACCCACAGACTCAAAGTTGTAAATATCACCTGAGAACAATATGAAATTTTCCTCTGATTTTAAACTTACCTTGACTTAAGCAAACAAACACACGCACAAAAAAGCCTTTCCTGGGACACAGTTTGTCCAACAGAACACTTCCTTTTTCTGATGGATGTGATAAAAGGGGAAACGACTCATTTGGCAAAGTATAGTACATCATTACTCAAAGCTGGGTTCAACAGTTCAGATTTTTAAGGCCTTGGGAGTAAGGAAAAGAATTTTCTTTATTTAAGGAAAATGATTTTGCCCACGCTTTCAAAACGGAGCCAGCATGCGACCAAATTCTGATAAGAGGCCCTCAGAAGCCAGAGGCCCAAATCAATACACTGAAATTGTTTACATATTTAGTTATTATGCAATTTCAAGAACTTACTGTTTTGAAGGGCAACGATTTCACCCAAACCTTTAAAACTGTGCTGCAGATTATGACAATAGGTACACATACGTCCCATGTTCAAGCCAATGTACTAACAGAGCTGTTTAAATAAACTATTATTTATTTGCTTTCTTTTATGAAGGAAGGGGAAACAATGCCTGAAAGAAGAGAGTCAAAATATAATCTATTTGAAAGGATACACAACGAGGTCCTGCTGTAGAGCACAGGGAACTAGATTCAATGTCCTCGGATAAATGGAAAAGAATAGGAAAGAGTGTATACATATGTATAACTGAGTCACTGTGCTGTGCAGTAGAAACTAACACAACATTGTAAATCAACTATATGTCAATAAAAAAATTAAAAACATATATATATAATCTATCCCTTGACATAGTTTGATGAACAATCAGGGGATTGGCCATGGAATGAGACATCTCATGTCCAACAGATTTCCAAGTATTTCATAATAATCACCTTTTACATCTGCATACCCCTGTTCATACATTGTATCAGGTGACTCATGATTTTCCTGTTTCCTCTCCCCAAGAAATCGATAATCTATTAAAGAAACCATATTTGAAATACTGTCATATTTTTCTGAAATCCTCTTTGTCTGTCATAGATAGTAACCCCCAGCAGACACACTGATGCTATGTAAGCAGACTGCACAGTTCACGAGGTTCAGACACGTGTTAATTTGCAGACGCAGACGATGTGAATTCCTGTGAAGGCACATAGCCCGTTCAGTCTCCACGAATGTGGGGAGATGCTCCTTTTCGAGAAAGATCAAGTGGACAGAATAATGAAGACCTTTACTGGAAACTGATGGCCACAGGAAGGCTTGCAGACAGGGAGACACACAAGGAGGGGCAGGTGCGAACATTTCCACATCTGAGAATTTCAGGACTCACAAAAGTCCCCAGAGGTATCTACTGAAAACATCAAGGGTTCCAGATCTGAGCCAGTTCTGAACCCGCTTTCCCACTCCACGCCCCTCCTCGTGGGTCTCTGGGCCCCTTTACTGGTGGCCTCTGAAGCCTTAGCTCAGCAGTGCTTCTCTTTCTTTTCCCCTTCTAGTTTTCTACTTTCTCCACTGCTGCAATTATGCAGCCCTCTGGCCACGCAATGAGAAGTTCTCCAGTTCTGTCACACAAATGCAAAGGGTGACACGGTGGCCTGCTTCATTTTAATCAGGATATTAGATGAGTGAAGATTTCATGCAGTCATTTGTTTACACGTAAGCCCTCGAGCTTCTGAGTTCCTCGGTCCTCTGGTCGTCTCACCCCCGCTTCCCAAATCTCACCACCACGCTGACCTCTCACCACGCTGTTTAAAGGTCCACCCTCAATTTCTGAGTGGACTAGAAAGGACCATCATGGTGAAACAGATGAATTATTTGCAATACTCCAAGACTAAACCTAGAGAGATGCCATGAAAACAGTTTCTGAACTTTAGATTACGCGAGTCCCCTTATTTTAAGCAATTTTCAACTTGAAATGTCCTTCACGTCCTTTCCCTAAGAGCCTCTATGAGTCAGAAAGAAATGACTGCCATTGACTTAAATGAGAAACAAACACTACAAAAACAATTTTTTTTCCCATAAGCAGTAGATCTGTGAGTCAGTCAGTAGGAGTAAGTTGGTTTGGTTTTCTCAGGTTTTTCTTTTTTCCTTTTTTTTTTTTTTAAATGCTTTCTCATCAGCAGCAAAATTTCCAGGGAAGAGAAAGGAAAATATTAGAAGCATTACTAAGAATGTCTTCTATTTGGTATTCCTAGAGAAAAATAAGATGTCACCAACAGGGACTTCCCTGGTGGTCCAGTGGGTGGGACTCCGCAATCCCAATGCAGGGGCCCAGGTTCGATCCCCGGTCAGGGAACTAACAAGATCCTGCACACGTGCCGCAACTAAGAGCTCTCATGCCGCAACTAAGACCCAGTGCAACCTCAATAAATAAATAAATAAATAAAAATAAATCTTAAAAAAAAAAAGATGTCACCAGTGAAAGAATATCCATGGTTGAAACTTTAAACTTCAGTGTTGGTGAGAGAAAACACAAAGCATTCAGAAGTCCTCATTCTTTCAGGGAATTTTCAAGTGAGTTTTCAAAAAGACAGAGATTCTTAAAGCAAGTTTCTTTTGCTGCCCAGCCTTGCAGTGGAGTTTAGAATAGGCTGGTATAGCACTGCCTTGAAAATTAGCCACTACACTTTTACCAGAATGTTCAAGAAACTTAAACAGGTCTATCAGATGCTACTTGTGTTCAGTAACTAACGCAGGAAGTCTTAAGCATCCATCCAAAGAGCACAGTCTGCAATTAAAAAAGAAAAGGCTTCCTAAAACCTTGTGATAAAGAAACTGCTGATCAAGCCACCAGACCTAAGTAACAACATCCATGCAGAAAACAGGACACACAAATGCAGTAACCAGGACAGAAACATACTAAACACATTGTAAAAACCTCCTTTCTATATAGGGAAGTTTTATTTACGTGGATGACCAGCCATAATGTTCATAAAGCAAGTAGGAGGACCCCACTGGCCAACTCAATCCAGGAAAAAGAGGGAGACAGCAAAGATCAGGCAGACACATGGATGAAGTTCATCACACTCTCTGCCTCTTCTGAGTAATTTTCTTTTACCCATCAACACACTGCCCGCTGGCTTTTGTCACACGCCATAGCCCACCTGGTCTCAGGGTCACCAATAACTTCCTAGTTGACGAGACAAACATTCTTTGGTCTTGGACCTCTATTCACACCTTCTGTAGCATTTCATACCACTGACCTTGAAAACATCTCTTCCCTGCTACTGCCAACATTTTCTTATGAAAATTTTAAATATAGCAAAAATTGGTAAGAACTGTACAACCAAACACCCATCTACCCACAAACTAGACTCTAAATAGGGATTTTTCTGCACTTTTATTATCACATATCTACACAACCCTCTACCCATCCATCAATTCATCTCATCCTTTTGAATGTGTTTCAAACCAAATTCTAGACATCAGTACCTTTCCCTCTAAACACTTGTGCGTGCACAGCATAAACTGTAGAAACGGTCCTTCTTTGGGGCAAGAATATAACCATGTTTTCCTGTTCCTGCTCTTCCCTCCCTCCCCTGTGTTTCTGTTCCACAGTTTCATATCTCGGCTACAGTGACGGCTGGCATGGCCTCAGCCATCAGGCCTACGGTGGCCCCAAGCCTGACCTTATTTGTGTGCTCCAGCCCACCTTGAGGCTCCATCCACTTCATGTGCCTAAAACAAAGTTGCCTGTTCCCCTTGGTACCTGTTAACTCCTCTGTGTCCCTCCCTATGACAGTCACAGTCAATCATAACTATCCCTGAGCTAGAAATCCTCCAGTATTCTCCAGTTTCTCCCCTTCCTCCTCGTTAGCATCCCACACAAAGTTTTATGATTCCTTCCACCAAAACGTCCAGCAAAATCTCCTTCCTACCACTTCCCATGGCCATGGCCCTGTTCTAGTTCAAGCCTCCATCTCTGTCCTTGAGACTCAACAACCAGGGGCTTGGTGTGCATCCCCCGCCCTTCCCATGCCACCTCGGACTGGGTTTCCTGGGCAGAACCAGAGGACGTCTACGGAATCAGCTCTCTATGGAAAGCCTTCAAAACCCCTCCCCTGGCCTTGCCTCAAGAGCCGTAACTACCCAATATGGTAGTCACTGGCCTCAGGGAGCTACTGAATACTCGAAATGTGGGTAGTCGGAATTGAGAAATGCCGCAAGCATAAAATGCATATGAGGGACTTCCCTGGCAGTCCAGTGATTAAGATTCCGTGCTTCCAAGGCAGGGGGCACAGGTTCAAACCCTGGTCAGGGAACTAAGATCCCACATGCAGTGTGGCACGGCCAAAAAATAAAAATAAAATAAAATAAAGTGTTAAAAAAATAAAATAAAATAAAATGCATATGAGATTTGGAAGATTTTGTACAAAAAATGCAAAATGTCTCGTTGATAATGTTTTATTGTTGATTACATATTGAAATTATAATATTTCAGACAACTTGGTTTCAATCAAAATATTATTAGAATGAACATTGCCTCTTCATTCCTACTTTTTTAAAGAAGCTACCAGAACATTTAAGAGGACATATGCGGTTCCCGTTACATTTCTGTTGGACAACGCTGATCTAGAATGAAGTCCAAACTCCCTAAACATGTTATTGAATGGTCTCAAAAATCTTTTCTGACACTTTGATCCCAACGTGATGCCTCACTCTTCACCTGCAAACTCAGACTGCTGACTGAAACTGCTGGGTGGGATTGCTTCTCAGGACAGAGGTCAGGTGACCCCATCACAGGATGCCCAGGCATCCAGAAGACAGACGGAAGAATAGAGAAGCAGGGGAAGATCTATGTAAATTAAACAGCTACTCAAGACAAAGTCAAGGAAACAGCAAAAGGCATTATTAAGCTTTTTTAAAAAAATGACCAAAGACTGCCGATTTGTGTTTATATGATGTCTCTTCCAAAGTAGAACATTTGTCATTGAGCATATGAATCACCTTTACATGGAATGCCACCATGCTGAACAAGTCTGCATATTTCAAAAAGTTTCCACTGGTCACTGCCTGGGATGGACACTTCTAGCCTCATCCAGTCTCGAGGAGCTGTTATTTCTGAGCGGCACCTCGCATAGGGGGTCCCTCAGCTACACCCTCAGCACCTCCCATGAATGTTCGTGGTGGATACTCACATGCTAAGTAAAGTAAGGGAAGGTCCAGGGACATATTTGAAGCTTTTAGCCTATCCTAGAAGTCTGCAAACCAGGCCAGTGAGCCAAAGGCCTGTTTTGGTCAATAACGTTTTATTGGAACATAGCCACACCCATTCATTTACATATTGTCTAAGGCTGCTTTCCTGCTAAAAAGCAGAGTTGAATAGTTGTGACGGAGACCATATGACCCATGAAACCTAAAACATTTACTATTGGCCCTTTCCAGAAAAAAAATCACTGAGCCATGGCCTAAGGCATCATCTTTTTTTATTAAACAAAGAGTGAATCTCTTCTGTGACAGGTACAGTTCCAGGGCCCAGAGATACAAAGTTGAAAAAGACGAAGGTTAGTTTCTCGAGGGACCCTGAAGCATGTTCACTTTAGTCTCTTCACACAGGACTTCTGTTCATACTGGCCAGTGCTTTTCAAACTTTTTTCTATTGAAATCCACTAATAATAATTACGTTTACATCCAATCTTTCAGCACACACTGATCTATTTATGTATGTACATACCTGAACCAAGCCTGTCAAGATAATATTTGCCCGGCTTACTACCTGGGATCCACTCTCTTATTTTATCCTGTTATAGCCCCTTCCATTAAAAAAATAATAATTGGTTTTATTATACACTAATGTCTTGGGATTCACAGTTTGAAAAACTCTTAATACACACCAGCTTTTTGTTGCTAACTCTGATCTTCACTATAAGCCAAAGGTTATAAACTAGCAGCCCCTCTCCTCCAGATGAAATTGATTTACTCCCTCTATGCAGAATTTTGGTTTGTGTTAGTTTTGGTTTTTAATATGTTAATTATTTCTCAATATGTTTTTTTAAAAAATCAGTATCCCAAGGTTCTTTAGAAAAATCAGAGGGCAGGGCAATCATGAGTCTACTTTCTTTCTTGGTAACTGTCAGCTGGAGCTGAGAAGTGGTTTCTCCAATGTCTGCTTCCAACTTGCCACCCTCTGCCACAGGGCAAATGCACCTGAAAATCCCAAGAATTTTCATCGCAAGCATTAGCTCCCCATGAACTCTCCCCCCATATAACTATAAAACAGATCCAATGTGTTTTCTTTCCATCATTAAACCCTAGCAGGGCATTCTAGTAGACCCTCTGGCTTTGGGGAAAGCCTTTTTAACAGATACTGTTGTAATCTCAAGTCCTCCTACACCAAGAAGAAAGAGAAAGGTCTCATTAGAAAGAAAAACAAGCGGCCTTTATTTCTTTAAGAAAAACCCACAACATCTGATGAAAGAAACTACAATAATTAAAGTCCACCAGAAAATTAAGAAAAAACCCAGATGCCAGTTTTTGTTTACTCAAAAGCTTTGTTTGTAAAACGAAATCACTTCATCACTGCAGCCTTTTCTTACCACCAGAACTTTTCAAACATCGATTGCAAGCAAACATGGCTTCAGTTAAGAAAGGTGACCAGGGGCGCAGTTAGCTCTGGGAATGTAACTTTCGTTTCGGCTTAATTCAGTTCCCTTTTTAAATACCTGAGCTTAAGGAGAATCTGCAAAGATTTACGACCGTAACAAACACACCACTTTTGAATTTGTCATTCAAACCAGCCTGGCAACTTTGATATTTCCTATTGAAAGGAGAGCTCTAATCCAAGTAAGAACTCTGAAAAAGGGAAAAGGAATTTTATTCCCATAATTTGATTGATTACTGCCTACTCTGAACGCTCGAGAGAGAGAAAAAGCAAACTTTTTTTCTGTCTGTAGTTGGATTTCTCCCACTAATCTTTTACAAGCAGGTAACAACCATAAAACACAAATTACTTACAAGGATCCACAGGCCAATCATGCTAGCTGGGTTCCAAAATCCATAAGCATCAAAATACTGGGGAAAACATCTGAGATGAAAACCACAAATGTAAAGATGAATTGATCACTGACTAAATTCAATTCAATACTTTAATTCGCCAGTTCTGGGAGGAGAAAGAATAATGCTATCAATTGTTCCATTCTCTGGAATAATTTTGCCATCGATACAAATCCTCCAAAATGATATTTATGTAATTCAGAGCATGCAATGGTTTCCCACTTGTAGTCTCCAGAATTTTACCCTGAAAAATGGAAGCTCTAAGCTCTTGTCTTTTAGCTTAACCTTGGGCAACGCACCCTGTTTTCTCATAGGCAGAAGACAATCTCTGAGATACTTTTTAATTCCAACTTCCTTTACGGTTTATGATTCTGTCTGGTTAGAGCCAGAAAAGTTCAAATCAACAACCATGCCTTATTTGGCAATGATCCGATCACTACAGTAAAGAGCTTGGCACTATTAATGACCAGCTGGCAGGATAATTAGATAAAAATTATTAATAACAATAATAATGAAGATAGAAGAGTGCTTGGGGGTAAAAATTGCGCTATGGCCTGATTGGGAATATTAACATTTCTAAAGAATAAAAAGTGTCAATCAGAAAGTGCAAGTACATGTATATGGATGACTGAGTCACTTTGCTGTGTACCTGAAACTATTACAACATTGTTAATTGGCTATACTCCAATATAAAATAAAAAGCTAAAAAATAAAGGGCAAATACAGAAAAGAGTGAGAAAGATGGACTTTGGCATGACTCAGCCATGGCTGGTTGGGGGTTTCCTACAAAGTTGAAGACAGCAGGGAATGGGTACAACCACCAACTCGCCTTGTCCCACTTCCAGGAGCAGCCAGCCACCTTCTCATATATCTCTGACAATATTTTGGCTTCCCCATGCAGCCATTTAGAAGAAGGAAACTTGCTCATTTGGACCACTAAACAAAGAGGTTTTTTTCAGGGTGATTATTTTTCAATGGGTGGGTGAAAAATCAATTGAATGGCTCAGGATTTCTGATATGATCAATAAGATGAGCTCTGTGATCAGATTATATTATTTCTTAAAAAAAAAAAAGAATTACACAAAAAGTAGAGGTGGTTTTAGTTATTCCAGATAGGCCAATAGACTCACAAGGATATTTAAAGACTTAAAAATTCACTTTGTCAACCCTATGTTGATATGCTGCCTAGTTTTTAACTAAAGGTCTAAGGCCCAGAATCAAACATGTCCAAGTCCTTCTATCACATGGGACAGGCTTTCAATCCCTACCATCGTTGAGCCACTGATGGCTGGATATCTAGGCAGGAACCACACACGGGCAATTCCATCTGAGAACATGATGCTTCCCAGCGGTGAAGCATTGGCATAAGGTGGGTGGACTTGGGTTCAGCACTAGTTCTACTATTTACTTGACTATATAACCCTGGGCAAGTTACTTCATCTTTTTGAGCCTCAGTTTCTTGAGCTATAAAAGGCAGTAAATGATAGGACCTACCTAATGATATTAGTCTTATTAATAAAATATCCAGACTACATGCAGCAGGTCATGCAGTAAAATCTAGCAACATCCAGTGTGGGCTCAACAAATGCAGCTATTATTACCTTACATCTAAAATGATAGATAGATCATTCAGACAGAAAATTAGTAAGGAAACATTGGATTTGAACTATGTGTTAGACTGGATAGACCTAACAGACATATACAGAACATTCCACACAACAGCAGCAGGATGCACACAGAACGTTCTCCAGGGTGGATCGTATGCTTGACCACAAATCTAGTCTTAACACATTTAAGAAGATTGAGATCATATCAAGTATCTTTTCTGAACACAATGGTATGAAGCCTGAAATCAGTAACAAGCAGAAAACTGGAAAATTCACAAATGTGTGGATGTTGAACAACATCCTACTTAAAACCAATGAGCCAAAGAAGAAATCAAAAAGTAAATCAGAAAATATCTTGAGACAAATGAAAATGGAATCCGAACACACCAAAACTTATGGGATGCAGCAAAAGCAGTTCTAAGAGGGAGGTTCATAGTGACAAATGCCTACATTAAGGAAAAAGAAAATCTCAAATAAGCAACCTAACTTTACCCCTTAAGGAACCAGAAAAAGAAGAGCAATCTAAGCCCACAGTTAGAAGAAGGAAAGCAATAACGAAAATCAGAGTGAAAATAAATGAAATAGAAACTAAAATGACAGATTTCGTCAAATGTACTTTGCAGGGTTCAAATATTTTGCTATTTTTAAAAAGTTTCAACATGCATGAAGAAAAGCATTATACCAACTAAGATGGGAAAATGTCAAACAATAAGCCCAGAATGGCATTAAATCACAGAATTATTTTTATCTACATAAGCATTTAGTAGCCTGTCCTTTGCACGATACAGGTTCATAAAACAGATGCAACCATGGTAAGTGAGCCAACGATTAAGAGGAAATACTGTTATCTTCTCTGAGTCTCGAGATGTACCAGGTGTTGTTTCATTTTGCCTAAGTGAAAATGTGATTTTAATTTTGACAGTTGTTAAAATATCAAAGGAAATGTTTTGAGGCAGATTGTCATTACTCTATTAAACCTGAGCCTCTGATGCACAACAGAAGCAGAAAATGCCAGCACGCTACCTGGACAGGAACTTTGAGTCTGATAATGCTGGCATCCCAGGCTTAGCTGTTCCAGCAGGAAGAACCACCAGGATGCCCAGGTCCTGTCCTCCAGTGCTCCGGAAGTTGGATTTTCTCCCTTCCACCCTCTCCTTCAACCCTGTGATTGCTCCAGGTCTGCTTTGCTCCCGTGGCAGATCCCATAAGCCAGGGTCTAAACCAAAGGTTAAAGCACAAGGGCAAGTAAGCAGATAGAACATTTAAGCTGACCCAGAAAATCCAGACTGTGCTGTCATCTTAGCTGTAAGGAGTGTCCCCAGGCACGGCCCCATCTCGTCACCACATCACCAGCTTCCCCAGTCCTGACAACTGCCCCTCCTACATTGGAGGCAAAAAAGCCAGATGCCCACATCAGATTTTCCTCTGACCCCTACTTCAGTTCTTTGTGTTCTCAAAAACTTGCCACCGACATCAAAGTTTTTGCTCTCCAGGCAGAGAGGGATTCAGTCAGGGCTGGGTGACTTTTTATACCTTCTTGACTTGACACTTGCCAACCATAAAGAAGAGAAAGAAAGACAAAACAGTCTCTGTCCGT
Organism: Mesoplodon densirostris; assembly: GCF_025265405.1. Taxonomy (NCBI): domain Eukaryota; kingdom Metazoa; phylum Chordata; class Mammalia; order Artiodactyla; family Ziphiidae; genus Mesoplodon; species Mesoplodon densirostris. Next base: position 39,070,297 of record NC_082678.1, on the reverse strand, counting down.
GTTTCAGAGACAAGAGAGTAGGAGGGGGCCCTGAGCCAATTTTATTATGAAATAAGCTGAGGGAAAGATCAGCATGCCTGGAGCAACAGGTGCTGGCGTGGAGGGAGCTAGCAGGCTGGTGCTGGGGGCCTCGGGGAGGAGAGGAGTGAAGGGCTGGCTTGGTGGAGTGTTTCAGGATGACCCCTCACACCCTCTGCCTTCTTTGTTAATGGTGTTCTTTTCCCTTTGGTTTTGGAATCATTCTAGACAACAAAACTGTAAAAAAAAAAAAAAAAAAAAAAGCAGTACAGAAAAGTCTCAGAGACCCTTTCAGCCAGACAGTTTCCCCTGAGGTTGTCATCTTCCATAACCCTGGTAAAGGATCAAAACCAAGAAATCAACCTTGGTATGACACCGTGAACTAAACCACACACATCAGTCACATTTCCTCAGTTTTCCACCAATGCCCTTTTTCTATTCCAGGATCCAGTCGACGGTACCAGACTGTATTTATGCATTAGCAATTAGTCTCTTTTGAGACAGTTTATCGGTCTTATTTTGTTATTCATGATCTCGCCACTTGTGAAGAATGCTGGTCAGGTATTCTGCGGCTGTACCATCCATTCATGCTGGTCTAACGTTTTCTCATGATTAGATGGGGGTCAAGGATTTAGGGGAAGAAAACCCCACAGTTGAAGCCCTCCTCCCTGCCTTACACCAGGGGATACAAGATCTCAACACAGCAACTAGGGAACGTCACCCTCAGCACTTGGTCCAGTGGGGTCCGCCACGTTCCTCCACCGTAGCGTTCCCATGTTCCCCTTTCCCCCTTCCTTATTTTTTTTTAAGTTGAATTATAGTTGATTTACAATGTTATATTAGTTTCGGGTGTACAGCAAAGTGATTCAGATGTAAATACATATCTATCTAATCTTTTTAGATTCTTCTCCCTTATAGGTTATTACAGAATATTGAGTAGAGTTCCCTGTGCTCTACAGTAGGTCCTTGCTGGTGTTCTATTCTATATATAGTAGTGCATACCTGCTCACCCCCCGTCACCAGGCCCTGGACCAAAGTCACAGGAAACAGTCTCCCGTTGGAACTCTGAAAACACCTTCCTATAAAACTATCCCACGTGGTGGATCTTCCCAAAGTGTATCTCAGGTGCATTAAGGGTTAAACAGGCTTCTGGGTGCTGCCTGTTAAGAACCCTGGGACCCTCTTCCAGAGCCTGTACAACACAGGGATAGAAATAAGACTGCATTACTGATGTTGAAATAAAATCATCTGGGAGTATTTTCATGTGAAGCTGGCTTTCAGAAACAGAGGCAAAACACACTAACAAAACTAATCTGGGCATATGGCATTCCTTTCAGGCACACACATTTCTAATATAAATCTCCCAATCACTTCTCTCTTCTTTTTCAGGTTTATTGTCAAGGCAGCTCTTTTCTATTTCTCTCCAAAGGATAATCTCCCTGCCTGAAAGAGCCGGCTCAGGCAGAGTGGCGGTAAGTGCTACCCAGGATGATTTTTTTTTTTAAGTGAGACCAAATATACTCTGATCATGATGAGGTTTTCAAAGTCCACCCTTTTGAGTTCCTTGCTGACTCTCCATCCCACTAGGTGGCGCTAAAGGTCACATTCAAAGTGGGCTGCTCTCAAAAGAGACCAGGAAGAGGATTTTTTTTTTAACCTTTGTGAGAATATCACAAGTACTAAACTAACGGCAAGTACTAAACTTCCTTCTTATTAAGCAGTTCCCCTTTTCGTTTTCACATTTACTGCCATCTGACAGCTTCTGAAACTGAGCAAATCTGAACTTCTGGAATCCAGCTTTCAAGGAATCACAGAATAAATGTAAATGTTAGAGGCGTAACAGTCATGACCACATGAGTAATATATAAAATCAGGAGTTGCATCACTGGAGGCAAGCAGCTGGGAAGATGTTTCAATTCTCTGAACTCAGCATTTCCTCAGTTTCTACATTCTGCTTTCACATAAGTTTATTTCACATAAGTTTATTTATTAACTATATCAATATTCCCCCCTCCAAATAGATTTTTTAAACTGTATCAAATGAGCAAAGATTTTAAAGTGCTTCCAAATATTTTTAAGACATTCTTAAAAATGCAAAGACTAGGGAGCTAAAATATTACTTAGGTGCAATTTCCTCTGATTACACATCAAAGGCATATGTTTTAATAAGAAACCTCATTTCCACAATTATGATTCATCACTTAAGGAAAAACAAACTTTCTAAAAGCTTCGAGTCTAATATCATTGGGAAGCACACGGAGAAAGGATGCTCTTTATCAGCCCAGTTCCTGTTCCTTGGGGGAGGAAGACATGCCCCCAAGGGAAATCGCTATGTCTGTCAAGTTCCCAACCCAGTGCAGCAATGTGGCTGATGGTAATTGTGATGTGCAGTCCTTCAAATGCATCCCGTAGAGATAGCAGGCCTTTGTTGTTTATACCAAGTCAGTTTGTTTGCTCTGTGACACTCTCCTACTATGATGGGAGCATCTGGTCTGTGTAAGGTCAGCCCCTGTTGCCATTAATTGCACAGGCTTATTTTGTTCTCATGACCCCTCCAGAATACAGATGTGGCACGTACTCTTTCTGGGCCAATCAACAGACATTTCTATGAGACAAATATTTTGGCCAGAGCGTTTCTTGATTTTTTTTAAGAGGCAGGCAGAAGATTACAATATCGTGGAGGGTTTTCGCTCCTACTTGGCTGTGCATTTCACACACACTACATCAGCACATGATAAATCTCATCACTACACGGGAATAATCACTCACATAAGGTATTCCAATGCCGGGCTATACCAAACATGGTTTTGCTATTGTTGTTTTTAATGCCTGGACTCAATAATCCTAGACCTTGCTCCACCTGGGTGTCTGATGCTGCTCAGAAGTTCCCCAACCACTAAATAACTTTTCTGTTATCAATTCTATCACTTTCCCCACCTACTGGGTACCTGCTCTTGCATACATGTGTGTAGGGGTTCATGAATGAACCTCGTGCGCCACACACACACACACACACACACACACACAATGAGACTGTTGGACTTGTCTTGCTGGGTTGGTCTACTGAGGAGATGAACCCAGGGCAAACAAAATGGCAGCATGTGGCTTCTCAAAGGGGTTCTTTGCAACCCCTCAGTTGATGGAGAGTGTCCAATCACTGAGGGCTCCAGGGAGCAAATGCATGAAAGAAATTGGGCCCTCCCCCAACACACACACAGACATGTACCCTAGACTCAGGGCCCAAAGCTGCTTCTCCCCGATTTCCTCCCAACACCTCTTATCCCTTCCAAGGTCCTTTGCTTCCCTCTGAGGACACAGAGCCCCTCTGGATGTCAATCCCCAGGACCTTGCATGGGTGGCCAGACTCCCTTGGCTCGAATTTCACTTCCAACCCTTCATGTAGAAGGGCTGGTGGCTCAGGAGGGTGGGGAAGTGCACACGGAGGTACTCTGCAGCTGCTCCCAGCTGCTCCGAGATGCGATCGCCCCCGATAGGAACCGGAAGTGCCTCTGCTCAGCCTGCCTCTCCCATGGACTTGATAAACAAGGCAGTGATCAGGAAGGGCCAGAAGACTTCACATTCTGATGAAGCCACGGAAAGGACCAACTCCTCAACTCCAAGCTGAGGAATCTTTGATCTTTCTGGACGCTACAGAGTAAAATAAGTTTAGTGACATTCTTCTCTGGGGAAATCACCCAGTCTCACTAAAGAAAATGAGTCAAAATATAGGAAAGAGACATGCTAGCACAAGAGATTAGATGATGAAAACTTACTATCTTGTCCCCAAACAAAAGACTGAAGTGTTACAGAATCCAAACATTTATATTCATATACATATATAAATATATATATATATGTAACTAGTATATATAAGCACACACATATCTTTAAATACTTTATAAATAGCTATCTTTTGTCTTAGGAGAAAAATAACCATGGCCTCTAGTTGGTGCAGATATACAGGCAGAGTAGGGGAGGGGGCTTCTTTTAGAATTCCAAGTTCACCTGCTCTTGAACCACAGCAGAGGCATTTGGTCTTAACTTCCAGAAAAGATCTCAAAGTTCTGAAGGTAATGAAATAATTCCCCCCTTTTCTTGAGGAACCCACCACACATCCGATGGAAATGGAGACCGCTCACGGTGAAGGATTGCTTTCCTGTGACACGAAAGCCACAGACATTTGTTGTCCTGATATCATGTCAGCTAAATTAAGTAATGTGGAATGTTTTTTTAAACCCCATCAGAGTGGAGTTTCATATCCAGAAAAGTCCGCTGAAGCGTCCTAAATTATCATCAACAAATTTCCTGTCATATTAAAATGTTCCTTTATTTCATTTATTTTAGAGTAATATTAGGACATTTTTAAATCAATAAGAATAATTTCCTTTTTAGAGATTTTAAATAAATTCGTTTTCTTGGCCTTTACTACACATTTGTCCAAACGAAGAAACCATTGATTACACTGTTCTCTGCATGTAGTTTTTAAAGTACTTTTAATTTTTTCCCAGAGAGAGAAATTTATTGACGCATCCTAACAACAGGCGTTTTTAACTCTCAAACTCAATTTCCAAGAGATTTTCTTCCAACTTCGCAGCAGCAACAGATTTGTCCCGTTGTCAGGACGGTAGGGGGCGCTGCCACAACAAACTATTATGGCAAAAGTGCTTCCGAACATTTCACTGGGCGAAAAAACAAGGCTTAGACATTATGATTCTCTCATGTCAATGAGCATGTAAAAAATATTGTACAAATTTTTTCTCTTCCATAATTCACTTCAGGGTTCAAATACTAGGGTTTTCTTTCTGTGTGTGTGTGTGTGTGTGTGTGTGTGTGTGTGTGTGGTCATAAATGTGTTAGAAACCCTATATTACAATTTTTGGGCTGACTCAAGAAGGTCTTAGCGAATCCCTTTACCTAAAATACTGGCTAAACACAAGCAGCTAAAACGTGCCTAATAGTTAAATGGCATTCTGTGTGATTTTTTTGTCATAGGTAAGTCTTCAGTCTTTTTCACAAACGTCTAACTCCAAGTTCAGGGCCGAGACGAAAGAGAACTGTAGCAAAGTTTCATTAAATAATCACATAATCCAGGCCCCATAGGTTGGACTTTTTAAATAGTTTTCCATGTAATTGAGTTAAACTTAAATTTATGCGTTCAATAAAAGACCACTGCAAATGGTAAAACAAAGACACTGCTCCAACACTTAGAAAATTAAATTCACCAAACCATGAAGTCTACTGTGCAGTTATTTTTGTAATCACCATAAATTGCTTTATAAAACTCCTCTACCGAAGTAAACAATCCAAGGAGATATTTACTTTACAGCATGCCTCCAGTTTCCAAACAAGACAGCAGCCTAAAAGTTCATGACTTTTTCTTCTTTTTTTCTTTCCTTTTTTTTTTTTTTAAACACTTGTGTTTCTAGTTACCTTGAAACCTTCCTTCTCTTACACAAGCTCAGAAAGGTCAACGGAAAATAAGATCCAGCTCTGTGGATATACTGTGCCCCCAAATACTCATTTCTGGAATAGGAAGAAACAGTCCTACTTTGTGGAAATAAAAGTTATATAGCAAAATGAAAATAAAGGGTTTTAGTACTAAATATTTCACCATATTTAATAGCACCTCAGAGTCCAACATTGTCTTAGATGTTTTTGGGCAGTCGGCTTGAAATGTGTTCACTTATAGCCCTGTACCAGGCCACATACAATGCAAACTGCTATAGATAAGAGTTTTAGGGGTCTTTAATCACTTCTTTCTTGTGTCCTTGATGGAAAAAACAGAGCTGCCTTTGTGCTAAGAAGAAGGACCTGTTGTTTCCAGATTCAACAGGTCATTTTTATAAGAACTTCCCAGAGGATACAACGTAAATGACAGAAACACAAGGGGATTTTTTAAGTGGCTGATGATTTTAAATGATATATATTCTATAGTAAGGGAAGGTTGTTTGTTTTCCTCTCCAACAAATGGAAAGTTACTGTTTTAAACATGTTTAATGTTCTAGTTCGACTTTTAGGACCAAACGTTTTCTCATGAGTTGGGTTACTGTAAATTTGCTTCCTGTGCTTGACCCTCAAGTAAATAAACTTGTCAAATCACATCCATTTCTCTTTTGGGGATGAATGGTTAATTGAGTGGGCTTTTGAAATATATTTAAATGGTATTGTAACTTTTGTCCTATCATTTCAGTTAAGATAACAAGGAGACTGCAAATTTAATGAACAAGATAAAACTTTATAAAATGGAAAATTCTGGCCTATTCTTCCATATACTCAGAGGAAAGAAAAAAAGGCCAATATTTTATGGCAAACAAAATCCAGGTGACACTAAGATTTATTAGAATTTGGCTTATTCTATTATTAAAGGTGGTCTGAATTTGAGAAGACTGCCAAGTTTAAGATTAAGACCTAAATCAGACTTGTTTCCTACCCTGTATTAGGAGGGTTTTTCACAATGTAACCAGGATCCCTATTTTTCCCCACTTTTCTTCCTTTCAAAAAATTTTGTCTACCTCATTTTTAAAGGGAATTGTTTGGAGATCCTTAGAAAACTTTCTGCCAGTCCAGAGACAAAAGGTTCTCTTCCCTACAAATACAGAAAGCATTTTATACAAAGTCATTCCTAGCCCCAAACAAAAGTTATTGCCAACGAAGCCTTCTTTAAAACACGCTGCTCTCAGATATACCTCTCCAAAACCTAGAGTCTAGTTCTTGACACTTTAACTCAGTGTCTATATTACTTACTACCTAGGACAATTAGGCAAAGAGTTAAGGTAAATAAATAAACAGGCGATGGCAAAGGCTGCGTTAACTGCAGGGAAACGCCCAGAAGATGAAGAAGAAATAAAAACAGGCTTCCTTGGGAAAGGGATCCACTAGGTCACGTATCCAGTAATTGGTGAACAGGTTTCTAACTTGGAAGAAACATGTTTCTTTTTCTCTCTCTCTCTCTCTCTCTCTCTCTCTCTCTCTCTTTAGCTACGCACAGGGAAACTTTCACAAAGCAGGAGAAAATGATGAGATTGGCTATTTGGGGAAAAGGGAATTCCAAGAACTAAAGAAAAAATCTGCAAGGCCAAAATTTCCCTCCCACCCGCTCCCTCTTCCCCGGGAGAAGGCAGGGTGGGGAAGGAGACCCCTCATCTTAAGGACAACTACCGATGACCCTCTGCCCTCTGCATGAAACCGGGGAGGGCGATGAACTGGGTGGGCGTCACCACAGGCTCCTCGAGCCCCTACCCCGGGCTCTGGCCGCCCCCGCCTGCCCGCCTTGTCCGGCCCCAGCTCACCGGTACCAGGCGAGGCCCTTATCGTAGCTGCGGTCGAAGAAGTGGGGCTCGGCGCCCACGGCGCGCACGTCGGGGTGCACGCGCAGGAACTCGAGCAGCGCCCGCGTGCCGCCCTTCTTCACGCCGATGATGATGGCCTGCGGCAACTGCTTGCTGCCTTCGTCCAGCAGCAGGGCCAGGGTCCCCGGTGGCGTCTCGGCCACGCTGCTCCCGGCCCCGGAGCCGCCGGGACTCCCCGCCAGGCCAGGGGGCTCCTCTTCCCAGGCCGCCACCTCGCCGTCTTCCCGCGGCGCGGGCGGCCGGCGCCTCGGCCACGGCTGCACTTGCAGGAGGCGCTTCCTTCGCGCGGCCGCGGGCCACGCCGCCGGCTCCCCCGGGCCTCCCGCCGGGATGCCGCGACTCGGGGCCCCCGCCTCCTTGCCACCGCCCGACCGCCCCACGACGGGGCCCGACAGGGTCTGGCAGCGCTCGGCCAGGCAGTAGAAGACGTAGAGGGACGTGAGCAAGGAGCAGAGCATCAGCAAGAACTTCCGGAAGATGCTGCGGGACAGCGGCTCGGCCGAGGTGGGGTGGGAGCCGGCCGGGGCCGGAGGGGCCATCCTAGCCGGAGGCGACGTCGGGCAGCGCGCGGGCCATGCTAGGCCGGGACTCCGCCAGGTGCCGTGGCATCCTCCGGGGGGGCCGGCGCGCTGGACGGAGGCCACATCGCCCTGCGCCCCTGCGGCCGTGCGAGCTGCCCGGGCGGCGGCAGCCGAGGCTCCTCGGGGAGACGGAGCCCACGGAGCCCTGCGCGGGATCCCAGCCTCCGGTCGAGGGGGCGGGAAGGGGGACGTGGTGCCGTGCTTAGGAAACCATCGTCTGAGAATCGCCCAAGTCCTGAGCCCGGGGCCGCGCTCGGCGCCCCCGGTCCCCGAGAGTCGCCGGAATGGGGGTGTCGGCGGCGGTGGCGAAGGCGTGCGTCTCAGACCCGGGACGGAACGGCCTCTCGGCGCGAGTCCCAGCTCAGCGATCGTGCATCCCTCGCTCGGTCCCGGTGAGGGGAGGTGCGGCTCCGGGGCCGCTGAGCTCCGTGCGCTGCAGACCGCGGCGGGGACAGTGCCTCCCAGCCGCCGCTTCCTCTGTCCCCGGCCCGCCTGGGCGCGCGCTCTCGGCCCCGGGGCGAGGTCCCCTGAATCCCTCTACCCGAGCGGGAGCCAGAGGGCCCGCGCCGAGCCGTCCGACCCTCTTGGTGCGCGCCCGGCCGCTCCGGCGGCTCTCGGGCCCCACCTGGGAGCGGCGTGGCCGAGCCGGTCTGCGCGGGACCTGTCAGCAGCCGTGGCCACTGCGCTCGCCGCCTCCCGGGCCGTCGCTGCCGCCACACGTGGGGCTCCGAGGGCAGCAAACTTGGAGGTGACGTCAACGGCCAGGGCCGGACCGGCCCCCGGACGAGCGCAGCGGGGAGGGCGGGGTGCGACGGGGAAAAGGTGGCGCGGACCCCGAGGCGGCCGCCCAATGACATCGGAGAGGGCGGGGGCGACAGGGGCGACGCCCCTTCCCCACTCCGCCCACCCCTCCCCGCCAACCCCAGCCGGCGGCCTCGCCCCCTCGGAGCGCTGCCGGGTCTGCGGTGGCTCCTGGGGCGTCTGACTGACAGCCAGGGTGGCCGGATCCCCGGGGGCCTGACTTCCACCCAGCCAGCCGCTCGCTGGATCAGGGGTTCCCAAACCTCTGCGACGCCGCTCTGCCCTTCGCAGCCCAGACCCCTCCGAGGGCCCTGGTTCCCTCCCTCCGGAGTCGCTACATCCTTCCCCCGCTCCGCCCCGCCCCCCGCCACCTCCGCGAACCTTTAGAAGTTTTGTTGGCGGAGGTTCCCGGGACCAAGCCGCACGCCACGCCCCCATTTGTCCTGTACGAACTGAATTCCTCCGCTGCGGCTTCGCCTTCCACCTACTCTGCTGTCCACTGCAGGCTCCGGAGCAAAGCCTTTTCTCCCCGCAGCAGCTTTTGTTGTTTTTTGTTTTTTCATTTGATTGTTTTCCTTTGTATTCGTTTAGGATGATCAGAGTTCCCCAGGACGTGGAAAGGAGCAACCTCTTAGGAAATGAGCCAATAAATAAGGGGAGAAATGAAGATTTAAAAAATTATATCAGCTACAATTCCAAATCCATATGCCCAGTTTTTGAGGAAGGGCTTTTTTTAGTGTTGCTTGCACTAGTGTGTGTGTGTGTGTGTGTGTGCGCGCGCGCACACGCGCGCTCTCCACGCTAAAAGAGTTATATGTGCTTTCCTAAGCGGTTTCCTCTTTCTCTTGCCTCCCCTGACCCTATATCCTCTCCCTGCGCTCCTCGGAGAGCAGGTCAGGAAGGGATACAAATCGCCTTGCTGTTTAATGGAGGGAGGTGGCCCGTGGAACCTGCATGAGGTGGTTTTTAATTCCAGTCCGATTTGTTCCTGATTTCTTGGCTTCCTCGCCTCGGCAGGATGCCCCGCAATGTGGGTGGTAGCCTGACCTCCTCGTACCCACCCTTGCAAGCTGTGCAGGCTGCTTTCGGGGCGCACTGCGGGTGCTGACCAGGGCTGGCAGCGGCAGCAGAGCTAGGGTTGCAGGAAACTCACAGGGGAAACTTCGGCTTCCTGTGCTCTATCTGACGTGGAATTGAAGTCCTTTTTAACCTTCCAAAGGGGACCTGGTGGTTCTGACTCGGTGCCTGGGTGGAATCGCTGTGTTTGTGCCGGTTGGATAAATACCCAGGACTGGACGTGGTTTTCTGTTTATGAAGTGCCAGTCCCAACCTATTCTGTAAACTAGTGAAGAGCTTGTTAGGTTCCACTGCCATAAAGCAATGGGCTTTTTACAAGGATGAACAGTAAGTCCTGCCAAGCTTTAATGCCTCTCTGTGTCCTAAAATTGGACATCAACAATCTAGTTGAGGTTTAATACTAACTTGAGCTTTAATATATTCTAGTTTGTCTCTTAGTATTTCAGTTTGACTTGCAAAAGTGAGACCAAAAAAAAAAGGCAGTTTTAAAGTTATTCTGAAAGTATATGCAATCCCATAAATGTTTTCAAACATGCTTGGGTTTTCCCATCTGGAGAATGGTGGTGGCCAAGTTCCCTTCTAGCTCCAACATGGTAGGATATTATGCGTTTTGCTTTCACATTCCCAGCACAGGTATTTCCTTTATGTGGGTATTAAACACCCACACTATGTAGGAGACAGGGTTCTAAGGACCACTCACACCATATCTAGCTCTAGGGCAGCTCTGTGCATTAGAAATAAAATATAAGCCATGAACACAAGCCTCATAGGTCATTTAAAATGTCTAGTAGCCACCTTAACAATGGTAAAAAGCAGGTGAAATTAATTTCACTAATATAGCCAACATACCTAAAAATGTGATTTTACCATGTAGTCAATATAAAAATTACTGAGGTCATTTATGTTCTTTCTTTTCATACCAAGCCTTCAAAATCCAGTATGTGTTTTACACTTTCAGCACTGCTTTATAGGGACGAGCCACATGTCAAATGTTCAGTAACCACAAGAGCTAGTGGCTTCCATGTTGGACGGCACAAATGAGGATGTTGTTTTTGGTGAGAGGAGTGTCTGGTGTTGATGTGCATGGATTCATGAATGGTTCTCCTCAAAGAATTTTGGGTGCTTCACTGGACCTTTCATACTGCCACGCTTCCCCCAGAAGACTGACAAATCTCGGAAACAATGCTATGGCGCGCCACTGCCCCATTCCTTGTTTTAGGAGCATATGATCTTAATGAGACAAAACGTACACACACTCTTTAGAAATGCAAAATCGCATTGTGTTCAACTGAACACAGGTGTGCTGCCCACTCACCAGATTCGCATCCAGCTCCGGGATGTGCCCTGTCCCTTTCTGTCCCAAAGCACATGGTGTTTCGACCTAGAATGTACACCCTCTTCATCCCTCAGATGTCAGCTGTACACATCTTTAAGGATGCCTTCCCTCTGCATCCCCTGTCCCTGGTTTGATCATGTCTCCTGGTACAGATTCTCAAAGTTCCTGGCAGTTTCCTTACAGACTTGATGAGGGTTTGCAATGTTACAGGTGTGTGGTTATGTCTGTGTTTCCCCGTTAGAGGCTGTACTCCAAGGAGCCGGGAACCACTCCTCAGTAGCACACCTGGAATATCTAGCATATTACTTGGTGCAAGGAGATGCCTGGTGAAGATCTGTTGATGAACTAATGAACCTAGAGGATTGGGGGCTGGGCATCCCAGTCTGAGAGAGCACCACATAGAAGCCAAGAGACGGGAGGGAGCATAGTGCAGTGTAAACCGCTTGTGTTTCAGTGTGAACCAAGTGTGGGCTGGCCTGGGGAAGGCACTGGGGGGACTAGAATTAGTACAAAAACAAGACTAGAGAAGAAAGCAGGAGTCTTGATAATTAGCTAGAAATAAGGAGGGAGATTTGGTGGAGGTGCTGGATTTCAACATGGGTCTTAAGGAATTGACTGGGGTGGGGGGACATGATATTTTAGGTCACAAGGAATAAGCACTAAGGTGTCTGCTGCAAGACACAGACAATAAATGTTGAGTAATGCCCTGTGACCAAATCTTCATTTATACTTATTGTAGCCCTAAGGAAGTGTTTCAGTGCTCTCTCTTTTAACTTAAGAGACAAAAATGTTAGGGTCTGCGATCTTCAGACTTCAAATTCAAGTGGCTGATTTCTTGTGCTCAGTCCAGGAATAGTGAAGGTAACATTTTAGAAAATTACTCTGCGAGCTGAATGCTGGATTGGTTAGAAAAGCTTGGATGTAGACAACCCAGTGGAGAGTCCAGAGTTAGATATAAGCCATGAAATCATAAAATCCCAAACTGTAACGTTAGCAGAGGGTACAAATAGAGAAAATCTAAAATATCTTACAAAGAAACATAAAATCTGTGATAGGGCAAATGTCGCAGATGAAAGAAAACTCAGAAGCCATTCCAAGTATCGCCACTGAATGGGTCCTTCTCCAGTTGGCCTGGTGTGTGTTTGCTAGTCAGTTTTTTCATCTATCTTTGCAGTTGGGCATGCTGGTGAATACTCTAAATTGACTTGGGGACCCACGAGTAGGACTGGAGAAATGGAGCTGAGTAGGTAGCAGTCAAATGGCCAAGTGGGAGTTGAAGGTGGATCAAGTCACTATCAGAACTGAAGATACAGCGTTGGACACAAGACCGTTCTCACCAAAGGATGAAGCAGACTTGACAAGAGGTCCCAGTGACTATTTTGATCACTATGATCCTTACTCATCTCATGTGGGGGGCAATATGGTTTTCTCAATCTCAGGTGACATGTTGATTAATATGTATTAATGGCTATCCTGTGAGTCATTAAGAGTTCCAATAAAATAGAAAGATCGCCAAGAATTCCCAAAGTAAGTGGAATTTAAGAAGGACCTTGTAGAAGAAGGAGTAAGAGTTTTGCAGATGGAGATGAGCATGGTGGTAGTTCCAGACCGAGAAACAAAATAAACAGAATTATTACAAGACAATATTAAAAAGTGTTCTTACAACCGTTGGTGACCAATATTAGTCTTCGTAGTTTCGACAAGAAAGGATGATGAGGGAGAGAGACTAGTGATATCCCCTGAAGGCCAGACATTGTGCTGGGTGCTGGAGCTGCTCCTACTAGGTCTTACTCTGAGTGGATGCTCAAGTCTTTGCTTGCCATTTCTAATGTTGGAAGAGGCCAGAGTTTCCCCAGATATACCCCTAATCCTGGTAAGTGTTCCATAGCAAAGTATTCTGTGATAGAATAAATTTGAAAGACTACCCTCTCTTGGGCATTCCTGATAAACTTTAGCATGTTACAGTCTCTGAAATGACTTTTCAGTAAAGACACCAGTTAAATTTTGCTTAATCCAATGTTTTCCAAGGCTTTTGGACCATGGACTCCCATTACCCATGCCCTATCCAGTAATATTCCTTGTTCTCAGGAACATGTATCAAGAAATGTAATCCTAAACTTTACAAAGGCTTGCTGTTGTCAGGAACCTCAAAGGACAAATGTTTTCTGAATGTACAGGGGCCTCAACTACAAATAGTGAGGGTTTGGTTTACTTTGAGACCAGGTGGGGGACATTTCACCAAGTATCTGGACTTTTCTTTGTTCTATTATTTCTCCCGGGACCCACCTCCCCCGAGGGACAGGGCTTTAACTAAGGTCTTGACAAATGGTAATTTTCATGAATTATTGATTCAGCCAAAAATAACTGGAAAGCTTGATAATCACACAGAGATTTTCTCATGCGTCTTGCTTCTGTCCTGAGTCAATTCTTTCCGATTCTGTGACATATGAAAGAAATGGGTGCAGGTTTTGAAATATACCTTATTAAGAAGTGAATTAGCATGCAAAAGGATCAAGGGACATTTTCAGCAGACTGACCACTCATTTCTCAAAATCTCCAGGCTACAATACAAGTTAAGCAGGAAGAAATAAGAACTGTTAGTTAAAAAGCAGGACCTACCTAAATAAATAATAGAGCGCTAAAAGTTGATTCAAGAAGGGCTATACGGTTATTTTTTATTTATTCTCAGTTTCTCTTCTGAGAGGATGCTGAGTCCATAATTTTTTCTTTGGTTTATTATAATATTGGTATTTCTTTTATTTAAAAGATATCACATACTTTTTATGGTAGTAGACCAAAACTGAGTTAATATTTTAGGTGAACTTTAGAATGATGTGGGGCATAAATAATAGACCTGAAGGATAAGGGGAGTCAGAGTGAGTGTCCTTGGTTCTCCACCTCTAGAGGAGATTTTTAAACTTTCCTTACATCATAGGAGAAGGAGGTATGAGTCGGAGGGAAAGCAGGTGAGCGACAGCCTGGTGCTTCCTATCTGTCCCCCTCCCAAGGCAGGAGCTGGAGGAGAGACATCGACCCCCTAGGTGAGCCAAGGGAATCTGAGAGCAAAGGAGCCTTGTGCCTCAGTCCCCAGGGAGGACCCAGGGAAGCGGCGAGCCTCAAAGAGATACCCCACCTCAGAGCAGCTTGAGAGCAGAAGAGGAGAAGGGCTGTGGATTCCTTAGCACCAGCAACAACTCCCTAGGGGCCCCTCAAGACTCCAGAGGCACGGAAGAAGAATCAATCAGCTGAGACGGAGCAGGGTCCGGAGAAGCCTGGGGATCAGGAACAAGGCATGATGCAACCATGATAGGCGTGGGCTGGTGACCAAGGACAGGAAGGACAAAGTACAGCTCATCAGATGCCCAGTGGATGGGTAACAATGGCCAAAACCCAGATTCCCTATGATATCTTGGCATCTCTAAGACCAAACCAGAGATATGGAGTGAGAGCAGAAGGACTGGGGGCAGGGGGAGGGATGGGGAGACCCTGAGGGTCCCCAGAATGTACTGAGATTACATTTCTGCCATTGTGAAAAACAGGCACTAAAAAAGGAAAGCCAGTTCAGTTTTCAGAAGCATGAGACAGTTACTTTGTGCACACCTGATTTCCAGTTTGAGATTTTTGTGCTCATTATACTCTCTGAAGTAGGTATAGAACCCCTAGGCTTAGTTAACTCATCAGAACATATAAGGCATGCCTTGACACACCCATGCATAGCACCTCTTTCAACAAATGTTTTTATTTTCCTTTTTAGTTCTGATTATTATCTCTACACAATCATATAGCTTTTCCAGACATATTATTAAGCAACTGAGTGCCAAGACTGCAAGACTCATTACTGCGGATATTTTTCTGCATGTTGACTTGGTCATTTTATCCATCTGATCGCCCCTTCTCTTTAGCATTCTGCCCTTCAACTGCGGGCATAATATTAGCTGGGGCTGCAAAGATAATGCTTATCTTTACTAATTAAACACTAAAAGCCCAAGCTCACCTCTGAGCTTTTTACAGCTTAGCCTCTGACACGGCTCTTGCTCTTTTAAAGGATTTGGAATAATTCAAATCCCAGACTATATAGGAATGTGATTTTTATGGACCCATTTGCCCAGGAAAAAAATAACGTTTTTAGACATGGATATATATTGATTTTAAAAAATAGTCCCTTCTTTGTATATGATTAGGTCTCTTTTTTTCCTTTATAAACAGGGGAATTCAATCCAGTGTACTAAACATCTCAAAAGATTATGAATGAGACCAGGGAAAGTTACCAAGAAAGGGATATTCTGAGTACATTTCTTACCTAAACAATTTCTCTATGTGTTGTAAGGTAACCATTCAACGTTTCCCCACCCCCACCCCAAATGATGAACTAGTTTACCTAATACCTATGCTTTCCTTGCTGACTTGAAATGACATGTTTCTCTTATATTTAGCTTAAAACGTACTTGAATCTGTCCTGGGACATTTTATTTTGTTCTATTCATCTGTTACTTTCAGGACCACACTATCATTATAGTACTTACTATGTATGTACTATCACTTTAAGACTCCAAACCCTAAACTACCATTCCAAAGTGTCTTGACTATTCTCACACTTTATTTTCCTAGAAATTTAAGTTTATTAGATCAATTACCCCCAAAAATATGCTGTTTATATTTTTACTGGACTTTAATTTCATTTACTGATTTCTTGAGGTATATATAATATAATACAATATAGTCCCTTCCAAGAACACAGTATGCCTTATTCTATATCATCACCATTATTCTGTTCTATTGAATTATATTGCATGACCACAGGAAGAATTTTTCATTGTCTTCAAAAAATTCCTGCATCTTTTGTTATGGTTATTCCTGTATGAGTTAAATGTATGATTGTTTTGTAAATGAATCTTTCCGCAAGATATTTCTCATGATTTTTCCTTGATATATAAGCAAGTTATTACCTTTTCCACATATATTCAATAACTGGCACCCATAATGGATACTCTTACTTACTAGTTTCAATGTTTTTCAGTTAGACAATTATTTAATCTCTAGTTGACAAGAATTTTAAATCCTCTTTCCAAAAAGTCTAACTCATTTATTTTTCTTGCTACACTGCATTGGCTAGAACTATAAAAATAATGCAAAAATGATGATAAAATATCGGATGTCCTTCTTCTGTTTATGTTATTTATGGAATAATTCTGAATTTGACCTTTAAGTATGACATTTGTTCTTTTTTCCACTATGGAGTCTTCATCTTATTAAAGAATTAGCTAACTTCATTTCTAATATAAAAATACACTTTAATTATAAGTGAGATTTTGTTTAAGGCCTTTTACAGATACTGAGATACCTGTTCTTTTTGGTTTGTTTTCTGTGATGTAATATATTATGTTACATCAATTTGTGTTAATGTTGAAGTGTACTCATATTCATCTCCTTGGTAATGTTGTATTGTTATTATTATTTTATTTTGCCATTGTATGTGTTTTGCTAAGATTTTATTTGGGATGCTTGTATCTATATTCATTCAAAAGGCTAAACTTTTATTGTATTCAATTTTGGTCAGGTGTTTTTATTATGATTAAGCTGGCTTTCTAAAAGGACACGAGAAATTCTACATTTTTTCCGTGCTCTGCAAGAGTATAAATAATTTATATGAGAGTAATATAAAAACTATCCATAAAGCAATTCAGATCTGGAGCCCTAATGGGGAAGGATATTCATCAATAATTTTTAAAAATCATGGTTGTTATATTCAGATTTTCTAACATTTCTCGAGTCAGTAATTATTCCTTAAAATCATTCATGAGAATTTAGATCAATATAGTAAAGTGAGCATGCTCATTACCTTATGGGGAGGAAAATAAAGGAAAAAGTGTAACAAGTGTAACAAGTAGACCAGAAATGTTGCAGAATGCATGAAAGCAAGACAGAAGAATAGATACAGGGAACCAAGTGCTACCCAACATGCTGTAGGGCAGCGGTCTCCAACCTTTTTGGCACCAGGGACTGGTTTTGTGGAAGACAATTCTTCCACCGACCGGGGGGTGGGGGGGTGGGGGGGCGGTGGCGGGCAGAGGGGAGTGGCTGGAGGGGGGCAGCGGTTGGGAGGAGATGGGTTCAGGCGGTAATGGGAGCGATGGGGAGCCGCAGATGAAGCTTCATTTGCATGGCCCAGGGCAGGGGTTGGGGACCCCTGCTGTAGGAGACGCTGTCGCAGAGATGAGCGTGGTCCCGTGTAGTCTCAATGCCATAGTCAACGGGTGGGTATGAAAAGTGGAGGAGTAGTTCCTCAGGGTGATGAAATGGGAAGCAGTGCTCAACCTCCTCCCTCTGCCCCTCCAGCTTGCAGTGTGGCCAGGCAGTGGGAAGCCCTCAGAGGTTCTGGTTCACAAGGGGCCAGCCCACCCCACCCGGTAACCCTATCGGTGACCAAACTACATAGAAAAGCATAGGCAGAGAAACAGAGGGTCTTACGAGACTTGCAAAATACGAATTCACTGTTTTTATAGGTTACAAAATAGTCAAACATCAGTAATAACATTTGGTTAACCTGCTTTGAACCACCAGGAAAGATCAATACTTAATTGCATTAAAAGAAGGAACAGGGCCTCCCTGGTGGCGCAAGTGGTTAAGAGTCCGCCTGCCAATGCAGGGGATACGGGTTCGTGCCCCGGTCTGGGAGGATCCCATATGCCGCGGAGCGGCTGGGCCCGTGAGCCATGGCCGCTGGGCCTGCGCATCCGGAGCCTGTGCTCCGCAACGGGAGAGGCCACAACAGTGAGAGGCCCACGTACCGCAAAAAGAAAAAAAAAAAAAAAAAAAAAAAAAAAAAAGAAGGAACAATAGGGCTTCCATGGTGGCGCAGTGGTTGAGAGTCCGCCTGCCGATGCAGGGGACACGGGTTCGTGCCCCGATCCCGGAAGATCCCACATGCCGCGGAGCGGCTGGGCCCGCGAGCCATGGCCGCGGAGCCTGTGTGTCCGGAGCCTGTGCTCCGCAACGGGAGAGGCCACAGCAGTGAGAGGCCCGCGTACAGCAAAAAAAAAAAAAAAAAAAAAAAAAAAAGAAGGAACAATATCCACAGGTAAAATTGCAAAGAGAAGAAGCAAAAACACTTTTCAATAAGTAAAATTAATATTGTCAGTGATGATCAAAAGACCACTGCATTCACAGAAAAGAATCAACTCTACTTCTGCCTTAACACTGAAATTTCTTCACAGAAAATCTCTTTGCCAATACCTAAAGAAATGAGTAAAAATTAAGAAACAAGCTACCTCTCTCCCATTACAAAATGTATCAGGAAAGAAGGAAGGAAGGGAGGGAGGGAGGAAAGAAAAAGAAAGGAGACCTAATTCAATTTGAGCAGAGCTGGGGATAAACTTGATTCTGCTCCTATGTCTGTTTCAATCCCTAGAAACCATTCTAGGTGAAGAGACATAAACCTGAGAAATTTTACTAATATTCCCAAGTCTGGAGAGATGAAAACTGAGGAGGGAGCTTTATCTTTTGACTCTTCTGATCAATAAGTAATAGAAATTACTGCTGGGGAGCAGTGAAAGCATGAGATATATTGCTGGGTGGTCTCATCCAACTGCCAGAGTAAAAACACTGATGACAGAAAAGATTTTCAAGAATGAGCAAAAATAAAAATAAAAAAATCTAAAAGAGTAATGCGAAAAGTATATTGGTGTTGACTTTTAGGAAGGTGAGTTTCCACTCTCTATCAAACTAGAAATGATAAATCCTTCCAGAAATTTATGCTAAAGAAATACTTGCACTTGTGCCCAAAGATGCAGAGATGCTCAATTTCCATGTTGTTGATAAAAGCAAAGTTACTAACATCCTAAATGTCCAACAGAGACATGGTTAAGTAATTTAAAAGGCTACCTTCCCAAGGAACATGCTGAAGCTGTAAAATTGGATGAGGTAGATCCACATGTCAACACTAGATTTACCATCAACTCATTTGCTTAAGTGAAAAAGGAAGTTCCAGAGCAGCATGGATAATATTATCTCACATGTAGATTTTCCCATATGACACCAAAGACATAAATACACACATATGTATAGGCCTCAGTGGGGGAAAACAATGAACACTCAACTCTTGATGGTGGTTATCTTTAAGAAGAGGAGTTCAAGAGATATGGAAAAGGGGATTTCTTGGTTTTGCTGTACTTAATTGTTTGATTTCTTTCTATGACAATATGCTCGTGTTTCACTTGTATAATATTTGCTTAATAAACATAAAACATGCTAAAATCTTTCTATTCATCAGTGTTCAAATTGTGTACAGTATTCAATTATGATTTTTAAAATATTGTATCTGTTTACTTCATGATTCTAATTCTTATTTAGTACACTTGTGTTTTAGCCTCCCCTATATTTTTTAAATTAAGCTTGCCAGAGTTATGTATGTTTATTTATTTTGTTCAAAAACAAAAAATTGAGAAGTAAAACTACCATTTTCTATTTTCTGATTCATTGATTTTTGCTGTAAGTTTCCTTAGATGCATTTTGTTGCTCTGTTCTGGAATCTTGAGCAAGAATAGAGATCATATTTTATTTATTTTCATTTTTTGGTTGTTCAGTGATGGAAGTTTTTAGGGTTATAGATTTTATCTAAGTAGAACTTTGTCTACATCCCAAAGCTTTTCTATGTGCTGTTTGTATCGAGCTAATGCTTACTTGCTATGGGTTGGGCATTGTGTTATGAACCTCATATACAAGGTAGAAACACTCTGTCTCATTTTACATGGGCGAGCCAAAACATCTCTTTGGGGAGTGAGCACTCCCTCATTCTTAGCCCATGTGGCCTGGGAAGCATGGATCCAGCCTGATTTACAGGCGTGGGCACAAAAGCCAGAACTTGGCCATGGTGATTTGTTCACAACCAGGCCAATGACCCAAACCCAGTTAATTAAAACCTTTCATGAGACTTTTACTAAGTCTTAGAAAAAAAATACACTATCACAGAATCTTTAGTTACAAAACAAAATGAAAACAAGTGTCTTTGCCTCCTTGTGGATAGAGTTTGCCTGAGACTGAAAACAAACACAAGGGTGTGAAACTGTACTGTCTAAGAGCAGGAGAGTGAATTTATCCAGAAATGTAGCACAGCAGCCCACTTGGCACTTGTGGCCATGAACTTAAAGTACAACAAATCAGCACAGTTGTATTGTCTTGAGTCATGTGCAGTTTGTTGCATGGGTCCAGGCTGAAATACATCAAGATAAGGGACGAATCAAGGTGGAGTGTGTCAAACAAATACTCTGAAGTCAAAGAAGAAAACGGAGTTAAGGGAGGGATTGTATGAAAACCATAGAACCTAAGATGAGTGGGAGAAAAGGGAAGGTGTGAGTGTGTATCAAACAGTGAGAAATGGTAAAACCAGTGGATCTGAGGTGAGTGACTAGAGAAATAAGATGTGATGTTACAAGGCTTTTGGAGATAGTGCAATTATTGGTCATGATAAGACCTAAGGCAGTACTTTTAAAACTGTTTTTGACCTTGACCTACAGTAAAAAAATACATTTTTTATCACAACCCAATACACATATACATACATGCATCTCTACCTGCAACTCTCTCCATATATTTTATTTATTTATTTATTTGTTTATTGGAATTGGCTCATATGATCATAGAGGCTGGCAAGTCCAAAATACTAGCTTTATGCTAGATGTTTTATCTGTATCAAGTCTAAACCTTACAGCTCTCCTACAGGATCTTAGATGCTGGGCCAGGCTCAGAAAGCTGAACAGGTGTCAGCAGGGATGCACTGCAGATCTGCCTGGCTGTGATCTTTCCACTCCACTGCACTTGCAGTGATCTGGGGGCCAACGGTGTGCCCCAGAAGGCTTGTTAGCAAATGTTTTCTATCAATTTGGCCAACACACATGACTTCACAGGACAGCAAGCATTTGCCACCAGCCCCGCTGGTCCTTTTGTAGAACTAACCTTGCCAGGTGTACCTCTAGCATCCTTGGATCGAGTACCAATTATAACTGAAGTGCAATGTCATTAGTCACACAATTTTGAGCAGCTGCAGTTTAACTTCATTAAATTTACATCACCAAACTGACATAATGAAGGATTGCTGACAGAAGGAAAATAGGTATAAATCATACCTTCATGTACATTTGAATCATGGTGGAGTCACATCTAATACTCAACCACTAAGTGTAGACACTCTTAATTCAGTAAAATTTATCATTAAAAGATCCTTGGAATTTATAAACAGATGAATTTCTGATCATATACCCATTACAGAAATAAACTGGGATACATCAGATCAAACCTAACATCCCCATTTTACAGACAAGGGACTGAGGGATTATATGAAAGAGTAACTAACATTTATATTGTGCTGAGTTCTGGAGTTGAAATATCTGGGTTTAACCCTGACTCCACCATCTGTCAGCTGCCTGATCTTGGACAAGTTACCTCATCTCTCCTGGCTTCAGTTTCCTTTTCTGTGCCATGGAGATAACAGTAATGTGATTGTCTATCATGACTGAGTTGATGTGAGCAATAAATGAATTAATACATATAAAAGGCTTTATAGAGTGCCTGACTCATAGAAAGTGCTCAAAAAATGGTAAATATGTAATTGCTATTATTCCCTTTTACTTATTTTTAGACCTGACAATGGGAACATCTTGCAGCCAAACTTATGGGATGGGTGCTTTATATCTTGTTTTCGAGGGTATCTCCACAGCAGGAATAAAGGACTTTAAAACATGTAATTCTCTTTGAGGAAATAGTGGTTTCTTACCGGAGAAAACTGGAAGATTGTGAGCTCCATGACAGTGAAAATAAATCTGCCTTGAACACATTTCGCCAGCACATGGTGGGTGTTCAGCAGGTCTTTTCCGACTGATATACTAACTAACCATCTAGTTAGAACAGAAGGCAGGCACTCGAAAAGCTCATTAACAATA
This sequence comes from Mesoplodon densirostris, assembly GCF_025265405.1. NCBI lineage: Eukaryota > Metazoa > Chordata > Mammalia > Artiodactyla > Ziphiidae > Mesoplodon > Mesoplodon densirostris. Next base: position 39,048,201 of record NC_082678.1, on the reverse strand, counting down.
AAAGGAAGAAAATAAGTGCCCATCAAAGAAACAGAATTTGGCCAAAGGAATGCCAAAATGGAATTTATAATGTTCATGGATCTAATGAAAATGTATAATTGAACTGATATTTAATGATACAAACGACATGCAGTCAAATGCAAATTGTGCAATAAAGATCAGGCAGGATTAGGGTATCTGTTGCCAAGGTGCCAGCCTGGTGGGCCTAAGGGGGCGACGTTATTGGCATCCTCTCCCTCCCTTTCTGGGGGTTGAGAAGTTGGGGCTCAGCTACCCAGAGATGGAGGGCTGTCGTAACCTGCTCGGCCTATTGGACAACGACGAACGAGATCACGGCCCTATGCGACACCATCACCAACTGCCTGGTGCAGCCTGAGGACCACCAAGATGCCATTTGTGCAATATTAGTGTACAGTCAAAGTGCAGAAGAACTTTTGAGGTGCAAAAAAGTCCACCAAGAAATCATATTTAAGTACTTGCAACACAGGTGGTTATTATACCTCCAGCTACTGAAAAACACAATCTTATTCAGCATGTGAAGGATTACTAGAAAAAGCAGTCAAAAGTGAAATTGAAGGAAATGCCAAAGCCAGTTAAGACAGAGGACATGAGACTCTTTGAACAGCAGGAGAAAGAAGATAAAAAAGCTGAAAAGTTTGATTTTCGTTGATTAGGTGAAGAATTCTGTCACTGGTTCTTTGAACTTCTTAATTCTCAGAATGCTATTCTGGGACCACGTCAAGAAGAATGGGGGCCACAGCACTTCTGGCATGATGTCAAGCTTAGGTTCTATTACAACATATCTGAAACAAAATGTGATAGACTACCATGGAGCAGAAGTTGTGAGACTTCGTCTGCTGTCACTAGGGAATGAAGAATATCTTTTTCTCAGTCCCAACCTAAATTCCCATGGACTGAAATGCACTTCTTCTCCCCATGGTCTCATTATGGTTGGAGTTTGCTGGGACCGTCCACCAAGGGAACACCTGTTTGGGCATTTTTGAACAGATTTTTGGACTCATCCACTGCCCTTTTGTGGAGAATACTGGGAAAATCAAATTTATCAACCTGAGAATTATTGGAGAGAGTTCCCTTGCTCCTGGGACATTAATGACACCAGCTATTACACTTGAACCAAGTGATCTAGAAGCCTTTTATAATGTAAACACTTTACGTGGTCCAGTGAAGTACGACTCAATGTAAGGCAGGCACTGGACAGTGGGATTGGAGACCAAACTTTATCTAGTGGAAAGGAGACACTGTTGAACAAAAGAGAATTAATTTTTCCTAGCCCTTGAAGCCCTTGAAGTACTATGTCAGTCTGAAAAATCTTGTATACAGAAATTCTTCCAGATACTACAATAGTAATGTTTAAGTGATTTCAGATTCGGGGATTGACATATTTTAGCTGAAATGTCTTTCTTGACTACAGGTTAACATATTATGTGAACACTTGCCTCCTTCTACTTGAGTTGCAGCAAATGTTCTGAAAGCTTCATGCAATTCATCAAATAAATCCCACTTTAAACGTTGTAAAAAAAATGATCATGCAGGATTAGAAATTCAGAAAAGAAGTTGCTCACTGAAGGCTGGAAGAATCAGAAGCCTGAGGAGAGGATTCCTTTTTTTAACGCTTAGAGTTTGGGTAGGTGGAAGGAAAGGAGAGGACTTCCAGGCAAGGGGAACGGCATGAGTCACAGCATCGAGGTGGCAATAAACGTGGGCTGAGACGATGAAATGAACCGGGAAGAAGTGACGACTCTTTTTAAAGGTGTGGCGCGTGGTACCTTGGCCGAGTTGCCCACAGTAGCCCGTGCAGTTTGCGACACCGTTTTTTGAGATCTTCCTTGCGTTCAGGAAAGAGGAGGCCTCTTTATCTATATATGGATGCTTGGGGTCACCTAAACAGGTGCCTCATCACAGCCTCTAATTTGGATGAGCCCAGTAGCCCTACGAGAAATAACTGGACCTCACCCATAGGTAGGGCTATTTACAAATATGTTTGAGAATTTTGGAAAGGGTGTGCATGTGCATGTGTGTGTGTTATCTAGTTTACAGGTATGGAAAAGAGGGTGGTTAGTGACAGAAGCAACGACAACTCAGGGACAGGGCAGTCACGAGGTGATGGCCCTGACATCAGTGTCACGTTGTGATCAAATTAGCCCCTTCTCAGGGTCTCTCTGGGTGGCAAAACTGAAAAGAGCTGTTTCACCAGGATCCCAAGCTGCGCTCCTGGAGGTGAGCCGAATCTGAAGGGACTTAATCACCCAGTGTCCCAGTGGCCGTCCTCCTACACAGGGAGCCACCTACAGGAGAGAGAACCGAGTACCAGGTTCCAGGAGACAAGTAGCCAAGGACTCCAGGTAATGGCAGTAAAGTGAAACAAGCCTGCCAAGGTGTTAAAGGTCGAAGGTGGTCCCCGAAACACCTGAACGGCAAAGGTGGACCGCATCACCAGAGAAGGGCAGAAGGCATGCAGCTCGGGTTACACGTGAGACCCCAGCTCACACCAGAACTGTCACAAACACACTCTTTCGGGCAATGCGACCCAGAGTTTTCTGCTGGCCAGACTCACCTGGGACCCTTGTTAGTGTGCTAGAACCCCTGCCTGCCCTCACTACTAAATAAGCATCTCTAGTGGAGGGCCCAGAAAGTTCTCTGAATAACAAACATTGACCCCGAGGGAAGGCGTTATTCTCACCACTGAGGAAGTCTGGACAACTCTAATTTCAGAGACTTCTTGAAAGGTGCGAATGTGGAAGGTGGCAGCCTGGTCACTTAGCCCATAGAGGCTACTGATACGGCAGAACCGCTAAAGTGAGTGACGCTAGCTGGTAGCACGGAGAGGACATCTGGGTGACAGGTGTAAACAACTTCGAGTTGGCATGCTTTGCCGATGTCGGCCTGTGTCTGTGGCATGCATTAAATAGGCCACAAATCCTGGGCAAGAGGGACAGTCCACCATCAGCAAATGTATCATAAGTCTTCCTCCATAAGAATTTTCCTGATGACAGTGTAGGAAACAAATCTAGATATTCCACTGAATCAATGCTGTCATTAACAGATTTACAATGTAATCAATAATATAGGCACTTTAGTCAAATGAACCACATAGGAATAACAGTATTAAATGCCTGACAGCTTTAGAAGTTATTTATCTTTCCCTCGCTCTATAAATCTATATGTATTTTTCTATCAATAGAGAAAAAAGGAAATGCATATAGAAATACAGACATATTCCTTTGAACAACTACTAGCTTCCCCTTAAACTTATCTCAATTTTCAAACGGCATGCTAACTATAAAATAAAGTGTGCCATAAGTTTGTCAAGCACATCTTTAGGAGCTGGAATAAAGTTTCCATGCCCCAGAAGATAAAGCTTTTGCACAAGACAGAGAGAAAAAGACTCATGGGAGCTTACTGGGGAGAACCTTCTATGCCTTTCTGCCCTTGCATCCTATAAATATTGTCTACTTTGCAAGTTGGAGGTATCTCACCACTTTAATATTAATTTGCATTTCCTGTCTTATATTGATTTGGCTGGAGTTTGCATAAGCTGTGGTGCTTTGCCCACCAAGAGAGAAAGTCATTCAAGTAAACTTTCCTTTCTTTCTGGAATTCACCCCAGTCCCCTCCTTTTCTCTCTCCCCCTTCACCTTCACCCCTCTCTCAGCCCAGCTCTGCCCTTCCCTTTTAAAAAAGTTGCATTAGTTCTTTACAAGTGAGCAAGAACAGAACCAAATGTTTCACATCTGCTCTCCGAGTTCACGGATTAGCATGAGAATGAGTGGCCAGTGTTTCAATGATGCACAGTCCAGTGGATGAGAATGGGGGCTCAAGCCCGCTATCAGAGGGCTCTCTGGCTCCTGCCAGATGTCCTAGGCCCAGGACACAAAAGCAGTGAACCCAGGGCTTTAACAAATCACCTTTCTCTGGGGCTAATCACTCAAGAAAAGGTTTTGTTGTGGGTTTGGAGAGGGTCAGGTTGGTCTTTCTCCAGTGATCTGTAGCTTTGCCCAGCCCCGCCAAGCCTTCACCCCGGGGGCTTTCTAAAGAGACCTCTTATTTCTCTCCCCCAAATGCAGGGCTCTGAGGGCAAAAGCTGCATGCCAGGGTCTCCTGAAGGCTCAAGGGCTGCAGGGGGCTCATTAATCAACGGTGGCAACGTCGCTGGTCTGGCACTCACTCTCTCTGTCTGTACAATAAAGACTTTAGCAAGAATAAAATGGCTCAATGGGCATGTACAAGGTCAGGCCTAGTGGCAAGATGGTTCCTGTGTGATTACAGTCGGAGGAATCCTGCACTTCCTGGACGGAAGGCCCATAAACTGGAAAGCGGTGGTTCTCAAAGTGTGGTCCCTGGACTAGCATCATCAGCATCACCTGGGAACTTGCCAGGAATGCAGATTCTCCACTCTACCCTGACATCCTGAGCAGAAACTCTGGGGTGGGCTCAGTAATGTGTTTTTTAACACACCTGCCAGGGGATTGTCATCTCTAGAAAGTCCCCTTAGTTCCAAAGAAAAGAAACTCTAGGAAAATTTTTAGTTTTTTACAGTAATTTTACACCCGTACCCCTTTTTATGCTTATCTTAGAAAGATAGGGTGACCAACCATCCTGATTTGTCCGAGACTGTGGGGTTTCCCAGGAAGTGGGACTTTCAATTCTAAAACTGAGAAAGTCCCCGGGAAAACTGGGACAAGTTGGTCACCCTATCTGAGGAGCAGGGCCAGTCTGATTATTCCTGGACTGACCTGCATTCCTTTCCACCTGTCTGTTGCTGCCCTGCTGCTCCATCACCTTCTGGGTTGGAGGGGACAAGGAAAAAGAGATTAGCCAGAGAGCCATCAGCCAAAGGAGAGAGTTCTCATAATGCAAGAACAACAGAGGGCTCAAAAAACAACGAAAGGAACCAGCAACTAGGCAGAGGCCGTGGATCTTGTATGAAAAATGTCTCCTTTGACAAATAAGTGCTGCCTTTAGAGAAAAGGCTCGGAAGCTTCTTCCTGCACTCAGGATGACAGGGTATATATTCTTGGTCACCTTTCCATAATCTTAGCAGAAAAATCATTAAACCAGTTAATTCTTTATACTCCCCATTATACATTCTATATATTTCAGTTAGGATGATGTCCTATTTCATCCTGATTTATCTCCTCTGCTGCTCTTTAGGAAGTTATGTATCTGGACCCCGAGGTTAAAGGTGAGATTTAAACCAGAGATGGAATTTGAGGGAGCTCCCTGCACTCAAGAGTGTATATGGAAAGGGAAGAGCTGTTTTTGAAAGTCAGGGATCTGTTAATTGATGGGATGCCAGACACAGGTGGAAGGAAGGATTACAGGTGGTCACTCTGGACTGGAGGGGGTACTTATGGGATAGGTATGCAAAGGTCACAGCACCGCCATGCTACTTGACCTAGAAGTCTTACACCACAGGAAGTGATGTGATCCAGCAGCTGTGCAGGGCCAGAGAGGTAGTATTTGGTCCCTAAGATAAGAAGAAAAGGTCTGGTAGTGACGGTGAGGAATATGCTCATTTGCAAAGATGGCAATGCATTATCAAACTCCTGATCAAATTTGGGAATGTTTCGTTTAAAAATTATAGAAAAAAAGAGAAAGGGAAAAATTAAAGTGCAGTAAAAGGGGCATAGGTTTTGGAGCTCAACAACGTCGAGTTCAAATCTTGCCCTTTTACTTACTTATTATGGGACCTTGGGCAAGTTACTTAAGCCTCCTTTTACTAGAAATCTGGACAAATAACATCTGTCTCCAAAGGGTTCTCTGAGGATTAAATAAGGTAATAACATCCTTTGCAGGGTACCTGGTACACAGCAGGTGCTCCATAAATGCCGAGGAGCAATGTGATATAGTAGCAAGTGTTTGGATTTTTGCTTCAATAGAGACTTAGGTTCCAACTTCTAACTCTGACCCTTTTGAGTATGCGTCTTTAGTCATTTAAGCTCCATCTGTGAAATTAACTGTGTTTGTCTCTGAGAATGCTTTAAGGATGAAATGCGCTTTCATACACAAAGTGCTCAGCACTTGGCTGCGTGTCACCCCCCCCTTCCCCAAACTGTGTTAACCAAACCTTCTCGGAATTCCCACATAGCTCTCTTAAACTCCTCCCGACCCCCGTGCATGGTCATTGGGTACCTTCCACGCTTCTCCTCTCTAAGTTCTCCGTGTGCATCTGTGTGTCTCTAGCACCTGGCAATGAACACTGAGATGAATTGAGCCTTAGAGAATGGACATCTGGTAACTACGAGGACCAGTTTAAACTGACCCCTGGATCTGGGAAAAGCAGGTGGGAGAATGCCTACAGGTTCACTGATTTCTCTGGGGCAGAGCTTGGGCACCAAGGGGTGAGGGGCAGGGCTTGGACTCAGGACATTGCTCCCTGTGAATGCTCCTCCTACAGGCAGGTCCTCTTTTTTTTTTTGAATTGAAGTACAGTTGATTTACTATGTTGTGTTAATTTCTGCTGTACAGCAAAGTGATTCAGTTATACATATATATATATTCTTTTTCATATTCTTTTCCATCATGGTTTATCACAGGGTATTGAATATAGTTCAATACTGTATACTGAATACAGTAGGACCTTGTTGTTTATCCATTCTATATATAATAGTTTGCATCTCCTAACCCCAAACTCCCAATCCATCCCTCCCCCCTACCCCTCCCCCTTGGCAACCACAAGCCTGTTCTCTCTGCCTGTGAGTCCACTTCTGTTTCAAAGATAAGTTTTTGTGTCATATTTTAGATTCCACATATAAGTGGAATATCATATGGTATTTGTCTTTCTCTTTCTGACTTACTTTTTTTAAAATTAATTAATTTAATTTATTTATTTTTGGCTGCGTCGGGTCTTTGTTGCTGTGCGCTGACTTCCTCTAGTTGCAGCGAGCAGGGGCTTCACTTCATTGCGGTGCGCGGGCTTCTCACTGCGGTGGCTTCTCTTGTTGCAGAGCACAGGCTCTAGGTGCGCAGGCTTCAGTAGTTGTGGCACGTGGGCTCAGTAGTTGTGGCTCTGGGGCTCTAGAGCACAGGCTCAGTAGTTGTGGCGCACGGGCTTAGTTGCTCCGAAGCATGTGGGATCTTCCCGGACAAGGGCTCGAACCCGTGTCCCCTGCATTGGCAGGTGGATTCTTAACCAGTGCACCACCAGGGAAGCCCCTGACTTACTTCACTTAGTATGATAACCTCTAGTTCCATCCACATTGCTGCAAATGGCATGATTTCATTCTTTTATGGCTGAGTAATATTCCATTGTGTCTATGTACCACATCTTCTTTACCCTTTCATCTGTGGATGGACATTTAGGTTGTTTCCATGTCTGGGCTGTTGTGAATAGTGCTGCTCTGAACATAGGGGTGCATGGATCTTTTTGAACTACAGTTTTGTCTGGATCTATGCCCAGGGGTGGGATTGCTGGATCACATGGTAGCTCTATCTTTAGCTTCTTGAGGCGCCTCCATGCTGTTTCCCACAGTGGCTGCACCGACTTACGTAGGCAGGCCTGCTTCTTGCTGCCCCGACTGCTGTGACCCTCCTGGGCTCTGAGGGTCTGGGAACCATGTCAGGTGGAGTCCAGGTTGGACTTCACCAGACCTCTGGTTGGGTTTTGTTTCTGTGCTTCTGCTCTCCAGGCAGTGAGCAGCCCGCAAAAGAATCCTGGAGTTGGAGTCGGCCTTTGGGTCAGACCTCCAGGCTCCACTGCTTCAGGTTGCATAAACCTGGGCAAGAACTGTGGCCCCATCACCATCCAGGGGGCACTCACCAGGCCCAGCCCTCCCGGGTGGTCTTCCCTGCACCTAGTGAGGCAGGCAGGAGGCAAGACCCAGGTGTGGGATCAGACCCAGATGTGACTTGGAGATCACTAAGCTGCCTGATGTCACCGGCTGGCTGGCAGCCCACTTAGGACTCTGGGAAGCCTCTCTGATTCAGGCTGCCCTACTACACAGCCTCCTCCAAACCCGCCTCTTCACCCCCAGTTCCTTTCTCTGCAAAATGAAGGAGTTCGATGCAAGGAGCTCTAGAAGGGTGAGCCCAGGACAGACCATCTAGTCCTAGGACTCTCCACCTCCTTAGCTCTGACTGGTGGAGGCTGCTGGGGGTAAGACCACATGCTGCGAGCTAGTCAGGCAGCCTTAGGATCCCATGTGACCTTGGGTAGGCACGTCCACAGGCCTCAGCCTCCTCAGAGAAATGGAGATAATGATACAAACAGTTACAACGTCCTAGGTTTCTGGTGACATCTGCAAGGAGTCAATATATGTGAGCCACGTGGAGCTACACCAAGCACTGAGGGCCACCACGTGTTAGCCGAGGTCCCCTTGTCACGGAGTGGATCCACCTCGCAGCGATTTCAGTGGGGGCCCTGGAAAACAAGGACTGGCTTTAAGCCCAACTCTGGGGCTCTGTCTCCTGTATCTGCTTGATCCCCCGCTTCCAGCCTGACTCACCCATTGTGGTCAGAGTGGACCCCCCCGCCTGCTGATGATAACTAACATTTCCTGCTTTTGCTATGTGCGTACCCTTTAATACATCCTTCATAGTGCACACAACAGATGCAGTGCGAGGATGAGGAAACGGAGGCACAAGGATGCTGAGTAAGTTGCCCGTGGTGGTGAGTAAGTGGCCAAGTCTGATGTGAGACCCTGGAGGTAGGGCAAGCAGGGGTTTTGCCGAGCAAACTTTCTAGAAGGCATTGATGGAAGGGGAGGCCACTTGACCTTGAGCTGGTTTTCCAGCAGAGTCCCTGCTCCCCAGGGCTGCTTGCAGCGCCTTTGTCCTGGAAGAAGAGAAAGGCAAGGGGTGGACTGAAGGCTGACCTCTCAGCAGCTGTTGCTTCATAACAATTTCCACTGGTTTATAAATCATAAGCGGAAGTTGATGTGTTTGTAACCCCAGCAGGGTCATCTGTGGGCTTGTCCCTCGCTCTGCCTCGGGTTTAGGATGATGCTGGCGAGCTCATGTGAAGCCTCTTTGGCTCGCTGGGTCCATTTCCAGTGCAGAGTGGACCAAGCAGCATCGCTGAGGGAGACAAAACCAGGCTCCTTGTTGTGTTTTTGTTGCAGTGTTGCAAGCAGATGGCAGCATGAGTCCTGGTGTGACCCAGTTCAGTGGAGCAAGTACCACCACCAGATCACCAGGGGCTCCCTCTGCACTGGAAATCAGGGCAAAACGCAGCCCAGGGCCCCAGTCAGCTGAATAAGGGAGGCCCCATCACCCATCTAATTGCCCCCAAGCACAGGACCAAGAGGAGGTGGAACAAAAGACAGGCTCCTTGCAGAATGAGCCCCGAAGAAGAGCAGCCCAGGCTGACTTCCACTGGCCTCTAAACCTTGAACCGGGATTCAAGTGCTATTTAGCACTGGTGAATTGGGACTTGAAGCAGAATTAATTGCCTCCAAATTGTATCTTTCCTCCCAGCCATCCATCAGTTGCTCTGGCAGAAGGATAATGACACTTCAGGAAATACAGCCGCAGAATCGAGCCTTGTTCATCGCATCCCTGGAATGAGTTCAAAAAAGTAAAAACTTTCCAATAATATATTTTCCCCCAGGGTGAGAGTGAATAGGTCACCATTCCTTTCTCTTAAAAGAAAAGCATATTTGTTTGTTTTCAAATAATGAAATTTTGGAACCTTTCGGATTTTACGGTAGAGGACTGTTTTTGTTTTAAATTGTAGTAAAAGTGTCTGATCTTTATTTCTGGGGTGGTTTGTTTTACCCAAGGTGCATCTCCTTCCTGGTGAATCTTACTGCCCAGAGAGAGGGAACTGGACATGACTGAGGTCAAGATGGTGTTGCGACATGGTTCCCCTTCAAGAGTCTTTTCAGTCATTTTGGGAAATTGGTGCTGACGTCAAAGATGAAAGCCAGATCCAGTAGAGACTGAGAGTGACACTGATGAAGCCACTGGCTCCGTTACAGAAAGGGTGATGCCCACATCATTTTAAATCCTTTTGAAGGCATTTAGAGTTCAGAAGTAGTAGGAAGATGTCAATGAGGAATTTAATGCCTATATTCCAACCAGCGCCAGACTAGAAGCTGAAATACCCCAGGATCAGTGACGCCCCAGCTGCAGATCAAGAGGGGCTGAGAGGATCTAACCAGTAGTGCATGTGTTATATACGTATGAGTTCTGCTGTGGCCAGGTCCAGTGGAACAAGTACCAGCATCAGCTGATAGTGAAGAAATATAATTTAAAAGTTGTTTTTTATTTCAGGGCATGTTGTATTTGTAAACAGAAAATAATACTATCTAATTCGCGTCATTGTTTAAATCAGGGCCCCCAAATCAACTGTCCACGGAGGAGACAAGTGATGTAAACAAGTGAAGCAGTGGAGGACAGAAAGCAAGTTAATCCAACGCAAGCCTGTCGTTGCCAAGTCACAATGTACACCCAGTATTGCCATATATATTCACTTTTCAGGAGACCCTGGAAGCTCTGGTTTCTTCAATGTGAAACTTTTTTTTTAAATTGGCTTAATTGTTAAACACATATACCTACGATCCCATCTATGGGCCTCATCCAGCCCACAGGCTTCCAGTTTGAAACCTCTGGTCTAAATCAATGCTTTTGCCTGAAGAAAAGATGAAGCAAGTGCTTCGCTGATATTCACAGTCTCATTACTGGTGCCTGGAGCCAGTGGAAACAGGGGGAGCAAGGGGGAGCTAACACGGGCTGCTTGGAAGGAATTAAATCCCTTTTCAAAATTGGTCCTAAACCCGCAAGCCCTGAAGTGTCGCCCTAATGTCAATATTTTTTCTCCTCCCCTCTGTTCTCCACACCTGCCCTGCCCCTCCTGCCACCAAGCTTATGTTGTTTTAATGTCTGGCTGGTTGGCTGTTCATAATTCAATAGAGGAAATGAATAAGAAACACATAAGTCTTCTGCTTACTTGTCGAGTCAACAGTAAAGCAGTCTCACAGCTGAAACCCCTGTGGTTTCTTTAGATTAGGATTGACATATATACACTACCATGTGTAAAATGGATAGCTAGTGGGAACCTGCTGTATAGCACAGGGAGCTCAGCTTGGTGCTCTGTGATGACCTAGATGGGTGGGATTGGGGGCTGAGGTGGGAGGGAGGTCCAAGGGGGAGGGGATATAGGTATACATATGGCTGATTCACTTCATTGTACAGCAGAAACTAACACAACATTGTAAAGCAACTATACTCCAATGAAACAAGAAAACAAAGAAAAAAAAATAGGCCTTGGGTTTTCCAGGAAGCTGTGAGATGTGGGAAGGGTCTGTGAACAGGAGGGCAGGAGTCCTGGGATCAAATCCTGGCCCTGCCACTAACTAGGTGTATGCCCCAGGTGAGTCTCATGTGCTTCCTCAGCAGTGATGGGGAGACTCTGGTTGGGCTATGATGTCCAAGGCTTCTCCCAGTTCTGACCAATCGTCTGCGACATTTACTCTTCTTCTTTTCTTTCTTTGGATGGAGGGCAGAGGCTGAACTTGAGCACAAATTGAATTCACCTGAGCTTGGTATCAGACTGGGTGCAAAGAGGAGAACACGCAGTTGAGTAAAAGCCTAAAATCCCATAATTAAAATTACAGTGAGATACTAACTTGAGGTATTATTCCATGTTTGCACACTTTCTCCTTTATTTTCTTTTTTCCCCTTCCTCCAAGTTAAGTAAGTAGCTGGTTCTGCCTTCATTGCTACTAGCAAAGGATTCAATAGAACATTCTAGAAAAAAATGATAATGTCTTCATATTCTTGGAGAAGGCAGAGGTTTCTTAAACAGGATATTAAAAATAACGGTAAAAGAAGATTTTCTAAAAATAAAGTTATTTATAAATGGATAAATTGGACTTCATTAAATTTAAGCACTTTCATTCATTAAAATATTCTGTTAAGAGAGTAAAAGACAAGCCACAGACTGGGACAAAATATTTGCAATGCACATAACCAGTTAAGGACCTGTATCCAAAATATGTGAGCAACTCCTACAAATAGATAGTTTTAAAAAGAAAGAAAATCCAGTTGAAAAGTGAGCAGGATACTTAAATGTGCACTGCACAAAAGGGACTATCCAAATGGCAATAAATATATTAATATGTGCTCTACATCACGTTCATCAGGGGAATGCAAACTGAAACCACAGCAGGATCTTACTATATGCCCACCTGAATGAATAAAATTGAGAAGACTGAAAATATCAAGTGCTGCTGAGGATGCATAACAATCAGAACTCTAACGCATTGTGGGTGTGTGTGTAAATCGGTACTACCACCGTGGAAAAAGATGTTTGGCAAGATCTTCTCAGGCTGAGCACACACCTAAACTATGTTCCAGAAATTCTACTCCTGCAATGGTGGTCCAAAAGCAGTTCTACTCCATTACAGATGGATGCCTGTGTCCCCAAAGACATACACAGAACTTATCATAGTGACTTTACTGTTAGCCCCAAATTGGAAACAGTCTGATGGATAAATAAAGTATAGCTGATTCAAACAATGGGCTAGTACATAGCATTAAGAAAGAACTGCTGATGCAAGCAGCAACATGGATGAATCTCACAGACTTTTGCGTGTAAAAAAAGAGAAAACACACAAGAGTTCATACAATATCATTCCATTTAACTAACAGCAAAGGAAACCATTGACAAAACAAAAAGACAACCTACAGGATGGGAGAAGATTTTTGCGTATGATATGATTAATAAGGGCTTCATATCCAACATATATAAAGAGCTCACACAACTGGATGTCAAAAAAACAAACCACCTGATTAAAAAATGGGCAAGAGAACTGAATAGCCATTTTTCCAAAGAAGAAATACAGATGGCCAACAGGCACATGAAAAGATGCTTATCATCACTAATCACCAGGGAAATGCAAATCAAAACCACAATGAGATATCACCTCACACCTGTCAGGTAGCTATCATCAAAAAGAACACAAATAACAAACTTTGGAGAGGGTGTGGAGAAAAGGGCATCCTAGTGTACTGTTGGTGGGGATATAAATTGGTGCAGCTACTGTGGAAAACAGTATGGAGATTCCTCAAAAAACTAAAAATAGAACTACCTACCATATGACGCAGCAATTCCACTCCTGGATATATATCCGGAAAAAAACCACACTAATTCAAAAAGTTACATGCATCCCAATGTCCATAGCAACCGAAGTGTCCATTAACAGATGAATGGATAAAGAAGATGTGGTGTATATATACAATGTAATACCACTCAGTCATAAAAAAAGAAGGAAATTTTGCCATTTGCAGCAACATGGATGGACTTGGAGGACATTATGCTAAGTGAAGTAAGTCAGACAGAGGAAGACAAATACTGTATGATATCACATATATGTGGAATCTAAAGAATACAATAAACTAGTGAATATAGCGAAAAAGAAGTAGACTCACAGATATAGAAAACAAACTAGTGGTTACCAGTGGGGAGAGGGAAAGGGGAAGGGGAAACATAGAGGTAGGGAAAAAGTAGTGTACGTCAATTATATCTCAATAAAACTGGAATAAAAGAACAAGCAAAACTGACTTTTAGTGATAGAAGTCAGAGTAGGGACTGCCTTTGAGAGGGGTCATTGATTGGGAGGGGCACACAGGAGCCTTCTGTCTTGTAAATGCACTGTTTTGATCTGGACAGTGAATACACGGGTGTAGAAGTTTATTGAGCTGTACAGTTAAGATTTATGCACTTTACCTAGAAGTCTCTCTGGCTTTTGTGTTTGAAAAACATAAGAAGTGGCTTTAAAGCCCCATATTCAAGGACACTTTTAAAAATTACTGTTGGCTGGATCTTCTCCAGATCAAATCAGAACCTATGGGAAGGGGATGGGGGTGGAGCATCAATTTTGATGGAGTAGTAATGGCTGTTGGAATATTACACACACGCACGTGCACACACACTCCTCAGGTAATTATAATTAACAGCCAGCATTGAAAACCAATGCCTAAGGGGAATTTCGAGTAACTGTAAGTAAGAGAAAGAATTCTGGCGCAATAGACAATCATGTTTTTAGAAGCAGCAGGAAATGGGAGCCCTTCCTACAAGTCCTGCAGTAGCCTGAAAAGAGATGCCTCTGGGCAGAAGGAGGAGAGAATAGTAGGGCAGCTCACGCAGGACCCAGATAGGAAGTGGCGCGAGGCTGTGCCCTGAGCAGGAGCCAGGCTCCAAGGCGGCCCCTAATGACACATGCTTCCTGGCATCCATACTGTTGTGTGATTCAGAGATGCCCCATGTGACCAACAGGATAGGTGGCAGGGACAGGGAGTCATTTCCGAGACTAGTCATCACAGACATTACAACTTCCGCCTTCACTCTTTTGTAACTAGTTGTCATGCTGTGAAGATGCTCAAGCCGCCCCGTGGAGGGGCCCACGTGGATAGGAGCTGAGGCTCCTTCATCCATAATACCCCATCCACCTACTCCTCTGTCCTGTGCTTCTGAAACCAAGCAAGACCCTGTGGGGCTCCTGGGCACAAAAGCCTTTCTGTGTCCCCCCTTTCTTGTTTATAGGAAATAGGCTTCATTCAGCCTCCATGACCTTCCCTGAGTTCCAAAGGGCAGGTTCAAACAGTTGCTAATCAGGGAAGTGGGGATGCAGAGACAAGGGAGGAGCAATCAAGAAACAATGGTGCAGCCTTGGGGCAGCGTCCTGGTTCCCCCTCAAGGGATACACATAACAGTATATTTGAGCTGTTTTGCAGATACTGAAATCCCCACCAGGTGAGAGAAGTTAACTGTATGCTGCCCACAAGCAGTAGACCCCGGACTGGTTGGAAGCAGAAGGTTGATGATGCTCACTCCCACTTACCTCCCCACCAACCCATCAGAACAATGTCCACGAGCTGATCATGCCCTCCTCTTTGAACCATTCCTATAAAACTCCTCACTACCCCCTCCAGATTGGCACACACAGTTTTGAGGGCATTAGCGCACCGTGGCCCCCCTAGCCTGGCAAAGCAATAAAGCTATTCTTTTCTACTTCACTCAAAACTCTGTCTCCAAGATTCAGTTCGGTACCCGTGTACAGAAGTCGCGTTTCAGCTACAGTTCTGCTGTTCTTTGTGGGTATTGATGTGCCCATTAGCACATCCAGAGGTACATGCAGAGAGCTTTGATGAGCAGACAGAGCTCTGTGACTTATAACCATCACAGAGCAGGTATCACAGTGAACTGTCAGAAAGAAGAATGGTTCAAATCAGGCTATTACCTTCTACCATTTTTTACTACCCATTTGGCATGATTTATGTTATGGAGAGCTCTTAAGATGATACTCAAGAGATCTTGTCTAGATAAGTGATGCAGAAATCACAAAATGAAAGAATTTCCCCCCAAAGAACCATGATTCCAAAATCAACCAACGGAACTCGATCATTTAGTTACACAAATTATTCCTTCTTTTTAAAAAATGTTTCATATATTTTGCATGTGAAAAGTCTATTTCCTTATGCTCAGTTCATTTAAAAATGTAAATAGAAATATATATTAATATTATGTGTTAAAAATAAATATGTTAGCAGTGCTGCATGGTATATTTGGACTTATAGCCCTTATGAAGCAGGCATAGGTTTTTGAATCACCATTATCAGTTACTGACTATCCTTAAACTGGAAATTCTTATTTACTGAAATGCTTTCTGTTTTAGCTTGTGCTATCATAAAAAAAATACCTTCAACCAGGTGGCTTAAGTAACAGAAGTTAATTTCTTACAGTTCTGGAGGCTGGAAGTCCAGGATCAAGGTGCCACCATGATTCAGTTTCTGATGAAATTTCTCTTCTTGGCTTGAAGATGGTTGCCTTCGTGCTGTGTCCTCAAATGGCCTTCCCTTCACCTGTGCAAGTGTGTGGAGAAAGAAAGAGAGCTCCAATCTTGCTTCCTCTTCTTATAAAGACAATAACCCTATCAGATCACGGCCCTACACTTATGATCTTCTTTAACCTTAATTAATTTCAGAAAGGCCCTAGCTGGAAACACCATAACCCTGGGGGGTTAAGACTTTAACATATGAATTTGGTGGGAGGACACAATTCAGTCCATAGCACCTTCTACTAACAAATGATCTGGGTAGGAAAAGCTTTTAAAATACTAACATGCAGGCTATCTATGGAAACCTCTTCTCCATGGTGGTTGTTTGCATGATTCTCTTGTCAAAAATATAAACAATGAGGTTTTTTTTTTTTCCCTTAAACCTATATCGCATGAATGAAGTAATTCCCACACTACTCCCATCAAATTAATAATGTCATTTTAAGGCCAAACTGAACATGATGTAAAAAAAAATACACTGAGATATATGGAAAGGAATGCATTTAGAGTTATTTAAAATGTGTTTTCACGTGTAAACTCTCACATATTGAGGAACTGACTATTCAGGGTGTTGTTCCAAACTGATGGTGAATAAACTTTTAAGAATTTGTAAGTTATACTTTGTTCAAAACACAGCACAAGATAGAAATTTGTGTAATCAATGCTTCTGCTGGTCCCTAGAGAAATACAATAAAACTGAATTTTTTTTAAACAAAGGGAATTTCTAAAAGCCTCAGAAAAGAGAAGACAAAGTTTCCTTCAGTAAATTGGAAGAGAAAGCAGAGAAGTGAGGACAGATAATAGGGCCTGCGTTGTAGGCTTTGGAGGCTTTCTGTGCAATGAGGATCATCACCCGGTCTCTTTAGTACATTCGGATTTTACCTTATGACCGGAGGAAGGCAAAGGGATGAACTGTCTAGGAACCAGGTGCTGAATTCAAGCAATTAATTTTTGTGTGTATGCATTAAAATATATACAACATAAAATTTACCATTTTTAGTGTATAATTAATTCAGTGGCATGAATTGTTTTACCATCACCACCCTCTATCTCCGGAACTTTTTCATCATCCCAAACAGAAACAGCCCAAACAGTAGCCGTGAAACCATAATCCCCACTCTCCCATCCCCCATCCCCTGGTCATCTCTATTCTGCTATTTCTATTAATTTGGCTATTTTGGTATCTCATATAAATGCAATTATACAGTATTTACCTTCTTGTAACTAGCTGATTTCACTTAGCATAATGTTTTCGAGGTTCATCCATGCCATAGCATATATCAGAATTTTTTTCCTTTTTAAGGCTGGATTATATTCCATTGTATGTGTGGACCACATTTTGTTTATCCATCCATTGTTGATGGACACTTGGGCTGCTTCCACCCTTTGGCTGTTGTGAATAGTGCTGCTGCGAACATGGGTGCACCTGTGTCTCTGCCTTCACTACTTTTGAGTACACCCTCAAGTGGAATTGGTGCATCACATGGTCGTTTAAAGTTTAATTTTTTGAAGAATCACTGTACTGTTTTCCACAGCAGCTGCACCATTTTGCATTCCTCCTAATGATGCATAAGAGTAAAATCTTATAATACACTTTTATTATTCTTTCTTTAAACAGTCATTGGTCCTTTAAATACATATATCTCTTTATATATAACTTTAAATAAAGTATATACATATACTATTTATGTGGACTATATAACTATGACTATTAAATGCTGTTTCATATTTGCATACATACTTACCCTCTCTGGTCCTTTTCAAGTCTCTTTTCCAGCAACTCAGGCTTCCATCTCGTGGTGTTTTCTTTCTCCCTTTCTTTCTTCCTTTAGCATTTCTTGTGGTACAGATCTACTGGGGATAAATTTTCTCAGGTTCAGATTTTCTGAAAGAGTATTTCCTCTTCATGTTTGATGAATATTTTTTCTGGGCAAAAAATTCTAAGATACTTGCTTTTTTTTCTGACCTCCATTGCTTCTTCAGATGAAATATTAGCTACTACATTTTATTGTTTTCCCGTTTCTAATGTTCCACTTTTCTCTGGATGCTTTTAAGATTCCCCCACTGTGTGTGTGTGTGTGCGTGTGCATGCGTGCGCCTGTCTATCTCTGTTTCTTAGCAGTTTGGCCATGATGTACCTACATGTATATTTATCCTGAACATGGTTTGCTGGACTTTTTGAATCTGTAGGTTAATGTGTTTGGGGAAGGCTTTCATTTGTGTTCAGATGCTTAAAAAGTTCTTAGCATTCACTGCTTACAGAGGACCAACCCAATTTGCCATCCCAAATGAACTATCGGAAATAGTGGGGATAAAAGGGTTTGCTCTGCAGAGCATCTGAGCTGTAGAGCCTCACTGTGACTCCATCCGACCCTTCTCTCTCTGGAGCCCTCCTGGCCCACTACTGGAATATCCCAGTCTTAATTAGCAGTGGGGTGTCCTGGAAAGGAGCTATATTTGTATTTGATGTCTGAAAGCTGCTAATTATGTGACCCTTTGCAAGTGACTTAAATTTTCTGAGCCTCAGGTCTATCACATGGGCCCCTATCTAGCAATACTGTAGCCAAAATTGAGATCGTATACAGAAAAGACGAGCACGGTGTTTTGAGGCATGCTTAGACCGTGCAGTCTCCTTCTGTTCAAAGCAAATATACTCAGGGTTTCTTCACCCCGTGACCAAAACTGGTCTCCGCTGATTCTCACTGATTTCTCTGCTCAAAATTTTCTTACCACTAAGCTCATTCCCACTTAAAATCTCACTTGACTCCCAAGGCCATCCCAGACTGCTTCCTTGACCCTGCAGTTCCCAAGGGGCACTTCTCTGAATCTGGCCTTCACATGCCTGGCCTCTTTCCCGTCTGGGTCCACTGAGCCATGTCTTCTTATATCCTAGGATGGTTTCCCTTGATCCAGGTACTCAGCAAACCTTCATTTGACAGGTTTCACAAGACTTTCCAAGACTGTGAAAGCCTCTTTATTTACAACTAAAATTTTAGACTCCTCAGCAAATATGTCAGCATGCCTAATGGGTGAATGAGTTGCACTTGGAATTCCACATGTTTTTTGATGAAGAATCACTTTATTTTTTCTAAAGCTCTGTGGCCTGCCTCAAATGCTCTTGTAGACTCTCCTGAGTGTCATTATGGGGGGATTCCAGACTATCTGACCCCATGTTGCATTTTCAAGTCCTTGCACACATGCAACACATATTTGTTGAATAAACAAATGAGAGAGGATGGGAAGAAAGGCATCACCTAGCCTCCCCTCCACACTAAGTAACCTCAAAATCCTTGGCAACTTAAAGCAGCAATAAAATCTGCCAAGTCGGGAATTTCTTCCTAGCACCAGATCTCATACCAAACTTAGATGTCAATCAGAGGATAACACGGATGGCTGTTATAGTCATAAAAATGCCTGAGGATGGGCCTCCCTGGTGGCGCAAGTGGTTGAGAGTCTGCCTGCCGATGCAGGGGATACGGGTTCGTGCCCCGGTCTGGGAGGATCCCATATGCCGCGGAGCGGCTGGGCCCGTGAGCCATGGCCGCTGAGCCTGCGCGTCCGGAGCCTGTGCTCCGCAACGGGGGAGGCCACAACAGTGAGAGGCCCGCATACCGCAAAAAAAAAAAATAAAATAAAAAAAATAAAAAAATGCCTGAGGATGCCACACACATGCCTCCCCAGGTCATATAATTTTTTAGAGCCTGGATTCTCTTATCAAAGTCACATTCTTCCGTGTATTAATGCAGTGATATAGCCATTTTTGCATTTTCATGCTTGCTTATTTGTATTCTCATGTCCTTTTTACATCGATTTTATATTCATTTGTACTATAAGATATACCAGATACACACCAGATAATTAGGCATTATATTTTGATTATAGAGATCCAGAGTGTGGGTAAAACTGAGCACTATACCAGTAGATCAATAATCTGCCCTCGAGTCCTGTGTCCGCCAGTAGCTTACTTTACGTCCCTGGGGAGGGGTTCTTAGCTCCTACTCCTGTGTAAGCTGAGGGGATGTGAGCTCAAACCAGAGGCCCCACTGCAGCTCCAGGACTCTCTGTCCACAGCTCTGCTGGCTAGCTCATTACTATACACACATCTCAGGACACACTACGCTCTATAATGCGTCACTTTCACTTTGCACTGACGTTGTTGTTAATACTGCCAATACCTGTGGCATTTCAGGCACCCTGAGAATGAGCACTTACTTCCTTCTGAAGGTCAGAGACCATGTGGGTCACCGTCACCCCGTCTCTGGACCATCTGGCTGCTGACGATACAATACTAATATCCACACTCGGTGGAAATTAAGGATCCAAAAGAGGCAATGTCAAAATAACTCATATAATACAAATCTGATCCTACAGAGAGCAGCTGGCTGGGGGAAGCTGAGGGAGGAGAAGACCTTCGGCCTATACACATGATGGGGTTGTCCCTTTGATGGTGGAGCGAGTAGTTTCTTGAAGTGTGATTTAAGAAGGTAAAGGGACACAGGCAAAGTGTGGGGGGATTTCTCTGAATTCTGGACAATCCTGGGTGTGAAGGAGGCAGTGGCCACCTAAGAAGGAAGCAAGCACAGCCTTTCCTTAGTCTCATGGCGATAATGACATGGCAAGGAGAAAACCCTGGAGACTTTTGTCTGGATAACACATAAGGATGTAGGGCCCAAGCACAATGCAGTTACCGATCCCAGGAAAAGTGGTACAGTTCTCAGAGGGCCTTACTCTTTTGTCCTCACAAATCAGAACAGGTCACAGTGAGCCCTCCTATAGGAACTGCAGGACATGTAAATTTCTTTTTTTTTTTTTTTTGGCTGCACCACGAGGCATGTGGGCTCTTAGTTCCCTGACCAGGGATCGAACCCACACCCCCTGCATTGGAAGTGTGGAGTCTTAACCACTGGACCGCCAGGGAAGTCCCAGGACATGTAAACTTCTGAATTAGGGCTTTGACTTTGAAAGCAATATGAGCTGTATTTTAAATTTTTTACGTATTTTGAAGTTGTTTAGAGTTAAATTATTCTCTGTGAGGTGAAAAAAAAAAAAAAAAAAAAGAGTGAAATTCTCTCCAGTTCTTCTTTTCTCTAGTCCTCACTTGCCATCTCGACCTGAACACTCAGGCCATTTCAGACTTAGTTTCTGTTGTTAGCTCCTTCACCTATTGCTGGAATTTGGGCTGTTCATATCCTGAAGATAAAACCTTTGGCATCCAAGGGGGGAGGGGGGGAGAGGGACAGATCAGGAAGTTGGGGTTAGCAGATGCACACTAGTGAACAGAGGATGGATAGACAACAAGGTCCTACTGTAGAGCACAGGGAGTTATATTCAATGTCCTGTGATAAACCATAGTGGAAAAGAGAATATGAAAAAGAATATATGTATCTGAATCACTTTTCTGTACAGCAGAAATGAATACAAGCTTATAAATCAACTATACTTCAATAAAATTAAAAAAAAAAAAAAGGCCAGGCATTCCAAGTGTTGACCCCACATTCATGCTGTAGAAGCAATGTTTCCTTAAAAAACAAAACAAAACAAAGCAAAACCACGAACAACAAAAAACCTTTGGCATGAATTGGTAGTTTCCAGGCAGCACTTAAAGCAAGGATCCCTGCCAAGGGGCCTGGACCTGGCAAGACAGTTGATAGAAAGAAAACCTAGATCATGGGAGACAAGGCTTGCATATGGAGGCTCTAGGGGAGGCTGCAAGAGCTCAGACCTACACCATTTCTAAGGGTACCGTGGAGATCAGGATAATAGGCTCTAGGAGATGGGCTAGTTTGGGTCATTCCTTCCTTAGGAGGTTGACCAGGATTTGGAATAATGAGAGAACGTGTTAAACCAGCTCTGCTACTATAGAAAGAGTTGACTTAGTGAACCAGACCTAAAAGGCAAATATCCCGATGGACCAAAGACATAACAACTACCTTGGGCATAACACATCTTCATGAACTTGGAATTGACAATGATGATATAACATCTTGATCTTCCAGGAAGGTCTAGGAATAAAAAATTATTAGATTCTAGTCCTGGTTCTGAAACTTGAGGTCAATCACTTCCCCACAGTGATGGCGTTTCTTTATTTGTGAAGTTGTTTCCCGGGATGAACGCTTATTGACAAAAGATAGTCCTAGTTGAAAGGTTCCAACTACAGATAGAGGATTTTTTTTTTTTTCTTTTTGCGGTATGCGGGCCTCTCACTGTTGTGGCCTCTCCCGTTGCGGAGCACAGGCTCCGGATGCGCAGGCCCAGCGGCCATGGCTCACGGGCCCAGCCGCTCCGCGGCATATGGGATCCTCCCAGACCGGGGCACGAACCCGTATCCCCTGCATCGGCAGGCGGACTCTTAACCACTGCGCCACCAGGGAGGCCCGAGATAGAGGATTTTGACGAACACACAAGTCCAGCTTCTCTGCGTGGAGCTGATCTCAGGGCCTGTTGTGCTGGAGCTCCCTCCTTATCCCATGGCCACAAGCCTCATGACACTGGCTTCTGTCCTTTTTCCTTGCTCCTACTTCCAAAGGGCTCCACCTCTGTAGGGTGGAGAAGGTTTAGAGACCCTTGTTACCATCTCAGTAAGATGTCCTGAGTGTATGAACATGGAAAACAGAAAACCAGGTTTTCAGGACACCCACAAAACTGGGCATCCTTTACAGTATTTTCTGGGAAAGAATTTTCATTCCCTTAAGAATTAATGTCTATTGCTGAAACCCTAACACACTTTTCTTCCACTGAATGGTTCCACTTTTCTGGGAAGATGTCTGCCAGTAATTTCCCCACTAAGCTAGATCTAGAATAGCCAATATTTGGAATTTTCTTGAATTTATTTATGGACATTAGATTTGGAGGATTTCTTGAAAAATGTTTTTTTTTTAAAAAGCCCAGTCAATTGGAAGTCAGTGTGTCCAGCTCTGTTGCTACAGATGTGGGAGGATTTTGAGCCAGTGACTTGACTTCTTTGGGGACTCAGTTTATACATTTGTAAAATGAGAGTGTTGACCTAAAATAACACTTGAGGTTTCCCAGCTCTAGTGTTCAATGCTTCTATGTTTTCAGTATTTATTGATGTTTTAAATAATGTTACTTCATTCCCAGAGGCCCCTGGATCTGCCATACCTCTCTCTAGATTCCTCCACAGATAAATAGTTCCAGGTGGAATTCATTTAGATTTATTATTATTATTTTAATAGCTACCATATATCCAGTGCTTACTATGTGCAGAATATATATTATCTGACATAATCCATGTGTAACCCAAATACTAGGCTTACCTTCCTCCATATTTTGGGAAAGGGGAATTTGTCTTAAAACTGTTCCTTGCTCCTACTGGCAGCTGCTTCTCTGGGCTGCATCCTCCCTGCCGCTGCTCTAGGTTACCTCTTGGACAATACTCCCTGTGCTGCGAGCCACTACCTGAAACCCTGACACTGTGATCTTCCTTCAGGTGATCCTGCTGCTGTTGTGCTGGCATCAGGGGATTGGGAAATGTGGAGTGGTACTTCCCTTCCCTTTT